>NW_026652281.1:10808002-11172474 GCF_009828535.3 Hylobates moloch
GGGGGGGGGGGGGGGGGAGGGGGGAGGGATAGCATTAGGAGATATACCTAATGCTAAATGATGAGTTAATGGGTACAGCACACCAACATGGCACATGTATACATAAGTAACAAACCTACACATTGTGCACATGTACCCTTAAACTTAAAGTATAATTAAAATAAAATAAAATAATATAATCTCAACTAAAAAAAAAAGTGTGAGTGTTTCTATGGGGGCTTATATCTAGAGGTGGAATCCCTGGGTCACAGTGTAATAACGTTTGCAATGAAAAAATACATAAAATTTCAAAATAATAAAACTCCATTTATTAAAGGCAAAAGCAGAGACGATTGAAGAAAAGCAAAGAAGTTTCAAGAAATTCAGATTAAGATAGATGCAACCTATTTTTGTGTAACAATATTAAGAAAACTTAGAATAAAATTAAATAAAACAAGTAAACAGGAAAAATAAAACCAACTAAACTAATCAAACTAAAATTAGAATCTTAATACATACGAAGAAGTAACATTTATCTTTTCCTGGTGATTTTTTCTTTGCTGTTTTTTTTTTCTCTCCAACAATACTTAGAATAATTGTTGCTTCACTGTTCTCCCAGGCAATGTCAATATTTTGAAAGAAGTCTGCCGATGAGTTTCTGAAGATACATAACATGAACTCTAAGGTTGATTTGTTTTCCATTCTGAAGGATTCATTGTTAACCCACATTTCTCCTCACCCAGATCTCCAGTGTGGTGTTTGATATGTTCTGATTCTATCCATGTTTATGTAATAGCTTATGAAGTCATTTGTTCTCCACCACGATGGTGTGCTTCCCAGGTTCAGGGGCTGGGATCCACAAGGGAGTGAACTGGGATTTGCCAAAATGCATTAGGACAGAGAAAATGGTGATTATTTCATTGGGTGTAAACTACAGCAGATTTTTTTTTTAAGTCTGTGAACCTCAGTGACCCCATTTGTGATGTGATGCTAATAATTCCTTTTTGACTAGGTTATCAGAGTCAAAGGCCCAGGGAAGTGCCTGGGTTGTGCATTAAATACCAGCTATCATCATCATCTTCATCATCATCATTACCATCATCATTAATATATCATCATCATCTTCATCATCATTGTCACGGTCATCACCATCTTCATCATTACCATCATCATTAATATATTATCATCATCATCACCATCATAATCTTCATCATCTTCATTACCACCATGCCCTCTGGGAAAGAACATCAAGAACAAGTCAATGTGGAATCAGTTGCTCTCTCTTATGGAAAGTGAGGTCTGTGTGTGAACTATCTGGGCATCTGAGATGTGCATGATGAAGAACAAGAATGTGGAACTTTAGGAGGAGAGGAGGGATTCTCTCTTATTAGGTGGACAAAATGAATGCCTTGAACCCTTTTATGTAGGCAGAACTCTAAAGATCCCTCCCTGTGAATCACAGGAAATGTTATATTCAACTTGAGGCATCAAACCTTTCTTGCTGAAAGAGATTGATTCTTCTGAAAATAGCCATCCACTTTTTACACTGGATCCATGATTCCTTTACCTTGTATAGTCATTTATTTATTCATTCATTCATCCATCCATTCTACAAATGATCACCAAGAACGTACTCCATCTCAGCCCCATGTTATAAACTGACAGTAAGAAGATAATCCTGGCCATAGAGGAACTAACACTCTATTCACAACTGTGGACATAGGTGAGCTTATGTATACAACACACATGCACACATGAATACTAAGTCAGCCCTTTCGAGGGTGATCCTATATCCAGTTCGTTTTCATACCCCACCCTGACTGTCTAACATATCTTGTCTATCTGGTCTGTTACAGACTGTGTTTTCTGAGTTAATGAGATACTATAAAACACAAACTCAGAGGGGAAAGAAAAGAGGAAGAAAGACAGAAAATAAATTACCTCTTCCAACTTCCCATGTCACTCAGCTTGCTCATTTCTCTATGAGAGCCGTCACTCTGTTTCCCCTAGGATTCTGTCCTTGATTACACACCTGTCTCCCCTGGGAGACCACAGGCCGCCTTCTATCCCCAGTGCCTTCGTTGTGGCTGTCCTATAATAGCATCATCAATAAATCCTTGCTGAATGGATGCTTTGTAACTTGGAAATATTACCAGGTGTCACTGGAAAAGGGTACAAAAAAGGGGCTCTTGCAAGAAGTAAGATGAAGAAATGAGGCTGTAGCAGCAATTGCCACAATTCAGGAGAGAAATGTAGGGGAGGGAACAAAAGCAGAGATGAAGCTTGGAGAAGAGAAAGCAAATAGCAGAGATGTTGGGAGGAAAATTCTACAGAGCTTGTCGACCAGTTGGCTGCAGAAGGTAAGAGAAGACAGAACAGCCAAGAACAACACTGAGAATCTGAGCTCAGGCAACTGAGAAGAAAATGGCACCATTAATTCCAACTGATTATGCAGGAAAGACATGATAATAATTGATGGAAAAAGAATTCTCAAAGGAACAAATAGGGGCACAAGTTAAGTAAGCACCAACCGGGATTGCCTTTGGGTCAAAGACCCCAGGGTACCTTCTACATATTGTATTTTTTTATTTCTTTAATGTGTTTTCACTGACAAGGCAGAGGAGGAGACTGGGGATTTGATTGTTGGGCCCAACCAATGAGGTTAATAAAATAAATCACCCCAGCTCTCAGGATCATGAGGATTAACCTAATTCTCTTGCTGTATTGGATAATTTTCTTGGACTTAATAATTTATTCAGTTATTTATTGATTCCTGTCTTAGTCTATTTTATGTTGCACGTAGCAGAATACCTGAAATGGGGTGCTTTATTTTAAAAGGAATTTACTTCTTACAGTTATGAAGTCTGAGAAGTCCAAGGTCAAGGGGCTGCATCTGGCAAGGACCTTCTTGCTGCTGGGACTTTGCAGAGTCTGGGGCAGCTCAGGGCATCACATGATGAGGGGGCTAAATGTGGTAGTTCAGGTCTCTCTTCCTCTCCTTATAAAGCTACCAGGCTAGATGCGGTGGCTCTCACCTGTGATCCCAGCACTTTGGGAGGCCAAGGCGGGTGGGTCAGGTCAAGACTTCAAGACCAGCCTAGCCAACGTGGTGAAACCCCATCTCTACTAAAAATACAGAAATTACCCAGGTGTGGTGGCACATGCCTGCAATTCCAGCTACTTGGGAGGCTGAGGCAGAAGAGTCGCTTTAACCAAGGAGATGGAGGTTGCAGTGAGCTGAGATCACTCCACTGCACTCCAGCCTGGGTGACAGAGCGAGACTCTGTCTAAAAAAAAAAAAAAAAAAAAAAAAATAGCTACTAGTCCCACTCCCACAGTAACTGATTAATACATAGATGAATTAATTCATTTAAGAGGACACAGCCCTCGAACCAGTCACCACTTAAAGGTCCCACCTGTCACTACTACCACATTGGGGATTAGGCTTCAATATGAGTTTTGGAGAGGACAAACATTCAAACCATAGCAGTTCCCTATGCTACTAGGTGCTATTAAGGCAATGGTGAGGGAAAAGAGATGTAAACTCTCCCCTTACAGAGTTTATAAGAGGGGCTAGAGATATCCTATAACCACCCCTATTTTTTCAAAACAGCTGACGTGAAAATAGCAAAGGGGAGGCAACCGTGGTCCCTCATATACTTTACAGGAAATGCCTGGAGATGCTGTAGAGAGAAGGACTCTCTAGAAGATATCTAGATGAGTAGGAGATAACAAAGGGCATTAAGAGGGGAGGAAAGAATGTTCTAGAAAGAGGCCAGTGCAGGCTGAAGTTCCTGCAGTGGGTGAGAAATAGGTGAGTATGAATGTCTGAAAGGAAGATCAGTGGGTCTGGAGCTGAGAGGGTGCCAGGTGGGAGAAGCCAGTGGGGGAGTTTGGAGCTGAACCAGATAGGCTTTTGTAGGCCCCGTAAAGTATCACAGAACCTGCTGGAGAGAGTGAATCACAGCTCCTGAGGTCAAACATGCAATTTCTCAATAATTGTGATTCACACGGATGGAGCCTGCTGGGGGCTCGCCCGCCAGACCGCAGCCTGCCTCGTTGAAGTGGGTTCTAAGATGCCCCAGTAGGTCACCACGGCTAAGACATTACAGCGTCTCTCCTAGGTTTTTCCAGTCTGACGTAATCTTTCTGAAGATTGGCAGCAGTTGCAAGAATACTGTTTCAGATATCTATTAATATTTTAACATGCTTTTAAGAAAATTTGGCCTTTTGTCGAGCTGGTCTCTGAGCAGACATATATCACAGTCCGTGATAGATATTACATTTATCTCTATTCAGTGGGTATATTTCTCTTGTTTGGATTCATTTTTTAACATCTATTATTTAAAAAATCTTTCTTCCCTGTTACGTGTTTGTTCCTACATATCCTAAGCTTGTTTGCTCTGGGCAAGTTCCCCCATCCTCACCCTCTGCTCAAAGAATAGCATGATACTAATTCTGTGACCTGGGCTGGCAGAGATTACTGCTCTCGAATTAAACAAAAAACCATCTGGAACCCAGAGGCCAAACCAGAATCTCTAGTAACAAGGAAATTATAGCCTGAAACTGGCATTGCACTTGGGGTAAAAAAAAAAAATCCACTCCCTTTTAACCAATATTTATTGAAACTTTACCATGTCCAGTTATTCCACATGGCTTACCTGTGTGCAATCTCATTTTCTTTTTCATGGCCACACTTCAAGGTAAATGTTACTTATCCACATTTAACAGATGAGGAAAAGCGAAGCTTGGGAGATTGAATAACCTACCAACAGGCAGAGTTTAAACTCCTGTCTGCCCAAGATCAGGATGTGTTCTGCCTCCCCAGAGCTGCATGCTGGTTCTTTCAATCTCTAAAGCGAAGCTGTTGACCTTTTAGAACATACTAGTCTGAACAGTGGTGGGACAAGCACAGGAGTTTCCTGGATAACATGCTACCGGGGTAATTAGCAGAGAGTGAAATAGGACCTGAGGCCTGAATGATGGGAGGAACTAACCATGGTGAGGGTTTTTAGGGAAAGGCATTTCACACAAAGGGAACAGCATATGTGAAGCCTCTGAGGAGGGAAGAAAGAGCTTGGTGTGTGTATGGAGCAGAAAGGAGTCCAGTGTGCCTAGAAGGCAATGTGGAAGGAGGAAAGGCAGTCAGGGGATGGGTCAAGAGGGCCTTGTTAGTCAGTCAAGAAAGTGGATGTATTTCTGAGAGTGGTAGTGTGGCAAGTTGAAGATGAGCACATATTTCTAGACACTCATCCCGTTGAGAGGAGGCATCTGTGTCTCCTCCTCTTGAGTCTGGGAGGCTCTGTGACTCCTTTGACCAGTACAATATGGCAGAGGTGATGCTATGCCAGTTTCTAATCTGACCTCAAGGGAGGGTCACTTTCTACTTATTTTGAAACACTACTCTGGGAGCCTCTGTGTAAGAAGACCAACTACCCTGAGACCACTATGTTGAAGAGGCGACAGTCAACAATTCCATCTGGGCCCAGCCCTCCAGGCACTCCCACCAAAACACCAAAAAAAAAAAAAAAAGGTGAATGAAGCCATCTTGGCCCCTCCAAACCATTCATCCACCAGCTGAGTACCCCTAAGTGACTTCAGTCAATGCTGAGTGAAGCAAGAAAACCAGCCAGCTGAGCCATGCCTGAATTCTTGACCCACTATTTGAGAGCTACAATAAAATGGTGGTTCTTTTAAGCCACGAAGTCTTGAGGTGGATTGTTACATAGCAACAATACCCAGAACAAATGAGAAACCACAGAAGATGTCAGGAAGGCGTGGTTTGGTGAATATGCTGGAGAAAGAAAACCACGCTGCTACGTAGACACTGAATTATGAAAAGGGAGGGTGTGGGCAGGGGTGAAATGGGGAGATAGATTCTGGAGTTTATTTCAGTTATGTAGGCAAGAGAATGAGTGGGTAACAACAGAGACAGAGAAAAGCAGTGGATCTGATATATGCATTGGAAAAAATAAAACCAACAATCAGAACTCACTGATGGATTACATATGAGATGATCAAGTGGAAGGGATGGAGGATAATCCCTCTGTACCCTAGGATCCTGCAGAGGTGGCACTGCTTTTCTGTGCCTCTGCAAATACACTGGTTCCACTTCAGTTATGCTCCTTATAGATGCTCATATCTTCAGAGAGGACAGATTTGTTTTCTTGCAAGAATCACAAGAATGGTTTGGTTGCCTTTGAGTAAGCTTAACTGTGGGCAGGCTGAGATCTAGTCAGAACCTCTGTGAGTCCAGAGGTGTCATAGGCAAAGGACCACCCAGCACATTAAGTGCTCCAGATTTTGGGCATGTTTTAGGGGATTTTGGTCTATGATACCAGCTTGCTGCTCTTCTTTCCTTGCCCACTGTAACTAACAGGAGATAATCTCCAATCTCAACCCAAAGAATAACTCAAAAAACAAATTACCTTTGAATGTCATTTCTACACCTGTTCCCACCCCTGAGAAAAATTAGTAAGACCACTCCTTTTACCACCTAGAAAGTCTCCAATCTCCAAGTATACTTTAGCCAATTAACCTCCTGGGGAAGGAGACTTTTAGAGGAGAGAAACATCCTATGTCTACTCAGGTTGACCCAGTAACTAGTCATGTGAGTGAGTCAAGCTCCTCTTATTGGCATTTTATTTTGGGCTCTTCGTTGAGTCACCTCCATGACATTTCTAGTGCATGCCAAGAAAAGAACAGCTACAGAAAGTTGGGAGAGGCTCTCTGTGGGGGAAGCCATCCTTGAGAATTTGGAGGCCTGGTGTTTGGTTTAATTTCAGTCCCGTTTCCAGTTATTTCTTCACTCTAACTGGGCTCAGGTCACAGCCATCTGCTCTTGTCCAAAGTTTTCATGATTTGAGATTGGCCAGAATGCCACTGCATGCCAAGCCTTGAACCCATCATGGAGGGTGGAAGCATTAGCAGTGGCTGAGATTTGTCAGATTGCCCTCTGGCCCTACACATTGGGCTGATTTCTCACTGAATCCTTATACAAATGTCTGTGAGAAGCCACAGCACAATTTCCCCAAAGTTGCTTCCATCGACACGGACTCCCAAGTCTTGGGTGTCAGAATCCCTGAGGCTGTGGCAGGAAAAATAAAGAAAAAGAAATATTTGCAAACAAACAGATGAGCTAAGTGTCATGAAAATCCACCTCCTTTCTCTTAGGATATGTGAAATCAGAGGATCCTCCTGTCCTCAAAGAAAAGAGCAGAACTAGTTTTCTGGGATGCAGTAATGTTTGTCTAAACATAGCAGATGGTGTCATGTAATAGAAAAATATGGGCTTTGGGATGAGGCAGGCTTGAAACTGACTCCCAAGAATCACTGGGATCACTAGAATGTGAGTTCCTTGCAGACAGGGATCCTGTCTGTGTTGTTCCTTCCTGTAACCCAGCTCCCAGCACATAGGGAAGTCTCCCAAATCATTTAATGGATCTATTAATGAATACAGCTTTTCTACTTACTGGCTGCAAAACTCTGGGCACCTAACTTCTCTAACTTCTAGTTGCCTCATTTGCAAAGCTGATTGTGAAGAGTTGATAGTGAGGCTTAAATGAAAGAGAATTCATTTATTCAACAATCGTTTCTTGGGCTCCTGCTGTGTGTCCAACTCTGTTCTAAGAGCTGACCACCCAGCAAAGAACAAAGCGGATAGACATCCTTGCCCTCACGGAGCCTGTTCTCTGGTAGGAGGAGACAGGAAAACAACAACAAACAACTTATGGTATATAAAAGAGTGTGATTTCAAATGAAGAAATACAAGCAGGAGATAGAGACAGAAAGTCAGAAGTGGAGGGTTCCAATTTTAAATTGGAACTGGGGGTCAAGGAAGGTTTGAATGGGAAGCTGACCTTTGAGCAAAGATTAAAGGTGTGAAGAGTTCGCTATGGGATATCAGAGGGAAGAGCACGTGCAAAAGTCCCGAGGCAGGAGTTTAAGCAACACATTCCAGAAATATACACTAGCCATTGTCATTGAAGTGAGCAGAGTGAAGGAGACAGAAGTTGAAGATGAAGCCAAAGAGCACCAGGGGTCCTATTGGTGGGGACTTGGAGGCTGTTTGGAAAGGACATCAGCATTTACTCTGAGAAAGGATATAAGGTTTTCAGTAACATGCACAGTAGACACTTCACAAATACTTCTGTGTCCCTTTTGTGAAAAGTGACCAGCATCACTTTTCTCATAGTCATATACTAAAAAGCACTAAAAATCAGATGGATCATTCTGTAAAATACACAGTCCTAGACCTGTGGAACATGAGCTCTAGAAAAGGCCTCAGATCTTTTCCTGATTGTTCAAAATTAGATAATGTCTACCCTCTGTGGCTAATGCCCTGCCATTTCCTTCTCTTATGGATGCTTTCAAGCAGATAGAACCTGGAGCCCCAAAAGCCAGGCACGTGGCTCATTCAGGAGGTTTTATGTAAGGATTTTCAGTGAGATGAAAGCATCAGCTCCCAGACATGATGAAAACTAGCCTGGCCCTCCAAATAATTCCCAGTCTGTGCAATCTCTGTGCTCCATTCTGGAGCCAAAGATCTTCTCTTCCTGCCTCTCTGGAGAGCAGGGAGCAGCGTGCAGATGGGGAAGCCTCCAGCCTCTGAGCAGGCCTTCAGGGAGCTGTTCAGCCAGGATCTTTCTGCACTTGTCACTCGTTGAACAAATGGAGTATGTGATGACATAGAGCATCCCAGATTTGTCTGGTCTAGTGTCTGGCCATTTATTTTCTCTTTGGAAAGCATTTCTCCGCTGGCAGAGCCCGTGAGATCTGAAGGACCCAAAGAAGAATCTGGTTATGCACAGCACTTGCTGAAGCAGAATAAAAGAAATATGGAAGTGTCAGGTCGTTGAGTACCTACAATGTACTAGGCTGTTCATTCACTTGGTCCGTGCTGTCCAAGATGGTAGCCACTAGGTATGTGTGGCTACTTACATGAAATTTAAATGAACTAGAATTAAGTGAAACTAAAAATTCATTTCTTTGGCCACACTGACTACATTTCAAGTGCTCAGTAGTCACATGTAGCTACCATCTTGGACAGCACAATAAAAAACATTTCCATCACTGCAGAGAGTTGCATTGGACAGTGGTGCCCTACATCCCCGAGTCACTCAGTATGTAGTATCCTCCTAGAACCACCACTTGACAAGCATCAGAGGACTAAGCTGTAAGGGTCCTGTCTTGGATTCAAAGCCTAGACCCCAGTGATTTTGTTCTGACTGCAGACAAGTAGCCCTGTAACTGTGTCTTTCTGCTTTCTTGCTTCCTTATTTCTACAGACGGTAACTGCAGTCTTTCAAACCAAAGAAGGTAGGCCCCTTCCCCTGTGACTTCAACCAGCAGCTATCATAAGACAAGGTATAACTGATCAATAGCAAGGGTATCATTTGAGCAGCCAGGCTGAGAGAGCTAACTTCCTCAAAGAAGTGGGTGTTCAGCAAAGTTAAGCACCCATAGAATTGGCAGAAAGAGAAGAACTGTCTCAAGTGAAGGAAAAACTTGATTCAAAGTATGGAAGATTTCCGTTTGTATATGGCTCATCTTTGCACTCTCAGGGAGAATCAAAGTGCAGTGAAAAACAAATGATAGATTAGGGGTAAATTATTCTTCATCACACAAAAGGGAAAAAAAAAAACCTTGAGTTTTTCAAAGCACTTTCATGAGGAGTTAGGAGCAACAACAATGGCAACTAATATTTATGGGTGGGGCACTTACTATATACCAAGCCCTGAGATATACACTTTCAATACTCTTTGATACATGATTTCATTAACTCTTGGTAGGAGTTTGTGTGGCCAGAGTCTGTATGAGCCGGGCTATGCTGCAACAACAAACAATACCCCAATCTCAAGGGCTTAAATAAATGTTGGCTTATTTTTTGCTCTGATCATGGATCAGCAGAAGTCTCTAGCACCATACCTTTCTCACTTCAGAACCCAGACTGATGGAGAACCCCCATAAAGAGGTTCCTAGTTATTATGGGAGAGATAAAAAAGGCATGGAAAATTGCATGCCGACTCTGAAAACTTCCACCAAAAATCCACACCCTTCATTTATGATCAAGTTTCCTTGATCAAAGTAAGTCACAGAGGTACACCTAACTGCAAGGTGTGGTAAGGAACAATCTCATCATGTGTCTAGAAGTTCAGGAAATCTTAAATATATGAGAGAATTCCTAACTGTAGGTTCTCATTCTAATTATTAACTTATTACTAATGAAACTAAGACTTAGAAAGGTTATGAGAATTACCCAAGGTTACAAAAAAAAAAGTAAGAAGGCAACTTGGAATTTGATCATAGGCAATCTCACCTATATTTTTAGGCTCTAACCCTGTCTATACTCTTGATTGCTATCCTCTACTTAAATTTCCAACAGATATTTGGTACCATGAGAATCTAGTGTGCAGTTACGTTTTAAAGGTTAAATCTTGTAGAGCTGAGTATATTTTACATATTCTTTTTCCTTGGGGTTTCAGATGTCCTGATACTATTCCCAGGCCATGAGAATGACAGCTGGTTAACCAGGGGTGTTCTTAGCAACGGAAAAACAAATATTAGTTTTTCTGAATAAAAATACAGCAGAAACTTAAATGGTTTTATAGATAAACCAAGATAAAAAGGCAGTCTCAAAATTAAACATGTGCTCACAAAAATGTATGTCATTTAGAAGTTGACTTGGCAAGTAAATCAGGCCGCAACTGGCGAAAGAGTCATAAAGTCCAAACAGGTCAGATGAGCACATACTAATGAGTTCCTAAATCCAGTCCACATGTTTACCGGAAACACATTGTCTTAGCATTCTTCCTTGGAAGCAGTGCATGTTGAATAACTTTGAAGGAACATGGCACCTCATCAACAATTTCATGGTTCTAGGAAACTTCACCCCATGAGATAATTGGCCTCTGGGTATTTATGGCATGGTTTTGAAGATGGGGGACATAAAAACATTTTGATCTCAGCCAATTCAGCCTAGCTCAGCCAGCTCCCAGCCAATGCACATACATACCAGTGAGCCCTGTTGAGACCAGGTCACAGATCCCTACACCCCAATCCCTGGGAAAAAAAAAAAAAAGCCACAGCAGATTTGCAAGGCCAGTAGCATTTCTGAGAAGAGAGCTAGGGCCCCTCATCACAAAGTACAATGAAGAGATCATCCACCAATCAATTATTCTTTTAACAGTTGCTTACCAAGTTCCATCTATATCCCTGGCACTGTACTAGTCTCCAGAAATTCATCAGTAAACATCAGCAGTGTTGTACTTGTTTTCAACTCCACTTTCTAGTCAGGAATCCAGCCATCAATCAGGTAAACACACACATAGAAATGTGAAAATAGAGCTGCTAAAAGTGCTACATGGAGAATTACATAGTTGTGAGAGTGCATGATAGGAGGACCTACCTATCGTGGGGAAAAACACAGCCCAAACTTACCAAAGAAAATGACATTTAGATTGAGATCTTCAGGGTTCTAAAATAATTAATTGGAAGCACATTAGACAGAGAAAATTCCAGTGCCTTGGGCTCCTATACAAGTAAACCTGAAACCCAACTCAATGTAAACAGTAAAGTGAAGTTGAAGTTTAACCAATCGGCAACCATCAGCTAAGTTCTAACTGGGGACTTCCCACTTTAACCAATTACATTTTCTTTTGTCTTGCGTCTACAAACACTTCCCTTCCCACTGCTTCAGTGGTGCACTGAACTGCTTGTGTTTGATGCTGCCCAACTCTTGAATCACTGAATGCTCAAATAAACTCAGTAAGATTTTAATGTGCCTAAGTTTATCTTTTAACAAGTGTGTTTATGGAAGATTTTAAAGTCGGTTTCTCTTTCATTCTACACATGCAATAGTTCTACCTCTTTAAGGGTCTAACACGGGAAGATCTCACAGGCATGGGACCCTGCCTTGAAGATTCTCCTTGTAGGCAATTACATCAGCACTTCTATCAAAATCATATGAATGCTCCCAGAATGACACATATACACATGGATTCTAGAAAGTGATACCACAAAACGGTTCAATTGGGAGCATGCTAACTTTTTGCTACTTGATTTGTAGTTGGAAAACAGTGTGTTCTATCAGGGACTATGTTTGATCTGTGTCCATGACTTCATGTCCCCAGTGGATTAAAAACGAAACTCTTCTTCATCCCCATTCTGGGACCATTCCTCTTCTTGTGGTCCAGATTCCAGTGCATGGCACTGCCACCCACCCAGCCTGGCTGGAGCATCTTCTGTGTGTCTCCTTCTGACTAGTGACAGGTGCGGGAAGTTGTGTCCAAAAACTAACAGTCAATGTCCTTTTTCCACCTAGGAGCTGCTACTTTAATTTGGTCCCCCATCTTTCTTGTCTGTGTCACTTGTCCTTCCCTACCTTGAATTCCATTCCTCCCACATCATCCTCCACATTCTTGGATTTGTTTTCTAAAATTCGCTTCCCCCACAGTGATTACTATGCTTAACATTTGCCCTGGGCTCCCTTCTACGGTATGTATAAGCTCCCAATTAGGGCATGTAGGACCTTACATGAGCTCCTCTCACCTAATTTCCTATCCTTATCTGTCTTGACACAGACAAGGATTAAATTGAAGTAGAAGCTGTTGGGTGGAAAAAGGAAGTTGACTTTGAGTTGCTTTTCGGGCACAACCTCCTGCATTTGATCACTGGTCAGAGGGAAATGCACAGAAGAGGTCCCAGCCAGGCTGGATGGGTAGCATCTCCACCATCCCTCCAACTCAACCACCCTTACCCTGAACTATACTGAGCTATTTGCCATCCAACATTGATCGCACCCAATCACCCTCCAGATATTTGTTCCTTCTCTTCCTTCTCTTAGATGTCCTATATCTAGTCAACTCTTAATGATCCTTTACAACTTTTATCAAGTCTCCTATTTTGAAGTATTACCCCATTGACCCCATTCACTGAGGTCAGAATTAACCATTTCTTCCTTTATGCTTTCATGAACTTTATCAGACCTCCATTTTTGTACCAATTTCATTGTATTATAATTACAGGTGCTCCAGACTTAACATGGTTTGACTTAATATTTCAACTTTAAAATGGTGGGATAGCAATACACATTCAGTAGAAACCACGCTTCCAGTCCCATCCAACCATTCTGTTTTTCACTAGTAAGTAAGTAAAGTATTCAATAAATTACATGATATATTAAACAATGTATTATACAATTGGCTTTATGTTAGATTATTTTGCCCAACTTTAGGCTAATTGAAGTGTTCTGAGCATGTTTAAGACAGGCTAGGCTAAGCTATGATGTGTGCTAAGTTAGGTGTATTAAATGTATTTGTGACTTACTGTATATTCAACTTAGGATAGGTGCATCAGGACATAACCCCATTGTAAGTCAAGAAGTGGCTGTATTTTAATATATCTCCTCCACAAGAGCTGAGCAATCCTTAAGAGCAGGGACTTTCCCCAGCTCCCTACCCTTGTTCATCTTTGCATCTCTGATTTCTATCATGAGTTAGGAGCTTTCTCAATGATTTTTAAATTAATAGATATTCAGATAAACAGATTTGCCCCTCTTCTTCCCTGCATGTTCCCTCCCTTTTAGGGACCCATATCAGGTGATAAAGAAAGAAGTGAGGGCAGTTTCTGAAGCTGAAATGACTCTGCAGTTGAAATAAAGTCCCTTATGCAAGGCTAACAGGATTAGTAGTTGGACAGATCATCATAAAAGAAGATTAATGCAGGGAATCATAAAAACGGATATACCAGTATATAACAGGCATTTTGCTTTAACTTAAAAGACATAAATGCACACTTTCTTACTATTCTGTTTTGTAAGAGCAAAGCACTTGCTTTGAGCAGGTCTGGAGTGGAGCTCCAGGTGTTCCCATTGTGGAAACCACACCCGTACTGCTTCATCTGCAACTTGGAGTTTCACTTTCTTTAAAGTGTAGAATGTAAAGGTATGCAGTCTAGAATTTTATCAATGGGTTTTTAGAGGCTTATTAGATCTAACTTGACTACCCCATCTGCCTTTGAGAAGTCTTTCAGAATATTCTGTTTTCACTGCAGCAACCTGCTCTTCGTGCCTATAGTTCATTCGCAACTTTCTCAATCTGTTTCCTCATGAGAGGACTATTTCTAATGGTGACTAATAAATAACTTTAACGTGCTGAGAGCTTTCCATGCACTGAGGGCTGAGTCAAGCATTCGACATGAAGGATCTCAATTTAACCTTCTCAACAACAACAAAATTCATTGAGGCAAGCACTGGGATCTCCCTCTGAAAAGTGGGGGTAACTCATATATTCAAGGCATCTGTGTGGGTCAGCAGGAGCAATACTGTTACTAAAAAGCCTGAAAAATCATAGTCATCTAATGCTGCCCTCTAACACAAACAACAAGCAAGCAAACAAACAATATTTATGTGCATTGACTATGTTCAAGGCATTTGTCTACATACTTACCTTGGATTAACTAACTTAATTCTCACAATACCTTTATAATGAGGTAAGCACTGTGAATAGCACCATTTTGAAGATTAAGGAAAGCGAGGCACGATATCGCAGATAGGTAAGTGGCCTCCAAGTCAAGCTGGGATTATAAACCCAGAGAGTTTTATTTCAGAGCGCACCTTCCTAATCCAGTTCATCTTCAAATGGGGTTAACAATCTCTATCTTTCAGAATTTGGGGAAGGAATTAACAAAATAGAAATTATTTTGGTCAAATGCTTGCCACCCAATACTTGCAGGACAAATGTTCTGTCTGCTCCATTCCTTTCTTTTCTACAGACAAGATGCCTCTCTGTAACAGCCTGGACTTTAGGCATTTATCTGACTTTTTCTCGATTCCTTCATATTCTCCCTAAAATAAAAATCGAAACAATGTCCGCTTGTGGGGGATTCAGCACCGAACTTCACCTTGGGAGATGAAAGACCACCAAATCTGTATATAAAACAACAAAAAGCAAAAAAAAATCGATCTTTCGCGCAGATGCAATTTCTCTTGAAAGGTGACACAGTCCTTTAAAAATAGCTCTGGGGTCCATTGTGCAAAGACAGTGACAGAGACTGACAGCTTTTAGAGAGGTGTAATGTTCCCAGGCAGCCGGCTAGCATGGCTCACCCAGATAGAGATCAGTCATTCAATCCGGGGGAAAGTGCTAAATGTTAGAGGTTAAGCTGCTATGTTCTTATTACTAATCAAACTTCAACAGCATGCCTCAGCCTCCTCAGGCCCTTATAAGGAAATGGTAAATTATTGAGAAGTTCCAACCCAGGCCCCTTGCTTCACAGGTGCAGCTTGTTCCCAATCATTGGTGAGTTCCACATCCTTCCTGGGTACACCCAGAGGAGGGACTCAGAGTGCTCTCCATGGATGCTGGTAGATTAAAGTTAAGTGACAACCCATGTGGACACCCTCAGCTCTCCTAATGAGGAGACAACAGAGAGGGGCACAGATCCCTGGTGCCAACTCCACCAGAAAACTTCTCCCTGCATATCAAGGCAAAATTTATCTGTACTACTGATTCCTGTTCCTTGGGAACCCAAAGATTTTGAAGGCAAATAGTGTGATTTGGGCCTTTCTTTTCATAGTGTCAAAGGAATAGTGTGTGCTGGAATGTGTTTAGTAACATAAATCTTTCTGGAGGGTGAAGGCATCTTGATTCATAGCTTTTGCCAATTTCTGTGGTGTAAATGCTCCTACCATGGCCAACTTTCAGCTAACACCACAAAGTCCCTGAACATGGAGTTAGAAAGAGATGTTCACAGTCAGCTTTCATGGCAGAAGCAACTCCAGTTAAAGGGTAGGTAGATGCTCCAGAGTCATCCCTGCTGGGTGGGCTATGATCCTATCTGTAGGGCAGGTCAAGTCCTTGTTCCACTCCTTCTTGCCCCTTCTCTGAAAAGGATTGAAATGCCCACAGCACTTGAAGAGCAAGCAGAAAAGACAAAACTTGTCCTACCCTGACCCCTTATAGGCTGAGTCTGGTTGACCCTCATGCTCTTGGCTGCAAAATAAAAGAACTCAAGTCAAATTGGTTAATTGCTATTCAAGAAAAATGAGACTATTTACCCTAAGCCTATGGCTATCCACAGACCTCATTGAATGTCTCCCAAAAATCCTAACAGGTAGTGTCATCACCTGCAAGTTACAGATGAGAAAAACAGGCTCAGAGACGGCACTGGCACATGGCCACATGACTCATGAGTGGTAGAGCTGGGATTTAATCTCATGTCTGTCTTGCTCCAAAGCCATGCTTTTGTGTATTGCCATAATCCAACCAAACCCAGTATGGCATCATTTAAGGGCATTTGGGAGGCTGCAGATGGGAAACAAGGCCAGGTGAGATTCCCCAGGAGAGCAGAGACAGGTGGATAGCAAAACATGAGGCAGGACAGAGGGGAAGGGGTTCAAAAAGATGGGGAGAGCAATCCAAATATTTGAACATCATTTTCAATGGAGCCCATCACAAGGTTGGAAACAGGGTGCCAATGGAGACAAGAATGAGACCTGATAGCTCTCTCATGGACAGCTCCCTGTGTTCCAAGGCAGCCATTCCAAGAGTCAGGAAGTCCTTCCTTGCATGAACCTGAAAGCCACCCTACCCTCTTCCCCAGTTGCTCCAGGTTCTTCCCTCTGGTCCTACTCAGAACAATACTCCCCATGCCAAGAGCACCCATGAATAGCAATCCTTCACATGCTATAAGATGTCAGTCTAATATTCCATGGCCTTCTCTTCTCCACATTAAGCTCCTTCCACTTCCTAGCTGTTGCACCTGTGAAACAGTTGAATTATCCCCCATCATCCCTGTTCCCAGCTTCTGGACTCCCTCCTGAACGCCAGTGTCTCTCTTAAGATGAAAGATGAGTTGTTGGTGTGGTCCTACTCTGCCTTTATCTCAGAAGAAAGCTGAGGTCTGCTTGACCCCCAAGCTCTTGGCTGCAAAGTAAAAGAACTCAAGTCAAATTGTTAAATTGCTATTCAAAAAAATGAGATTAGTTACCTTAATTGATTTCTGTAATGATTTAATTGCTATCTGAATTCTCCTCCTTTGCTGGGTGCATTCAAAGAACAGGAGTTGGGGCTGGCTTTGTCCCTCAGCATAACCCACTCCCTGACATGTCTTGGTAGAACACATTAAGCATTAGCTTGATGTGGTTGAGTGGATGATCTGATCAACTTTGAGGACAGTGCATTAGACTATCTTATCTTCTAGAATATTCTTCAGCAAAAAGTCGTCTGAAAATACTGGCATCCCATCAGATGAACTTTTTGCTGTGTCCTAGAATTTCCTGTTAAGACACTATTAGCAAACGCCTCTGTAAAAGCTACTGGAACTGACATCACCATCACTTCCTGAGACCTCGTGCAAAGATATGCCCTTTGGGGTACATGGCAACAAGATGACCTGATTTAGGAAAGAAAGTGATGGCATAAAACAGCCTTCTGATTCTCCATTCCCCAGCTACCGTGGGGCATGCATATGGAATGATGTATGGAGAGAGAAAGATTTGGAATCTGGGGGCATGTTACAGTTCCAAACCCATGCATGGCTCCCTCTCCCTGCCAGCTTCCGGGGATGCCTGTGGATCTGGGCACTGGCTCCTTTCTTGTCTAGATTCTGCCTTATTCAGGCCTCCCTGAAAATATGCATTTTGTGAAGAGCCTTTCTGTTCATTCCGGCACTCTAAATCTGTGGCATTGCCAAGCAGCCAGGGGTGGCCTGTACTGTAGGGCCTCATCACGGCACTGACCACTCCTGCCAGGAAATTCTCCTTCCATCAGAGCAGCCTCTGCAGCATCCTCTTGGCCTACCCCAATCTCAGACTCCCCAGGAATGTGCTCCAGAGCAAGAATCTGAGAGAACGAGGTGGGAGACTGGGGCTTTAACATTGGAGAAGCATACTTGTTTCATGACAAAGCCAACAGTCTTAAAAGTTAGTGCTCACCATCATCCCAGCAGCCGGCATCTCATGCCTTCCTGCATGTCAGGTATCTGTAAAGCCCTCACCTACATTATCTTTTTACATCCTCGCAGAAAGGTAAAGTGACTTGTTCACATTTTGTGAGCAGCTGCCAAGGGGGGGTCCTTCACTGCGGTCTCATGCCTCCCATCCACGCTCCTCTATCTACCTTGCCCCGGGAGCTATCCAGGCCTGGCTTGGATTTCTGGAGTTGGGTGGGATCAAGTAGCTCTGCTGGGCTGCCTTCTCCCAAATGAACGTCATCAAAATTAAAAATAATCACAGCTAGGGGATCAGTGAACGAGGGAGGTCAAGGGTCAAGCTGCCTGTCCAGTTCTCATCCCTTGGAGGTCATACTGATGTACCTTGGAATGCAGCAGATCCTAGCAATCATCACCCTGTAGCCTGCTGGGGTTGAGGAGCTCTCGGCCAGGAACCCCCAGCCCCAGGGCCGAAGCCAGTGAGCAGGATTTGCCTCCCCCAGAAGTCTTAGCTCTCATTACATTGCCAGTATTTGAGAAGCAAACAGTTTAGCTGTTGGTGGGAAAAATTCCTGGCCCTGCTGCCCTTCCCCTGGGGCAAGGGCTGTGATGTGCCATGTTTGTGCCTGGGAACAGCTGCTTTGAGTTCTTTCCACATCCCTGCAAGGTACTGCTTGGTGGCAATGTGGTGCTGGACACAAGTTGGCCATTCAAGTACCTTCTCATGGTGTCCAAGAGCAATGCTGGTTGTTCTGTACTTGAACTAAGTGTCTTGCTGGCAGTCCCAGCCCGGATCAGGTGAGCCCCTGAGATGCTGGCCACTGCCAAGGTCAGCAGACACATGCAAGGGGGATACATCTATGCTCCTGTACATGAAACCTGGAGGACCGCAGATGTCAGACACTGGGCAGTGAGGAGAATGGGATCTTTTGTGGTTGGTAGGGGAGACTGGCCCATCATTCCCTCATCCAAATGCTATTCCCTGAGTAGTCACCTGGGCAGCACCTAGTAACTGGTCCAAGCAGTGCCAATGCCTGCTAGGGAATCTATGGTGAGGAAGACAGCCATGGTCGCCATCCACATGACGTTCAGAAGCAGAGACTGACAGTAATTAGCAAAGTCACTCCAGTACCTGAAAACTTTCCCAGATGCGAAGTGCAATGAGGATTGACCCAGCAGGGTCCCCATATCTATCAGGATCCAGAGACACAGTGCTCAGGAGACTTTCAGGAACCCACAAAAATATATTAGTTTTTATTTCTGTTTTGTTTTGTTTTTTGAGACAGTATCTCACTCTGCTGCCCCAGCTGTTGGCTCACTGCAACCTCTGGCTCCCAAGTTCAAGCAATTCTCCTGCCTCAGCCTCCTGAGTAGCTGGGATTACAGGCACCCACCACCATGCCCAGCTAATTTTTGTTGTTGTTGTTGTTGTTGTTGAGACAGAGTCTTGCTCTGTTGCCCAGGCTGGAGTGTAATGGCACAATCTCAGCTCATTGCAACCTCTGGCTCCCAAGCAATTCTCCTGCCTTAGCCTCCCAAATAGCTGGGACTACAGGCCCATGACACCGCATCCAGCTAGTTTGGTATTTCTAGTAGAGATGGGGTTTCACCATGTTGGCCCGGCTGGTCTCGCACTCCTGACCTCAAATGATCCACCTGCCTTGGCCTCCCAAAGTGCTGGGATTACAGGCACAAGCCACCATCCCCGGTCTAGTTTTAATTTCTTTTCAATTAAAAAGAAAACATGAATAGAATAATAATGCTTAGACAATAATAAACCCAGCCTGGACTACAACCACCTTCATACAAGTTGTCAAATATAATTTTTCATGCCTTTCAATGGAGGAAGAGACCCACAAGTGCAAGCATGTATGGGGCCCAAGAGCAACATCATGTGGCCTTGGACCCAGGTGCAGTCAGGATGTTTGTAGCGTGGACTGATTTCATACAGAGGTTGAGGAAGATGTCCCTGCAAACATAATAACTAAACTGAGAGCCAGTGGAAAGCGGGGGGGAAATGTTTCAGGCAGCAGCAACAGCACATCCAAAGGCCCTGTGGAGTGAATGGTGAAGGAAAGAGCTGGGCAAAGCAGAGACAGGAAAGCATGCTCAGAGACCTAGGGGTGTGAATCTTCAGGGAATACAGCTCCAGGCTGCATAAATGTGAGTCACAAGGTTGAGGAGATGGAAGGCACGTGAGGAAGGCAGGGAGAAAGCCTCAAGCATCCTTGATATTAGGCTGGGAAGGTTCTATAGCAAGATAAGAGATTTAGACCCAGAAAAGCACTGCATTGGTTTCAACAAAACCAGGCCACCAGACTGCATCATGACACCTGAGATGATGATGTGGCCTGTGAATTTCCTGCTCGTTAGTTAAAATTGAGAGCTTGCAAGAAAAATTGGGTTTTAGAGAGCTATGTCGCATGTGTGACGGCAGGGTGTAGCATGTGCATGAATGTGTGCATTGTAAGGGTGTGTGAGTGCGTGTGTGTGTGTGTGCACCCATGTGTGTGTGTGAATGCATGCATTTGTGAGTGTGAGTATGCATAAGTGCATTGAGTGTGTACGTGCTTGAATGCATGTGTGGGTGTGTAGGTGAGAGTGCCTGTGGATGCACGTGTGTGTGTGTGCATGTGCGCGTGTGTGTATGAATGTGTGTGTGTGGGAAGAGGTGGCTCTCTGGGGAGGAGAAAGGAGAGAGGCATGGAGAATTCCCTAGAAACATTAGTTGTAGAAGGATTACGAGGCTATTTTCTGATTGTTCAGGATCTTATTTGGAATTCATGTACGTTCAATTTGGAAAGAGCCTCATCTCCCTCTGGGAATATTGACAGAGGGGTGCTGAAGACTTAGGACCCCACCACGTTCCCTTCCCCACACGCTGCCCATAGCCACTTTGCTGGTGGAGGCGGGAAGAGTTGATTTGTTCCTAGCTCTCCCTGCAAAAGTTCAACACAGATTGCCACAGGGGAATTTCTTTTTGTACCACATTTCCTATCTCTTGAGTACTAGAAACATCTTTAGTTTAGATTCCAAAGAAATCATATTTGAGTCCCTACTGTGTGCTTTTTCTCATATAACTCTCAAACCACGGAGATAGGATGTTCTCCATGGAAGAGGAGGCTGAGGTTCGGGGAGGCCAAAGCGATACATTCTTGTCCTCTAGCACCAAATTCCAGGCTCCTTCTTTCACTTCTCTGCCTTGGTGTTGGAACTGTATGGCCAACGGCCATGGGAGGACCTCAGAGCCATTCTCTTTAACTGTCCTTTGACTCCACTGGGCTCTCCTTATCCCACTGGAGCAAAACTTCATCCCTGGGGACACCACGACCACAGCCTGAGCTACGCCTGACCTGGGGTCCCTGCTGCCTCCTTTTGAGCTGTCAGTTCAACTCTATGTCCATCAACTTCAGCCATAGATAAGATTCTATTTTAAGAATGTGAGATACATTTTCCAGGAGGGAAAGTTGTGAAACATTGGGGAGATAGGTCCAAGTACTGCCAAAGTTTTCTGGCGTTTTCACAAGGATCCTGCAAGACAGACTTTGGATTAATTGTCCTAAAGTGGAGATTATTTTGGTGCTGTTGAAATAGATGAGGGGGAAAAAGTAATCTTATCAAGGAAGGAGAAATCTTCTATATATGAGCCAACTTGGGTTTTCAAATGTTATGAAACAATTTTTGACTGTCTCCTAAACAGGTTTTTTTATCCCCCGCCAAGAGCTTTGCCAGCACTTGGGTTCTCTCTCCCACTTATTTTTTCCTTCTAATCTGACACTATCTCTCTGGATTTCTCATACACATGGTGTGTTTTGTAGGGTTGGTTTTTTTTTTTTTTTTTTTTTTTTCTGTGTGTGTGTCCACTAGAATTCAATTCTTGTTTCTTTTGAGACAGCTTTATCATTTCCATGGTTCTGGGCTCTGGGATGGCATGGAAATCCCGCTCAAAGTGGAGAGGATCTAATTAAATTACACCTAAGGAGAACTGTTTTGTTCTGCAGGACAGTTTTTCCTTGGACAAATGGGCATAAAATGACACATTGCTATCACCCAGTACCAGTCCCTTTTGCCCCTACAAGGAGATGTGAACTGTTGGAATGCTTGCAATTCCTGGCTTTCTGGCCAATTACACCTTCCGTACTTCTCTCTTGAGTCTCAGTGCTTTCCATCCTTCAAATCTCACTCATTCTCCCCTCTACTGGGAAGTGCCCATGATTTGCTCCTGCCCCCACTCCCGCTATGGCTGAAAGGTACATGTGGCCTGTGTGCCTGTCACCCAGCACACATAATGGTGAATTGCAGACACATTCCAGGACCTAGGTTTCTTCCTGTTTGCTCCTCACCATCTTGTGTGTTCTTCCCCTATTGCGTCCTTGACCTTCCACTGAATTCATCTGTTTACTGTGGCCAGGTGCCGTGGCTCGTGTCTGTAATCCCAGCACTTTGGGAGGCCAAGGCAGGAGAATCACTTGAGCCAGGAGTTTGAGAGCAGTCTGGGCAACATGGCAAAACTCTATCTCTACTGAAAACACAAAAAAATTAGTCATGGTGGTGCGCACGTGTAGTCCAAGCTACTTGGGAGGCTGAACTGGGGGGTCACTTGAGCCCCAGAAGTTGAGGCTGCAGTGAGCTGTGATGGCACCACTGCACTCCAGCCTGGGCGATGGGAGTGAGATACTGTCTGAAAAATTTAAAAAGAAAAAGAAATGGTCTGCTTATGTGTCTGTACCCCACTGATCTCTGGTCTCCATGAAGGCCATGGCATGCTGGTAGGTGTGCAGGATCCCCAGGAAGGTTTGTGGGTCTAGAAAACACTGAAGGAGGGCTGTAGGTGTTAGCAATGATCATTCCCATCCACAAGACACTAAACAAGACTTTGAGATCAGCTTTTCTTTTTTCCTTCAGGGAGTTAGGACCATCGTCTAAAAGATTTTGGTTTAAATCCTGTCTCAGCTGCAGACTATATACACTTAGCCAAGTCCCTTACCCTCTCAGGACCTCTGTTGCCTCCTCTCCAAAGGCAGAAAAATAGCAGCCCACCTTATAGGGCTCTTAGGGGAATTAAACAGTCCAGGAACACCGGGATCCTAGCAGGACGTGACATAAAACAGGTGCTATGCAGATGATGCTCCTCCCTACCAGCGACTCTCAGTGCCCGCTCCCCTGATATGGGGATCATATTATGTAGCACACTTCATGCCATCAAGTGTGTGGGGGACCATTAGCCTCATAACTTCAAAACAACTTTGAATAATTTCTTGGTTTGAGGCCAGGCACGGTGGCTCAAGCCTGTAATCCCAGCACTTGGGGAGGCCAAGGCAGGCGGATCACTTGAGCTTAGTAGTTCAAGACTAGCCTGGGCAACATGGTGAAACCCTGTCTCTACTAAAATACAAAAATTATCTAGGTGCGGTTGTGGGCCATTGTGGTCCCAGCTACTTGGGAGGCAGGAGGCTGAGGCAAGAGAATTGCTTGGACCTGGGAGGCAGAGGTTGCAGTGAGCCGAGATTGTGCCGCTGCACTCCAGCCTGGGTGACAGAGTGAGGCCCTGTCTTGAAAAAACAAAATTCTTGGTGAGTTTGCATCATTTATAAATTTCATATTTTTTTGCATGATTTTAGAGTCAGAGAAGCCTGATTTGGCATCTCTATCTATCACTGTGTCTCTTTCCTGTCTCTCTCAGCCCTTGACATTCGTTATAAGCCAAGAGTTACAAATTTTGAATTATACTGGCATATATTGAGTTAATACTCCGTGTTTCAGGCACCATATCCCACTTGACTCTCCATGTATTTTCGTAGTTCAGAAATGAGGGTGATTTAACACCTCCCTGCAACATTTTGCAATGTCTGGGGTGTTTTTGGTAATCACAACTTGGGTGAGGGTACTACTGGCATCTAGCTAAACATCCTGTAATATTCACTACAATTCCCCTACCACAAAGGATTATCTAGCTCCAAATGCCCATAGCGCTGAGGCCGAGAAGCCCTGCCCTGTTGGTTTGGTTGGAAGCCGGTGCCTGGGTTCTATCTGCCTCTATTTTTTATTAGCTGAGTGATCTTGGGCACTGGTTCTTCATTGGTTAAATCTGTTAAAAAATATAAATAAACTTAGCTGCTAAGGTTTGTTGGGGTGATATGTATCCCAGTTTCTAGCACCCAGTGCTCCATGGATATTTACCGTTATTATTTTAGGGGATTCCTCCAACAATTCTCAGGCTTAGAGGGGTTCAGAAACTGCCCAAAGTCCTACAGCTGATCAAAGGCGACGTCAGGCATCCACCCTGACCTCACCTCAGTGCTATGACATCTCCTTACTCCCAGCCATGGACCAACATGGAGACCCAAGTGCCCCAGAGCACTCTCTATAATTCTAGAAGACATGGAATATATGATTGTTGCTAAGGAGTCTTGCATTGACAGAAACAGGTAAAAGAGTCTCCCCCTGACGTTAGTCTTGCCCGGATCTTGGCCCGAAACCCTCCTGAAGCTGAAAGGATGATTTAATTCTGAGTTGAGGGTGTAGCTGCCTCCGCTTCTTGGCAGAACATTTTGTGATTCAGTTACTCTCCCAGGTCCCTCCAGCAGGTGCCATCTCCCCTAAGAACTGGTCCCAGACAGAGCCCTGGTCAGATCCTTTCTGGGCAGCCCAGATCCAGAGGCAAGAACCAGGGCCAAAAAGAGAGAGTGTCATCTCAACGGTGACATTTCCATCACTGGATGGTGTCCCGGCATGCTTACCTTAGGGTGTGAAAAACGAGTGACTTGGCATTTTCGGTGTCCTTGCACTTTTTCCAGGGGTAACAAAGTGAAAAAGGCAGCCCTGGAGGAAGCCCATCGATGGTGGAGCTGCCACATTTGTCAGCAGTGTGTTGAGGCAAGAAGTGTGTGTTCAGGCTGCCGTTCCAGGCTTCTGCCTGACACTTGTCACTGGAAACCTGGGATGTCACTTCCTGCTACACCTCAGTGGGGTAGGAAATGGGCTTTCTGGTTGCTGAAACCCCAGAAACTAGTGGCGTTGGACACTGCTTAAAAAAAAAAAAAATCTGTGTTTCCAACTGTCCCTGAATCCACAATTCCAAGATTCTGGAATTCAGAGGTCTCTGGGCTCTGTGACTCTAAGATTCTGTGTCTCCGTGATCATTCTGCATAGCGATGCAGCATTTAAAGTCACAGTTATGCTACTTCCTAGTTTGTAGCACCCTGCCACTAAAAACAAAACAAAATGACACAGCAACAATAAAACCTTTCTCCCACAAGCCTGGAGCACGAACCCTGAACACACAAGGAGGTGGGAGGACCACTTTCAGATGTGCTGAGAATTTTTCTGCAAACACCAAAGCAGGAGGCCTTTCCCACTTAGTAGAGAGCTGCCTCTACTCCTTATTAACTATGTTCAGCAACACACTTCTCTGGGGCATCAAGGAAGGGATGAGCAAAGGCAGCCCCACTGTTTAGCTTTGCAGTGCTCGGATAAACAAGCCAAGAGGGTTTTCCAAATGCAGAAAGAGAAAGTGAACCCCACAGAGAGTGTAGTCACTTTCCAAAATGAGGACTTAATCGTGAAGCAGCATTTCAAGTGAGCATGCCGCTTGTTATGACAGCTGACGGAGAGGCGCAGCAAGGAGCAGGCTTCCCCAGGAAGTGGCCAGTGTGTCTGTAGGATTCTCAAGCCTGGAAGCTACAAGTGAAAAAAGAATGTGGGCCAGGCCTTCTCAGATCATCTGGGTTTCCTCTTGAGCACATAGTAGGTCTAAGAGACCTTGTATTCACACACACACACACACACACACACACACACACACACGCTTCTCACTGTTAGGGCAGGCCACCTGCTGTAACGCACAACACTGACATTCCAGGAGCTTAACACATTCAACTTTGTATTTCTTGCTCACTCAAGGCTAGAATGCCTGCTTGAACAGGTTCTCAGGGCAGGTCCCTGCAGGGTCCCTCCCGTACCCAGAGTCTCAGCAGCCCAGGCCTCTTCTATCTTGTGGCTCTGCCCTCTACTGGGTCCTGGGAACCCTCTCCAGCCCACTGTTGGTTGGGAAGGACAGAGAAGAGCAGTGGGAGGTTTTTAGCGTGGGGCCTGGATGGATGCATATCACTTCTGCTTACTGTCCAGTACGCAGTCGGGTGATCACATTTAACTGCAAGGGGGGCTGGAAAAGGGTAGTCCAGCCGTGTGCTCAGAAAGAAAACATAATGATTTGGTGGACAATCAGCCAGGATCTGCAATGGTGTAATTTATCTGCTATAGAATTTCGTTTGTCCACAGCTGGAGACTCAAATCCTATTGCTGGGGTCAGAACTTGCCTGAGGCAGACAGATTTCTAAGGTCAAGGATGGTTCTATATGAGTCAGTAACTCCAAGGACTGTTGCTGATTTGGCATATAGTGGGCTTTTAGAAGTGCTGGTTAACTTACTCGCCTGCTCATTTAACCAACAAGCATAGCTGATTCAGGTCCATAGAGTCCATGCTTTAACAAATCCTCATTTGGAGAGAAGGAGGGACCACATATGAGCAAATCATCCCTATACAGGTTGCTGTCAGGAGCTGGGGTTGGGGAGAAGGTATAAAGGGCCAGGGGAAGCCAGAGCAGAGATGTACATAAGTATGTGATTCAGGCTGGGGCAGTCCTGCGGAGCTTCCTGGAGGAGGTGACTTTTCATTGTGCCTTAAAGGAGGAAAGCCAATCAGAGTACACAGGCAAAGAGTTTTGAAGGGTGCCATACTTTTGCAAAACGATAAAAAGTTCAATACGAGTGGAGCATAGAGCGTGTGTGCTTGGAATTACTGGGGGAGAATATGGTGTGCTGAGAGGTATTGAAGGCAGATTGCAAAGGGCCTTTCACAACGCACAGGCAAGCAGTTAGGTTTTCAATCTAGCTAGCTGCCCAAGGGGGATCTTGGACAGGACAGGTGTAAAAGGTGTTCATGGCCTAAGGCAAGAGAGAATTTTAAACTGAAGCCAAACATTACCACAAAATGCCCCCTAGTCCAGGCATGGGTGAAGGGCATGATCCTCTGGGTTCCTGCACAGACGGCAGCTATCGTCTGGGTGAGGAGGTCTATGGAGAGGCAGGCCCTGTGTTCCTGAGCAGACCCAGGTCAGTCTGGTGTCTGCTGGTGGGTAGTTCCAGAGTGAAACCCGAATGGGTTGTAAGGTGGTCATTTTTGAAATTGGCAATGACCTCATTAGATTTTCCTGGTAGGATGTAAAAGAGAGAAGGGGTATTTGGTCTGGAGAGAGAAGTAACTTTCTAAACAGATGAGCTAGAGAACCCTTGGGGTCCTCCACAAATTGAAAGGAGATCGGGGTTCTTTGGAAGGTGTAGGGTCTTGGATGCCTCACCACAGGAGGACAACCTCAAGTCCCTCTTAGGAGCCTGACTTGGGCATTATGAGTAGGACAGTGTGGGATTTAGACTCGGGGTGACTTGCTTTGAGTCCCAGCTCTGCTGCCCTTTCACAGCGTGTGTCCTTGGGCAAGGTAGAGGACATCTCTGAGCCTCCTTTTTCTACTCTGTAAACTGAGTTAATAACCCCGCCACTGAAGTTATGAGAATTAGCAAATACGTGACGCGTAGTGAGTACTCAACAAATGTTAGCTGTCATCATTTGCTGCGGATACAGCCAATCACCACATCTGGGGGAAGAACAATGGAGGGACCAGGCTCAGGTGCAGGGGGAGTGGTGGTGGGCACACAAGAGGGTCTGTAGAATCAACTTCACCAGATCTGGGGCATTGAGGTCAACCAGCTGGGTCACTGGAATGCTTAACAACACCTGTCATGAGACAGGACCTTGCTATTTAGCCCCTCGACAATGGACCAGAATATCTGCCCTGACTCATTTTGAGTTAATTTCAGAATCACCAGAATATGACGTAAGAATCACTAGAATTGCCGGGCGCGCCGGCTCACGCTTGTAATCCCAGCACTTTGGGAGGCCGAGGAGGGCGGATCACGAGGTCAGGAGATCGAGACCACGGTGAAACCCCGTCTCTACTAAAAATACAAAAAATTAGCTGGGCGTGGTGGCGGGCGCCTGTAGTCCCAGCTACTCGGAGAGGCTGAGGCAGGAGAATGGCGTGAACCCGGGAGGCAGAGCTTGCAGTGAGCCGAGATCACGCCACTGCACTCCAGCCTGGGTGACAGAGCGAGACTCCGTCTCAAAAAAAAAAAAAAGAATCCCTAGAATTGCTTTTCAAAACACAGTCATTTCCAGGTGGAGGTGAATCAGTTATCCCTGAAACCCGCCCTGACCATGTCGCCATGCAGGCGGTTGTCACCGGGTCCAAGCCATGCTTTTGTTTCCCCGTCTCTGGAGTTTGGCCTGATACGATGATAGGGACACTTTGAATTCTTCAAAGAGTAATTCTCACTTACCTTTTTCCTCTTTTCCCCTTCAGGTTCAACCCCTTTTATCACACTAAAGTGCCAATCAATATTGGGAGATAGATGTTACATCCTAGCTTTTTATAACATTACTTGTCCCAGAAGGGACACTGTATCTTTAAGGAAATGGACCCCGTATCCTGTTTCTGAAGGATTAAAACTCTTTAAAGAGACGGAAGAGGCTGTAAACCCCGATCATATTCTTATTCTCTCTTCATTATCCTGTCCACTATCTATCCCTGCTGAGTAAATCTGGTTGTGTGTTTCTCCAAAGTGGTCATAAGAAGAAATTTATTTACCCCGCTTTGCACTGGAGGAGCATTACTGAGCTTCAAGACTCTCCAAAGTAATAAAGATTTTGCAGTGTGTGCAAAAGGAACAGAAATTCAGAACTTCTTTCCCCCTCTGAGGTCGTTTGGCCATCCAAAGGGGGAGTCACTTCTCATTTTCTGACAGGGTTTATTTCTGTAAGATTTTCCAATTAGCAGGAAAAGGTCACACTAATGTTGACGCTGAATAGGGGAAGAGGATCAAACTATGCAAATAAAGACACCCTTGAAAGGACAACATTAAAAAGTGGAATTCCTTCACTCCCTAATTTAAAAATTCTCTATAGATATATACATATAGATGCACGCACACTGATACACACACATCCCTTTCTTCCACCAGGGAGAGAAACAAAGGTGATTGCAGTTGACCCACTGTTCTTGCCTGGGACAAAAGAATCCATGATTCCTGAGTCTGACCTCTAGGGTAACATGACCGGTGACTTAAGTACCTAAGACAGGAGTTAAGCGGAGATCCCTGAGCTCTTGGCCCGGGTTGTCCCACAGAGCTGGAATCCACCTGCCAGTGCAACCTCTCTGGACCTTGATAATGGCCGGACTGTCCCCAGCCCGGCGGAGCTGACTGCCAGCATATCATTTTTAAACGGCTCAGATCTTTCTCTGACACTTCCCCTGCCGCTTTTGTTCCCCGCTCGGTGCATGCGAAGCACAAGAACTTTTCTCGATAATAGGGAGGGCTGGGAGCCGTGTCAGAGAAGATGTACTCCAGCCGTGCTGAGGACAAAAGTCGCAGACGCCCATTAAAACAGATCCAGGGGACAGTTTCGCTTTGGGTTTGGAGCCGATGCTCCTTGTCAACTCTAACGTGCTATGCAAATGGTATGACCGAGACTCCTGGCTCACTGCTACTCGCATGCTGCTGTCTGTGACCCACTCACTAGGTGAGGCCCTGGGGGTGAGCTGGTTGGAAGGCAAGAGCCGTGCATGGAGGGAGGCCTGGGCCTGCACACCTCTCACTCTCACATCTGCACGCCCACACGTGCAGCTGCAGTCAAAACGGGAAGTTCTATTCCTCCAGCAAGAATCCTTCTTTCTCATGGAAGTTCTGTGTGGCTGCACAGATTTTAGCAAATGAAATAGCCTGGCCAGTTTCTCACAAGAACAGGAAGCATTTGTTGAGAGCCCTCTCAGTGCCAGATCCCCTACTAGGTGCTGGGTTAAGGAGCTTTCTCAGGGTCACACAGCTGCCATTTGGCTGAGTGTGAGTTCAGATTCAGGTGTATCTGTCCTCGTAATTCCAACCAGTCACACCCAATGTTGGTCTTACTTTATTGAGGAGCTTAAAAAAATAAACCTAATGGGATTATTTTGACCGCTGGTTAAATCTTATCAAATGCTAACAGCATCATCTGCCAATTCTCCCTTCCACGTAGGAAAAAACTGCAAAAGGATGGTATTTGGGTGTTTAAATATCAGAAATGTGCAAATAGATCTCTGCGTGATGCCCCTGTCGAGTTCTTGTTGTTTTCAGTCTGTATTACAAATGTGCAGGATAACTATGAATATGGAGTACTGGCTCACAGCCCGTGTAGAAGACACACGGATTCCCTGGTATCGTGTAGATCCACCGCAACACTTATTTTCGCCTCAAATAATAAAATGAAAACTGTCCACCGTCACCTTAAAAATCCTTCTTCTATCCTTGAGGTTGAAGACTAATGCCTTGGAGGGCATTATTTGGATTTCAATGTGAAAGAGAAAGATTTTTTTTTTCTTTGCCGTTAGGCAAAGAATGACGCCCATTTTCTTCTGTTTTCAGAGTACCATTTATTTTTTGTTTTTTAGCAGTGTTCATTGTAGCCAATTCTTGGCCTTGTTTTTCCTTAGAACAAATTGAGGTGGGAAAGAATTACAAAGGATTAGTTCATGTCCTTTGTAGGGACATGGATGAAGCTGGAAACCATCATTCTCAGCAAACTATCACAAGAACAGAAAACCAAACACTGCATGTTCTCACTCATAGGTGGGAATTGAACAATGAGAACACTTGGACACAGGGTGGGGAACATCACACACCGGGGCATGTTGTGGGGTGGGGGGAGGGGGGAGGGATAGCATTAGGAGATATACCTAATGTAAATGATGAGGTAATGGGTACAGCACACCAACATGGCACGTGTATACATATGTAACAAACCTGTACGTTGTACACATGTACCCTAGAACTTAAAGTATTAAAAAAAAAAAAAGAATGAGTCTTATCAGAGAAACATGGTGGAAAAGCTGCTGATTTATGTTTCAAACTCTATTCATAACAGAATGAAATTGACCAAATTCAAAATTATTCTTTTGGCTTTATCTAGAGGAAATTATAGCTAATCAAAGCAAAAATAAATAAATAAATAAATAAGTAAACAAATAATTACTATACCCAAACATCAAAGCAACGTAAATCTCCAGCAATATGCAACTGGTTAACTAAAATATGGTATATACTTAAAATGGAATACTATAGAGCCATTATAAAGCAAGTTAAAGATTTTTTTTTTTTTTTTTTGAGACAGAGTCTTGGTCTGTTGCCAGGCTGGAGTGCAGTGGCCTGATCTTGGCTCACTGCAAGCTCCACCTACCAGGTTCACGCCATTCTCCTGCCTCAGCCTCCTGAGTAGCTGGGATTACAGGCGCCCGCCACCATACCTGGCTAATTTTTGTACTTTTACTAGAGACAGGTTTCACTATGTTGGCCAGGCTGATCTTGAACTCCTGACCTCAAGTAATCCACCCTCCGCAGCCTCCCAAAATTCTCACAGGCATGAGGCACCGCACCCAGCCAAAAAAAATTTTAATGATGTCTTTTTCAGTTTTTAGAATACCAATTCTTTCTCCTGTTTATTGTTAGCATGGTATTATTTTAGAAAATTCTTATCCCTATTGTATTTTAGGACAAATTTGCATGAAATGAGAAGGATTAAACAAAATTGATTTTGAGCAGAGTGACAAAAGGTGACCAGAAGTTAGGTGACAATAGGGTGGTCAAGAGTTTAGGAAGCACATTATATTATAATCAGATCAAGTAATATATAAATGTACTGAGAAATGAGAAGGCTATACAAGTCATTCAGCAGATTAGAGTAAAAGCAGGTATGAGTGAAAGCAGTAATGGTTAGAGTACATTTACTGAGCTCTGTCTACATGCTGAGCATCATTCTAAACTTTCATTAAATTGAAATATTCCTATTATTACTCCTTTTGTAAATCTAAGTAAACTGGGGCACAAGGAAGCTAAGTAACTTGCCCTGAGGTCACACAACAGCCTGGGAGTAGTGGAGAATATTCCTTCTTTTTAATTACATTCTTCACAAAAGAATAGAATACATTTGTTTAAAGTTATCAGGATTTGCCTCTCCAAATGTAACAAAATGGAAGGCTACATTTCAAATCGGTCCTTATGTTCTTGACAATGATTTCTACCTTTAGCAAGAATGTTGGAAGCATGTGTTAAAAATGCAAAATTCTGAGCACCAGATCAGACATACCTAATAAAACAAACAGGACGGTAGAGCCCAGAAATCAGTGTTTCAATAAGCTCTCTAGATGACTTCAAAGTGGCTAACTATGATTCAGACAGCTCTTTGCAATGATAAGAGTCGTATGGGATACTTATTATACAGACAGTTTCCAAGAGCCTCCTCTAGATACTTGATTCAATGTGTCTGAGATGGGACCTGGAAACCTGCCTATCTTTAGCTCAGGTAATATCTTTAAACCTACGTCCTGGATTGTATGGGACAGTCCTGATGTATGCTGTTGTCCAAGCATAGTTATGAAGAGCACCCCCTTTCAAGCTCAAAATTGTCAATTCTAATTGACAATTACATATATGCTTAACTAGGACCCCAAGAGATTTATATCCACCAGACTTGGATATGAGCTTGGGAAGCCCTGCTCTTGAAGAATGTCAGTGACTTGGGTCTAATCGCCCTTAGTCACTTACTAGCAGAGTAGCCTCAGGTGAGTTATTTAATCTCAAAGTAAATAGAAGGATTCCTAATTCCTGGGCTGTTGAGCAGTATAGATGCAATTTTCATGCCTCCTAGAGAGGCAGAGTGTTTAGGAGGTGTGTAGCAAACACCAGCTTTCATCTTCTAGGGAGTGTCAGGAAATTCCTTGGATCAGCTCTTGCAGCCTCCTTAAGGTCATGCTCGCAGAGTTTCTTTTGAATGCAGATACTTCTGTGATGAGCAAATGACACTCACTGGACCAGGATCTAGAGAGCAGGTAGGAGCATTTCAAAGTTTTCAGAGGATGTATAAATGCAAACATCACATTGATTTCACCTAGTAAGTCCAGGTTTGCTTTTAACTGTCAGAGCCACACCCTGAGGTTGTCTATCAAGAAAAAACAGAGTGTGCAGGGGAAGGTGGGGGGTAGGAAGACCAAGTCAATAAACCATTTAGAAATTTTCAGACCTGTTGCCAAAGACAGACAAATCTGCCATATTGTTTGTATCAGGAAGAATACTAAAAAATAATCCAAAGAGAGACATAATCCAGATGACATTTTACAGATTATTGATTGAAAAGTCAGGAGTCTGCTAATATAAATGGCCTTTACCACAAAATTTGCGTTCACGACAATCAGTTTAGGCATGTCTCTGACCCAAGGAAAGTATCGATGCAACTGCCACAAATAATGATACAGACCAGGCAATCTGTTTTCAAGCAAAATGAAAAAAGTTTCCATTTACGATTATGGTTGGTGTGGTGGTGTGTGTAATTTTTTGTCGACTCCACGGAACACTTCAAGGGTTATCTGCACAGATGTGGGTTTCAATAATATGACACAATTGCCCAGTGCCAAATATACTCATTGCATCTTTTCTGATGAGGCCATTCACAGTCTAGATGCTTAAGTCAGAGGCTAACGTAGGAAGTCCTCTTCTATGCTGCGAGACACTCATGAGGAAATAACCAGGAAGAGGAGAACTGGAGCACACACATAGATTTTTTTGGGGGGGGGAGCTGATTAGATCCTACAGGCAGAATTTGCTATAGTCTTAGATTTGTGGCACTAAGACACATTTATTTCATGGGATGATACAATGTCACCCGAAGGGACCTGAATGCCTCTTTTCTCCTGTACCTCATTCACTTGTTCTGACAAGTCTTAACTTTCTCTTGCCTCCAACACAGTCTCCACCTAGCTGAGGTGACTATCAGGTAGTGTCAAGAGGACGTTTTTCTGAGAGAACCTCATATTTCTAACGTTGATGAAAAAAACTATCAGAGAACATTTGCACATCTTCCTTTTTTCAAGCAATTAATGGTATGGAAAGCAATTTAATTGTAAGGACGAACACTTCGGAGCCCTAGAACCCCATGAACTCTTAATGAGTTTCAATTCTGGTTCTGCTACACATGGGCCATGTGATCTGTGCAACTTCTTTAATCTTTTCTAGGCCTTGCTTTTTACATCTATTTTTTGGGTTAGTAACGTGACCCACCTCACAGAATTCTAGTAGGCGTCAATAATAAGATGTTTTGTATTGTATCTATTTCATTGTTAGCATTCAACAGATGTTAATTTTGTTGTGGTGATGGTGATGATGGTGATGGTGACAATAATGGTGACAGTGGTGGTGATGGTGACGGTAATGGTGACAGTAGTGGTGATGGTGACGGTAATGGTGACAGTGGTGGTGATGGTGACGGTAATGGTGACAGTGGTGGTGATGGTGATGGTGATGATGATGAGGATGATGACGGTGATAGTGATGGTGATGGTTCCGGTAATGGAGATGGTGACAGTGATGATGGGGATGATGCTGATAATGATTACCTTCCCAGGAAGTTTAGGGCCCCTTCTTGGAATCCTTACAAATCTGATTTTTAAAAAAAAGGCTCAGAAAGTTTTGGAGAAATGTTAAAAAGTGGGGGGCCAAGATTTAAGCCCCTTTAACTGCCTCATGCTGCAGCCCCACTTGGATGTCTTTACTTATGCAACACTGTGAAGACACACCTGGATGTGAACCCCAAAGACACTGGAGAGCAAGGAGGGCCCTCTTTCTCAGCAAGGGGCACTTGTAGAGTAGATTCAAGATAGAAAGAAAGTGAAGCAGGCTGTGTGGTAGGAATGGGCTTCCAAGTGGGAGAGAGCTGATTGGGACCCCGGGTGTGCCACCTACCTGCCTAGTGACTTTGGGCAAGTCCCTGAACTTCTCTGAGATTCGGTGTTACATACCCAAAATGTGGCTAACTCTAACTGTAATTTTCTCATGGTGTTTTGAAGATCAAAGAAATATGTGGATGTTATCTATAATCAGTGTGTAGGTGCTTAATCAAAGACAATCATAAATTTTGTTGTTGTTCATAATAGTTGTAGCAGCAGCAGTAGCAGTGGTTGAGAGATCACATCACGTTCCATCTGGCTGCTAAGTTCACAAACATCATCCCTGTTCTGTTCATTCTGCCACATCCAGTCCACCAGCAAGTTCTTCATTTCTCTGCAGGATAAGTCTCAATTCTAACCCCTGATCTCGAAGTCACCCATCAGCACCTGGTGGAAGTGGCCATCTCTTGGCTTTATGACTGCCACAGCCTCCTCACTGATCTCTCTGTTTCCACTCCTCCTTCCACCTTGCAATCCACTCTGTGCACCACAGCCAGAGTTAAATTGTTAAAATGTAAATAAAGTCGTAACACTGCTCTACTCAGAACTCTTCAATAGCCAACCTGATAATAATAGCTGATAACCATGGATATGCTAGAAAATGCTGAACTATATAGTCACCCCAGGGGTGGGGAAGGACCCTGATTTCTAGCATCTGCCAATTCCTGTGGTGTAAATATTCCACCATGGCTAATTTCAAATCAATCTACCAAAGAGGTGTGAGTTGAGAAGAGAGGCATGAAGTCAGCTCTCAGGAGCTGGTTCCAGCAGCCTGCTGAGTAGCCACTGAGCTTCCGTACCCAGCTGCGGGTTCCAATTCACAGCATGAGCTAATTTAATTCTCACCATAGCGCTTTACAAGACAGGTGCTTTTGCTGTCCCCATGATATAGATGGAGAAACTGAGGTACAGGCCATCTGGCTCCAGCAACTACCCACACTACATTGCCTCTCTTTCTTGTGCTTAAAATAAAATCCAAACTCCTTATCTTGTTGACAAGACCCAGAACCTGTACCTATATTCTTCTGCCAGCCCACTGTGCGCCCACACCTGCCCCTACACTCTGCTCCATCACACCTGGTTCTTCCTGCTTCAGGCCTCCTTCCATGCTGCAGGCCTTGGTCCCTTTGTCCCTCTGCCTGGAAGGCTCTTCTTCAGTTCTTTGCATAGCTGATCCCTCTTCATCTTGAGGTCCCATCTTAAATGTCACCTGACCACCCATCTTTCTCTCTCTTGCTATCCTGTTTCTATCGATTCCAATGTGTATCATACCCACTTAGTTATTTAGTTATTTGCCTAATGGTTGAATAGTGGTTCCCAATGGAAGATGGGGAGTGAGGGGGTGATTTGCTTCCCAGAGGACATCTAGCAATGCCTGAAGGCATTTTTAGTCATCACAACTCAGGGCTACTGGCATCTAGGAGGTCAAGGCCAGGGATGCTGCTCCCCACCCTACAATGAGCAAGATACTCGATGTCTCCCTATCACTTTCCAGGTAGAGATCCCACTCTGTGGCTTTGCATATAAAGTTGTCTGAGATTTAGCCCCTAAATGTCCCACCACAAAGAATTATCTGATCTCAAATGCCAATAGTGGAGTGGCAAGGCTGAAAAATTTTGCTGTTGGCTGTTTTTCTCTCCCTGCTAGAATGCAAATTCCAGAAAGGCATGGCCTTGACTACTTTGTTCTCTGCTATATTTCCAGTGCCAGGTACTGGGAATACTTATGTTCTTCTGCCAGGCACTGGGAATATAACAGAGAACAAAGTAGGTGCTTTAAAAGCCTGTGTTACATGACTAAATTAAAAATAACAATACTGCTGCTCATCCTCATCATCGTAACAATAATAACAAGGGCATCTTTTTGAAGAGCCACCAAAGTGTTCAAGGCAGGCAGGAAGAGGTAGAGAAGGTGCTGCTTTCCTGTTACCTCTGCTTAGCACTCTTTTTGGCCCAAAGACAGGGAAGGAGGGGCAGGTATTTCATAAAATCACCTCCTCCTCCATCCCTGACCTCCCGGAACAGCCGTCTACTAAGTGTTGCACTTGGCTAGAGTTCCCCGTAGTAATTTGGTTAATTGGATGAACAGGCACTTTAGTGACACGGACTGGATTTCCACGCCGCAGTCCATCAAAACTAATCAGTTGGCTGTGTTCCATTTCTCAGCAACTGACAGCTTTGCCAGGACGGTGAGTAGATGGTAACTTTTTAAATTGAAGAACTTGCTAAATAATGGCAGTTAGAACTTGGCAGGATGCTTTTAGAGGGGAAGGGGAGACAAGAAATCCAGTGTTGGCTTTGCTTTCCCTCAAAGAGATAATCTTGTTAAGGGGCTGGCTGATTAAAAGTTTCTTTCAAAAACACTGGTGAAAAGTAATTATCTGGAAATTGTACTTTGTTTCTTTTGTGTAAAAAGTAATTGCAAAACTAGTGTACTGCCTTTTTCCTTTCTATGGTGTTTATTACACTAACCACAAACAAGGAATAACAAATAATATTGTTATTTTTTATACACTATATGACTGATATTAATGTATTGTATTAGTTAGAATAGTCGTGGCTATATAAACTGGAAAACATCATTCTCAGTAAACTATCACAAGGACAAAAAACCAAACACCGCATGTTCTCACTCATAGGTGGGAATTGAACAATGAGAACTCATGGACACAGGAAGGGAAACATCACATTCCGGGTACTGTTGTGGGATGGGGGGTGGCGGGGGGCGGGGACAGCATTAGGAGATATACCTAATGCTAAATGAGGAGCTATTGGGTGCAGGAAATCAACATGGCACATGGATACATATGTAACAAACCTGCACATTGTGCACATGTACCCTAAAACCTAAAGTATAATAAAAAATAAAAAATAAAAAAATAAAAAAATAAACCTCAAAATTTTAGTGGCTTAACACAAGCTATCTCTCTCCCCTAAGAGTCTGATCAGGAGTTTCTGGTTAGAGTGGCTCTCTTCCATACAGTGATTCAGGGACCCAGGCTTCTTTCATCTGTGGGTCTGTTATCCTCTGGGGCCTCAATGGCATCTGCACCTAGCCAGCAGAAGGAGAAGAGCATGGAGAAGGCACACTCAATTTTTAAAAACCTTGACCCAGGCCGGGTGTGGTGGCTCACGCCTGTAATCCCAGCACTTTGGGAAGCCGAGGCGGGCAGATCACGAGGTCAGGAGATCGAGACCACGGTGAAACCCCGTCTCTACTAAAAAATACAAAAAATTAGCCATGTGCAGTGGCAGGCGCCTGTAGTCCCAGCTACTTGGGAGGCTGAGGCAGGAGAATGGCGTGAACCTGGGAGGCGGAGCTTGCAGTGAGCCGAGATCGCACCACTGCACTCCGGCCTGGGCGACAGAATGAGACTCCATCTCAAAAAATAAGAAATAAAAAAAAAATTAAAAAGTAAAAAAATAAAAAACCTTGACCCAGAAGTAATACACAACATTTATATTCACCTTCCTTGGGTAAGAATAGTCATATGGCCATCCCTGGCTGCAAAGAGGACTGAATAAATGTGTCCCTTCTGAGCCATAACTCCATATCACGGAAGAGAGAGCATGAGTTTTCGTGGCCAGCCAGCCATCTTGGCCACAGATGGACAGCTCACCGACACTAACCCTATGAGAAATTAGGATTTCCCCTTTTCTTAAACAAGAAAACTGATTCTCGGGTGGAGTAAGCAACTGATGCATATTTATGTCCTTAGCAAGGAGCCAAGTGAAGTGTCGCATGTGTATAGATTATAAAGCCTGTATCTTCCCTCTCTCCCTCTTTTCTCCCCCCTGTCCATCTCTCTCCCATTTTTTTCTTCCTCAACTCTTTTGTTTATTCTCTTCTGTCATTCTTAACCTTGAGAATTTCTAAAACACGAGTATTTTGCTTCTGTAACCTTGTATGTTTTCAACACTTTTGTTCTTTTTGGCTTGAAAATTGTTCTCATTGGTTGTCTTTAACCTAGAGATTTGCCTAAAGCATACTAGATTGTTGCGGAAGCCTTCATTCTGCTCTCAAAAGTGTGGAAAACCTTTAAAAATGATAGAAAAGAGAGATTTCTAAAAAGCAAATCTGATACTGTCACTCCCTTACAGAATAATACTTCGTGTCTCCCTGTCACTTTCAAGGTAGAGATCTCACTCTGTGACTTAGCATATAAAGTCATCTGTGATTTAGCTCCTAAATGCCTCCTTGACCTTCACTCAGACCTCACGCAATTTCTTGGAAGACCTGCAGTTCTTGCACACTTATCATGGGTTCCCCTGTCAGCCTGGCCCCTGTCTCCATATATGCATTTCCCTGTTGCAAACTGTGATTGCAAGACAGGCCCTGCTGAAGACTACAACACTAGACTAGAATTGCTGACTTGCGTGGATGTTTTGTGTGTTTTTCCCCATTGGACTATGGGCTCCTCAAAGACAGGGGCTCGTCGTATTTATTTCTGTCTCCCAAGTGCCTAGCACAGGGCCTGACACAAAGCTGGTGCCCATTCAATCTGAAGTGCATACAAGAAGGAGTGAACTGCTGCTAAGCTACAACACAGGCATCAGAAGTAAGTAGTTTCCCATCCAGTGGAAATTTATATTGAGGAAAAGCCATGATTCCACTTAGTGGGAACTTATAGTGTGGTATAGTAGCCTTGTGTGTGCATAGAAGGGTTTTACAGTTTACAGAGCACTGTCCGATAGGGTCTTCTATGGTCCTGCCACCATGCTGAGAAAAAGACAAGATGTGCACGTGTGCTTGCGTGTATATGTATTGCATTTTTGTGCGTGTGTGTGCATCTGCTGCTTTCACCACTAACAATCATGTTTGACATGTTTAAAGATGGTGGAGATGGTTTCTGGGTTGGGTCAGCTTACTTGCAAATGGTATGCTGTCTTTGTGTTTTGTTTTGTTTTGTTTTTGAGACAGAATCTCGCTCTGTCACCCAGGCTGGAGTGTAGTGGCACGATCTTGGCTCACTGCAACCTCCACCTCCCAGGTTCAAGCGATTCTTCTGCCTCAGCCTCCTGAGTAGCTGAGACTACAGGTGTGCGCCACCACACCTGGCTAATTTTTGTATTTTCAGTAGAGACAGAATTTCACCATACTGGCCAGGCTGGTCTGGAACTCCTGACCTGGTGCCTGCCTCAGTCTCACAAAATGCTGGGATTTACAGGTGTGAGCCACCGTGCCTGGCTGCTGTCTATGTTTTATGGTTGCATTTCTTTTCATTGCTGATCTGAAGATGTTAGTCTGAGTAGACAGATTGCGAAGCAGGCCGCAATATCCACAAACTTAGAAACGTGAATGAATCCAGGGACCTATGACCCACTCACTCATGTTAACAAATATTTCCAGTGCTGTGCGGTGACCACTGCTTAGCCCTTATTGCACAATTGCAGGGTTTTGTATGAAGGTTTGCAAGGAGCACACCAGAGCCTATTTCTAAACAGTCTGATGATTTATTTGATGCCTTTGGATATTTAAGTTGTCTGCAGTATACACCAAGTGTCTGAAATGTTTATTTTTTTCCTTGCTTTAATGTGTGGGACCTCTCACAACGTCTTGTACACCCCAGGCACTCAATAAATATGATTTATGGAAGATGTAAATAAATCCAAACCAGGATTATGTCTGCATTCATTAATTTGTAGCTCCAGAAGGCAGTCCCGTTCTCCAAACTTGAAAAAGAGAAAAATCCTCACCAAATTACAGAAGAAAAGAAAATGCAAAATGCATGACTCATGTGCCCAAGTAAAAAGTCATGAAACTCCCTGGAGTAAAATAAGAAATGCTTGACTATGTTCACAACTTTGTGACCTTGGGCCAATTATTTAACCTTCGGTGTTGTCCCTTCTTAACCAAACGCTGAACTGCTGTGGTTAAATGATATGACAGTGCCACTGAGCTTCAGAGAAATGAGGAATAGAAGAAAATAGGACAATGAAGCTAAATGTGTTGAGTATCCACCACATTCTAGGCTATTTCATTTAGGATTTCTGACTGTTTTCCTCCCAGCATCCCTGAAGAAGCTAATAGAATAATTAGGAACACAGATTTGCCAGTGACGCTACCTGGGTTCAGACCCTAGCTCTGTTCTTTACTGGCTGTGTGACCTCGGGCAAGTTGCTTAACCTTTCTGTGTCTCGGTTCGCTCCTTTACAAAATGAGGATGATAATAACAGTATTCCCTTGTGCGTTGGTTGTGAAGCTCAAAAGAAGCTGTGTCTATAATGCATTTATGTAATACTACCATGTGACAGGTAGTGGAGCAAGTGTTATTCATTACTATAATTCTCACTTTTAGATGAGACACCTGAAGCTTACAGACTTTAAACTCGTGTTTCAGCCTACGCTGCTCATGACCTGGCTGGGTAAAGGATGGGGAAAGGGTGAGAGATTTGAGCCTAGTTCCCTCACTCCGTAGCCCTAGCTTCTGCCCTGAGCCCAGCCCTGTGGTGTCTTTGCAGCTAGGATCACTCCGTCCCACATCCCCAGAAGCTGGGCTCTCGATTTGGCTGGCCTCTGGGAATTGCCTATTTCTAAACACGCTCAGGGCAGGAGTCCTGGTCAACTCTGGCTCTTCCCTGGCAGGTCCAACCTCACTGGGCTGTCTCTTCGCCCCTGCCTCTTGTCCCCTCTGAGCGAAAGGGAACATAAAACTTAAGAGAAAGAAGAAAATCACCAACCAGAGTTGGAGCCAGCAGCCAAGACCCATCTTAGTTTGTGGGTGTCCGCGTCCTGATTCCCGGCCCCAGCAGCAGGTTCCTGGCTGCTGAATTTGCCCTTCATGGAAACTCATTAATGATCCTTCCTCCCTGCCTGGGACACATCACTGCCTGCCTTCCCCTTGGGGGTCCCTGCCTGCTTCTCTGCTCTGTCTCACAGACTTTCTGCGGCTGACCCCCGACCTGCCTCTGGAAAGTCCAGCTGGATTGAAACATCACCCTTCCTACCCATGCCATTTCTGTAGGACACATCCGGAGAGGGTCCTTCCTGTCCCCCCTGGTCTTTCTGAAGCTTAATTGAATAGAATACAAATATAAATTTCAAATGCACATTTCAGCTTGACTTAGCTCTTCTTCTTAGAAGAAGCCAGTTTAACAAGATCTCCGCAGGCTGGTCGGCCATAGTACCAGGAAGTAAGTACTGTTAAGTCAAATAGGAAGTGCATAAAGAATGATTTGAAGAGATATCCTTCATTAAAAATCACCCCTTCTTGAACAGCCCCCCGCATATGATTGGTTTCTTTTTCATTCCATGTATGTTCTTTTTCTTTCTTTCTTTCTTTCTTTGGTTTGTTTTGTTTTTTTTTCTTTTTTTTTTTTTTTTTTTTTTGAGTCTCGCTCTGTCACCAGGCTGGAGTTCCGTGGCGTCATCTTGGCTCACTGCAACATCTGCCTCCCAGGTTCAAGCAATTCTCCTCCCTCAGCCTCCCGAGTAGCTGGGACTACAGGCACATACCACCATGCCCAGCAAATTTTTGTATTTTTAGTAGAGACAGGGTTTCACCATGTTGGCCAGGCTGGTCTCAATCTCCTGACTTGGTGATCTGCCCACCTCAGCCTCCCAAAGTGCTGAGATTACAGGTGTGAGCCACCACATCCAGCCTCTATGTATGTTCTTTAAACACACACACACACACGCACACACACACACACACACACACTTTATTGACGTATAACTGCCAAATTTGCCCTGCATGGAAACTCACTACTGATCCTTTCTCTTTGCCTGAGACACATCACTTTACTCCTATAAAGTGCACTAATCTTGAGTGCTCAGCTTAACCAGGCCGAGCTTCATGGGTATGGGCTTTGTACAAAAATGCAGGGCCCCAGACTTAGAAGGGCCCACTGTTCGTTGACTGTTCTGCTGTTGCTGTCCTGAAAGTCTTAAGAATTTTTTAGCAAGAGACCCCTCGTTTTCATTTTGCATTGAGTCTTGCAAATTAATCAGCAGGTCCTAAGATCAACGAATTATTCCATGTCTACACCCATATAACCACCTCCTTGATCAAGATATAGAACATTTCCAGCTCCCAGAAAGCTCCCTGGGGCACAGTCTCAGTCAGCGCCCCCTAGAGGCGACCGCTGTTCTTACTTCTGTCACCCTCCCTGGCGTTGCACAGCGCGCACATGGGACTGTACGGTGTGGATTCGTTTGCTTCTAGCTCCTGGTGCGCTGCAGGGTCTGGACGCTTTGACCATGTTTTTGCATGACTCAGCAGCCCTTCTTTGCCGTCGCTGTGCAATAGTCCATTGCACGACTGCACCCCAATGTGTTTTCCTAGTCACCTGTTTGTGAGCACTTGGGTTGTCTTCTGTTCTCAGCTTTAGGAATAAAGCTGCTATGAACATTCTTGAATGTGTCTTTGGTGAACAAATGAACTTATTTCTCTTGAGCATGGGCCGCATCCTTTGTTTGTCTCACATTTAGTGCTTGTCCTATCTGTGTTTGTTTCATACGAATTAGGAATAAGTCGTTCGGACAGTGAGATGTGTCCTGGGAAACCATGCTCCTAAGAAAGCTCTCGGATAGGTCTCCATGTGCGGCGATATCACCAGTTGCAGGTGAGATGCTGGAATCCGGCATCAGACAGGTTTCCGCATGTGGTGATGTCACCAGATCCAGGTGAGATGCTGGGATCCGGCGTCAGATAGGTTTCCGCGTGTGGTGATATCACCAGATCCAGGAGAGATGTTGGGATCTGGCATCAGGTGAATTTCCACATATGGCGATATCACCAGATCCAGGAGAGATGTTGGGATCCAGCGTTAGACTGTCTCTTTTCTTATTCTCATCATTACGCATAAAGATTCCCAAGTCTTAAAAAATGTAACTCAGTATCAAATTTAATAGAAGTTTCTGCCTTTTTGCCCACCTAGCAAAACGTTGGAAATAAAATTGATATAAATGCCTACTGGGGTCTTGGGTAATCATGTTGGCACGTCTTATTGGCAGCTCCTCAGGGTGGCCGACGGGGTCTGTCATATCGTTTTGGCCTGTTGTCATGTCCTCTTTGGTCTGCGCCGCTGACTTTTTACAGAACTCTCCCCTGCAAAGTCCCCTATAATCTCCTGACTACTTATGATAGGCAGAGAGAGTAGGATTCAGATTAACCCGCCCCTGATCCCAGAGTCTGAGCTCAGGTGGGGTCAGATCCGCAAAGGCAAACAGGCCTCATCCGCAAGGGACTCACGACTGAGCCCCAAGTGATACAGCAGCAAAGTTCTTCTGGTCCTACGAGCCAAAGAGACAATGCAGTCCAGAGCCAGGACCACCATCTCCCGCTGAGATGGGAAATGAGGACTGCAGCGCCTATGTTTCTGCTGACTCTCTTCGGGCTATTCCTGACTCATCCACCTAGCACTGGGGGAGCACCTGCTGTTTCGCCAGGCCAGCTGCCAGAGGCCCGGAGACAGGGGGTGAGCTGGGCAGTGAAGCACAAAAAGACACCATGGACTTTAAAGTCAGCAGCACCTGGCTGTGAATCCCAGCTTGGAGAACTGTGGGGTGGGTGACCTTGAGCGGGCTACTTACCTTCCAGGTAGTAAAGGGTAATAGAGAATAGTGCTGGCTTTGGAGACAGGCTTAGTCACCCTCGAAGCCTGACTTCACTGCTTGCCTCTTGTGTAGGCTGGTTGTTCATCAGAATGTGCCTCAGTTTACTCATCCATCAAATGAGACTTGTAATAGTACTGCCCTCATGACATTGCTGTAAGGATTCAAGAAGCTGCTATAAAATAAACATTGTCTGGCATGTAGTATGTTTGGTAAATATCAGTGATCATAATTATTATTGTGAGCCAGGCACGGTGGCTCATACCAGTAATCTCAGTACTTTGGGAAGCCAAGGTGGGTAGATCACTTGAAGTCAGGAGTTTGAAACCAGCCTGGCCAACATGGTGAAACTCTATCTCTATAAACATACAAAAATTAGCTGTGCATAGTGGTGCATGCCTGTAATCCCAGCTACTCGGGAGGCTGAGGCACGAGAATTGCTAAAACCCAGGAGGTGGAGGTTGTGGTGAGTTGTGACAGCACCACTGCACTCCAGCCTGGACAACAGAGCAAGACTCCAACTCAAGAAAAAAATATTATTATTATTGTGCTTATTTTTTACAGTCTTACCTGGAGCAGTAGCAGTTAGGATTAAATGACGTAATATGCACAGATGAATGAGTAGATAGCATGTCAGTTCTGTGCCAAGTGAATGGTACACATTCAATAAATAGTGGCAGAGTTAGAGCAAGAGTAGTTTTTGTTTTTATTCTTGTCTAACAATTCATTCTACACATGTAACTGTACTAAGGACTCCTCTAGGAATAAAACAAAAACTAAGTTTCTGCCCTCCTAGAGCAGAGGTTCTAAAGTCAGGTAATGAATAAATTAACTTTTGCATCTATGAAAAGTCAAACAGCAATGTTACTTTTAAAAAATAAAGTCGAGTGAATGATGGAGATAGGATGTCACTGTACTGGGTGGTCAGGGAAAGCCTCTTTGATGAGGAAATGCTTAGAGCAGAGAAGTAGGGAGCCAGGTGGGCATCTGAGGAAGAGCATTCTAGGTAAAAGGGATGGGAGTGTGGGTTCTGAATGGAGGGAATGGGGCCACAGTGGCAGGAGTTGGGGGCAGAAAGGAGTCCAGGGAAGACACTGGAAATGTGGAGCCATGGCAATCTGGATCTAAGTCTACAAGAGCTGGAGAGCCATGCTGTGCCTGAGCTATTTAAAGGATGTCTGTGGCTCCTGTATGGAGCCCAGAGGAAACAGGGAGGCAGGTAGAAGACGAGACTATGGTCCAGGTCAGAGATGCGCGTGGCTCATGCAAGAAGAGCGGTGGATGTCTTGGAAACCTTCTGTTCTGTATTGATGCATTTCACAGCTGAGGAAACCAAATCCACAACATCAAGAAAGAAAGGCAAACTTTAGAGTTAGTAGATGGAGTCCAAGCCATGAAGGGTGAAGGACATTAAGAAATACTTTTTTCAGTTCAGCTGGAATGACTCTGATGCCCTAAGTGGGGTCAGCTGGCATTTAAGATTTCTCTGAAGCCATTTCATCCAATACCACCCTGTTCCTCGCCCCAAGTCTTCCAGCGTGTATATGTTGGCTGACGGGAGTGGCAGTCACACACACTCCAAGGTCTAGTTTTTCAGGCCAGCCAAAAGATTAAGACACATTTTTCATCTTCCATGAGGGATTAGGCCTGCATTAGCTCTTTATTTGTTAAGGGACTTGATTTCATTATGGATCCATTTGCTGAGTTAGGAATAAATGGGAAACTGAGGTGCTTCAATCCTGAAACAAACCCACTTTGTTTCTTGAAATATCTGAAGCCATTTCCCATCTGAGCCCAGAGATTCATTTTTATTCTTATTTTACAGCTTTACGTGGCTTCTTACCATTGTTCGCCAGTCACGGGGTTGGCCTTCATGTCCGGGGTTTGCAATATTTTGTGCAATAAGAAAGGTGGCTTTGCAGAAGGGAAGGGAAATTTGGAGTCAGGCAGGCCTGGCCGGGTTTAACTTTTAACCAGCTGCCTAGGCACTGGGTGACCGGGAGCCAGTCCCTTCATCTCTGCAAGCCACACATTCCTGACTTATACACCGAGGAGGGCAATTCCTGCTTAGAGGAGCTGAGCCAGGTTTCCAAGTTCATGCCTCAAATTTGTAAGCACTGTGCCTGGCACCTTCTGGCTCTTCAGTGAAGGGGAGCTGTTTTGATGACTACCTCTTCCTTTGATCACTAACAGAGCATCTTCAATACAGGTTGCTCTGCCTTGACCTCTGTCTTTCCCCACTGGTGTTCCTCCCCACCCTGTGGGTGGCCCAGTATCTCCTCTCTTGGCTTCCTCTAAGCCCTTTGAATTTAACTTCAGGCTACCAGCCATGCTCATGGCCAGAGCATTCCTCTGCAGCTCTCACCATTCCTCCAACTCTGCTCAAAGGTGGACCTGGATTTCCAAGACTCAGAGCTTATAAAATGTTTGGATTGCTAACAAAATTAGAAATAGAAAATTGCAAGAGCCTTTCCTGGCATCTCCAAAGAAGTCTATACAAGCGAAGGGGTTTGGAACTTGAGTTTCCTTAACAAATCTACCACATACACATTTTGTTCTCAAAAACAAAATGCACACTAGCATCAAATTATGCTTGGAATGATCTGGGCATAAAGAATGTTGAGCCATAAAATTGGATTGCAGGCGGCATGTATAGATAACATTTGCCCTCTTGGGATATGGCAGGAGGATGAGAGCCTTTGCAGTCCATACCTTTACCTGCTTTGAATAAATCCGTATGAAAATAGACTTGCTACCTGATTAGTAAAAAATGGTGCGTTGAAATTTCTTTGATAATCAGGAAGGTTGAATTTTTGTCATTTGATTAGTTGCTCATTTCCTAATCCGTAGTCTTTTGCTGTTTTTTTATGATGACTTAATGTTTATTGTATGGTGTGTCTGTTCTTTATGCTGTATGGATATTAACCACATAACCAACATTTCCATGTAGGAAGTGAGTAGGAAAGATAATCGAGTTGGAAGAGAGATATGTTAAATTTGTTTTGAATTTGTTTTGAAGCTGTATTTAAGTAGAAGGCACACTGGTTTTAATTAGATTATATACAATAAGATCAATAAGAATAGTACAGTTTTCTAAGTTGCTTTATTTTCACTTTATAAAAGATGAGCAAATTCCTATCACTCATTCCTATCACAGTGTGGGAGATGAGGGTGCTAAGAGGGTTATTTAGATGGGGGGAGACACCATGACTGATATGAACCACTTCTATCATATTTCTGGAAAATGTCTTTCTTCCACTTTGTTGCTTAGTGTACAGTTTTTTTAATTTTGGGGGACTCTAGATGGAGATTTTGGAAAGCAGGTTGCAATGCAATAATTTCCCTCTTGCATTTTCCTCTGTGAATTCCACCACAGACCCAGAACAAATGCAACCAAAATTACCAGATACCAGTGTTGTGAAATCTCATTTGCGTGGCACTTTCTTCCTATACTAAGCTTTCTGGAAGCAAGGACTGGTGCAAACTCTCACTTCTCCAAATTCCAGTTTAGTCGGGCTAGAGTCGGATTATTACCATCTATTTCTCAGTTGCTCACTTGCAGCCCCCTTCTTATAAGGAACTGGGATTTGAAGATCACTCATCTCTGGTAACTCTGACTTTTCTAGCAGAGAGGGGGAAATAAGGTTTCCTTTAACCTAATGTGCCCTGGTGTTTCTTGCCTGGTCCCGTTCTCCAGGAAGAACAAGAACCAGAATGTAGGAAGTGAAACATGGGTTTAAAAAAAAAAATCACAGAAGGAAGGGGGCAAGTTGCAGAGTGAGTGGGGGCGGGTGTGAAAGATACAGTTTGCAAAACAGCTCCTTCATGTTTCAGAGCTGTGGTTATTAGGAAGAGCTGAAGACAGACACAATGACGGATGCAATGATGTACCGGATTCTGCACCCAGGTATGCCCTTAGCACTAAATATAAAAGCAACACAAAACTGAGAGTTAAACGCCTTGGCAGAAAGCTAGCCGAAGCTTAAAGCAGCAGCTTCCTGGCATTCAATCAGACAGAGAGAGGCTGGAGCAATTGAGAGAGGACCAATTCTTCAAAGGGTTCCATTTTAATTACAAGCTGGTTGGAGAATGTTACTTCCAGAACCCTCCCTGCTACCTGGGTTCAGTTCCAAAATCTAATGGAGTTATATTGGCCAAATGAAAGACTCCCAAATCACAGAATGACAACTTGCCTGCCCAACCTCAATAAGCTTTGTCTTCGTTCAAGTGCCAGCTCGGCTCGAGGGATTTTAGGCTCTGAAGAGAATTAGCTCCCTCTTGCTCTCATATTGCATTAAGAAACTGGCAGCCGATCAAAAAGACAAAACAAAATCAAAAGAATGTATTCTCATAGAAGGGCCCCACCCCGTGACTTCCATTGTTTCCAAGGGACCTGTGGGGATTTCAAATTCTCCTTTTGCCCCTGTTTCCCTTTCCAGCACAACCAAGTGACCCCCAAAACTGAAGTTGCCCTAAATGCCTCAAGTTGCATTTCCTTGTCTCTAGGCTCTTCCAAACGCAGAATCTGATTTCTTTTTTTTTAAGAACGAGCTCTGATTTGCACTTGTTTGAGCTTATATATAATGAGTATGATCTTGGCCAGGCAGTGCCCTCTGAAAATAAGCGAGGAAAAAATGAGAGACTCCCAGCGAGGCAGTATATTACTAGGCACCTACTGTATGTCAGGTGCTAATCACTTCCATAGGATTTTCTTAATGCATGCTGCAGGGATGAAAGGAACTTTTGCTATTTCACTTAATCCTTACAACTCAAAGCGTTGGGATTTCTTATGCCCATTGCACAGAGAAGGAAATTGAGGCTCAAGGGGATTTCAGGAGTTTGTTCAGATTATCATGCATTAAGGAAACAGCAAAGCTAAGGTTTGCACCTAAGTCTGGTTGGCACCTAGCAGGATTTTCTGGCGATCAAGTGGTGATGGAGAGAACACTCCATAAAGGATATTTACATAGGAATGAATGTTATTGGAAATGCCCATTTGTCAATGACAGGGCTTCAGTTTCCTCCTTTACAAGATCAGGTTCTAAGAGTATCTTCCTCAGGGACTTATGAAGATTAAAAGAGACAAAGCGGTCAACACTTGTGGCACAGTCCCTGCAACATTATGACGATGAACAAAAATGTGTATCATTTGGATAGAGAGAGAGAACGCTTAATGATAGCCAGAAAAACACTATTTCCACCTTAGTTACTTTTGGGCCACCGTGGGTGGAGCTGACTCACCTATAGCAAGTTTTTCCAAAAGCTAGCTATGTGACCTTGTCAAATCAATACGTTGCAGCTTTATCTCTTGTCTTATAATAACTCATGGCTTCGTCTGTGCATGGGCACTGCCATCCCCAGACCCATCTGCCTCCAAGAGAGACTGTCAGTGAGGAAATAGGTACATCGAAGAGCAAAAGTGCTTTAAGAATATAAAGCACAACTCTGATAATGAAGGCCATATGATAATAAATGTCATTGTGAGAGAACTACCCAGAAAATAGGAATGTGTACAAGAAGTCAGGGGTTGTACCAAGCCTGGGAACTACTTCTGTACCCTCCACCACAGGCACTACCGAAATGGTCTCCCTGTTTTCCCCCCAAAGCCCCTGCCCCAAGCCATTCTTTAGAAAGCAGGCTTTTTAAAACCTTTTTACAATTTAAAAATCCAATCCACTTTTGCTTCACACCCACAGAGATTTCCCCTGTACTGCATGCCACCCCCTGTTCTGAGCCGGGGCTGTGAAGTGCAGTAGTTCAATACGCAGAATCTGAGGCCAGAATGCCGGGGTCCAAACCCCACAGCTGCTAGGACGATATGAATTGCCTTGGGCAAGGTATTCTCAGCCTCAGGACCAAAATCAAGCTTATCCCATCTGGAATCCTTCATCTGCGTTTCTCTTTTGAAAATCTATTCATTTCCTGTTCAGAGGCTCCCAGACGCTACCCTGTGTCTCGGGATGACTCAAGAATTACTGGTGATATTTTCAAATTTTCTCAGCCCCCTAGGTGAGAAGTCAGCAAACAATAGCCTGCATGCCAAATGCAGCCTTCACCCAATTTTGTAAATAAAGTTTTACTGGAACACAGCCATGCTCCTGCATTTACATATTCCTGTGGCTGCTTTCCTGCTAGAACTACGGAGTTAAACAGTTGCAACAAAAACAGTATGTGATCTACAGAGCCTAAAATATTTACTATCTGGCCTTTTACAGAACAAGTTTTCCAAGCCCTGCCCTAGTTTAGTGTCTCTAAAACTAATTTAGGGTGTAGAAAATTTAATGTCATGCTCACGTCTGTTGAAATGTATAAGATGTTGCCATATCCAACAGAAATTCATTAAACATAGATGTTGTGCTAAATTAGATATATCGCAGATTTTTAAATGCGGCAATTTGGGATGGAAAAAATTTAAATGGGGGTAGAACCCTGTTCATCAACTTTTTTAGAAAGTGGATTGGACAAAACATCTTAAATTTATGGAGCCCCTACTACGCTAGGTACCATGATAAGTACTTTTATACATTTTAGTGCATTTAACCCTCACTACAGCCCTATGAGGTTGATACTGTTATTATTTCTGCAGGGAGCCATAAATTCTGGAAACAAGGGGAAATAGGCATAATATCATCAAGAAAATCTTCAGCCTATAAAAAAATAATAAATTATTGAAGTCTTTAGACTTTATGGGCAAAACTATATTTTGTGGATTAAAAATTGAGGTTGAAATTGGTAAAGTGGTTGCCAAAGGTGGTACAACAGGCTAAGTGATAGAGTCAGTGATCAGATCCTGGTTGTCAGAAGCAAGATCTTGCAGATTAAACCTTTCATCTGCCTCTCCTTGTTCAATGTTATGGAGTATCAGTGTCACACAGGATCAGAGTGTGGGGATCCTGGTAAGATACCTTCCTTGAAGACTTGAATCCATTTGCCTAGACCGGGGCCGTCTGTATCATCTCATGTATCTTCTGTTCCCTTCCCAGCCATGTTTGTTCTGCTCTTTCTGGTTTAAGCTCATTCCTTTGATGAATAAGACAAAAGCTAGTGAAGAATTGGGTCTTCCTGCCTTCTCACTGTCATCTTTTAACTTTGCATGTCTGCCTCAAACAGTGCATTTATATCTTGCTTTGTTCTTCTAGTTTTTAACCAGTACTCAGAAGGTCTGTGTGTGTGTGTGTTCTGTGTGTGTGTGTGTCTGTATGTGGGTATCTGTGTGTGTGTCTGGGTGCCTTAAGGGAGCCAGGGCTCCTGAGACAGCCCTTCCACATTCAAATCCTGCTTTCCACTTACTAGCTGTGGGTCCCTGAGCCAGTTGCTTCCTCTCTCCGACCTTCATGAGCCTCCCAGGTAAAGACACGATTATGATCACACCTGAGTCACACAGCTGTAGTAAGGGTTCCATGAATTGCATCTGAAGACAGTGTTTTTAGCGGAGCATCTGCCAGCTGGAAGCACATGATAATGCCAATTGCATGCCTGGTTGTCGCTCAGAGTTGATTCCAGCCATCTGTCTTTCCAAATCAGGTTTCTTTGTTTTATTTACTCTTGAAAGTATTTGCTTCTGTAGTTAATTGAATGGTGTTCCCCCACCCCAGGAAAAGACGTGTTGCCCAGAACCTGTGAAAGTGACCTTATTTGTAAAAAGAGTCTTGGCAGAGATAATGAAATTAAGGGTCTCAAGTTGAGACCATCCTGGATTGGGATAGGCTCTAATTCCAAGAAAAAGAGTCTTTAAAAGAGAAGGGAAGAGAAGAAGGAACAGGGGAGAATGTCAGTTGAAGATGGAGGCAGAGATTGGAGCACATGTCTATAAGCCACAGAGCATCAACGATTGCCAGAAACCACCAGAAGCTCAAAGAGGCAAGAGCAGATACTCCCCTAGACCTTTCAGAAGGAACATGATCCTGCTGACACCTTGCTTAGGGACTTCTGGCATCCAGAACTGTAAGAGAATACATTTGTTTTGTTTTAAGCCACCAAGTTTGTGGCCATTTGTTATAGAAGCTGCAGAAAACAAATACAGTCCCCCTTCACCTTTCCTTCATTATTACCTTTCCAGGAGTGCATATCTGACTGTTGCCTGTGCCTCCTCTCCTTTCTGTAGAGGTGGTGGGTGCCCTGCACAGAACTTTGTATCTGAACTCTGCTGCTTACTATCTAGGTGTCTCTGACTGAATTACTTAGCCTTCCTGGACCTCCGATTCTTATTTGTATGACATAAAGATAATGCTTACTTATATGGTCATTGTAATAATAATGAAGTAATCCACTGTTACACATGGGAGATTGGTTCTAGGGCCCCCTACTAATACCAAAATCCGTGCATACTCGAGTCCCAAAGTCGGCCCTGCAGAATCCACATATAATGAAAGTCAGTACTTGGTACACACAGATTTCACATCCTGTAAATATTGTATTTGCGATGCCCATTTGGTTGAAAAAAAAACCACATATAAGCAGACCCACACAATTCAAACCCATGTTGCTCAAAGACCAACTGTAATACTAACAGCAATACCAACGGGTTCTGTTTATCACACCCTAGCAATGAGAAGGCAGAATGAGGAAATGCAGCATTTCATTTTATCCTACAAAATGGGCACTACTCATGTCCACATTTTACAGATGGGAACGTTGAGGCACACTGAATTTAAATTGTCAGAAGTCATGTAAAAGCAAAATTCACATAACATTAGCTAAACTTTATTGACAGCATGGTCTGTTGTAAGCACTGAAGGTCCACATATCCCTCCCTTAGTGGAGCTTATATTCTCAGTGGGAAGATGCATACACTCTGGAATGTTCTGGGTGTTCTACAGGCATGTAGTAAGTACTCAATAAATGTCTACCCACCTCTCTCTGACCCTGCCATAGGAAATAAAAAGGAGGAATTCAGTAGCTGTAAGTTCGTGGTCACTTTCTCCCAAGGTCCTATCACTTCTACTTAACTAACAATTCCCTCTCCTGGGATTACAGGTCCCGTCGTTATTTCCTTAACCCTCTGGGAAACCCTGTTGTCAGCAAAGATGTTGCTCTCAGATGCCCGGTGTGAGGGGAGTGAGTCTCCAGAGAGTGGCACAGACTGTGGAGAGATCTCCCCAGAGCCCTCAGCTCCACTTGGTGCCAGCTGCTTCCCGTAAGGCACGGTCCCATCACAAGATGCACCCTTTCCGGTGCCCATGGGAGCACGTGCGTTTCCAAAACTGGGCCACTTCTTTGTCTCTCTCCTTTCATCTTCACTCACATTGTCTCCATGGGTCTTGCAAACTGAAGTTTATTCCTTTCCTTCTTTTAATCTTTTTAATTCATCTGTAAAAAGTTGCATCGGTGATACAGTTTTACATAGGAAACAACACAGAGATGTATTTAAAAAATCAAAAACAACCCATAATAATTCCAACCTACTCCTTTCCAGCCTGAGCCGCTGACATAACCAAGGTCCCCTTTTCTCCCCTGGGACGTCATTCGTGACATTCTAACTGGGCTCCCTGCAGCCTCTCCATGTCATCCCCCTTCCAGTTGAACCCCCGGGACTAGATGGACTTTTCTGTTGAAGTCTTATCATCACTAGTGCCCCATTTGCCTTTTTTTTTTTTTTTTTTTTGACGTGGACTCTCATGCTGTCACCCAGGCTGGAGTGCAGTGCCATGATCTCCACTCACTTCAAGCTCCACCTTCCAGATTCACACCATTCTCCTGCCCTAGCCTCCCGAGTGACTGGGACTACAGGTGCCCGCCACCACGCCTGGCTAATTTTTTGTATTTTTAGTAGAGATGGGGTTTCATCGTGTTAGCCAGGATAGTCTTGATCTCCTGATCTCATGATCTGTCAGCCTCAGCCTCCCAAAGTGCTGGGATTACAGGCGTGAGCCACTGCACCTGACCCCGGTTGCCTATTTAAGGAAAAACTAGAACCCTTTGGCAGGGACTATGAGGTCTGGTGAGCTGACTATAGGGTGACATTCCTACTCCTTTTCTCCACTGGCCTATCACCTCTGTCTGAGCTCTTTATACCCCCTGCCATGACCTTCGAGTCCACCTTGACCCTGGCTAAATGAATCCCCCTAGATGCCCATAAACTTGGTACCCCTGTGTTGACCTTAGCACCATTCAATTGTACATTTATTTGTGGAAATCTTTGTCTGTGTCCTGTAGAAAACGGAAAGGTCTGTTTCTGCTTCCCAGGTTATCCCCAGCACCCAGCACAATGTCTGGCTCATAGGAAGTATTTAATATAGTTTTGTTCTTTTTCTTTTTATCTGTTGCAAAAAGTTCCTGGGCACCTCCTTATTGCCTTTTTATGCAGCAAACTTAGTGTTTCTCTCAAATCTCAAGCATAATCAAGAAAAGAAGATTTCCTTCCTAACTGAATCCACAGAGTGACTCAGTCACTTATCACTTTGTCTCCTAGGGACCTTCAAAATGGCCAGTTGGTGACCCCCTGAGTGCTGATACTCTTCTTAGAAACACTCAATGGTGCCTTTAGCCACAAAAGCAAATATTCTTTTTTCTTATTATTTCTTTTGAGATGGAGTCTCACTCTGGTGCCCAGGCTGGAGTGCAGTGGAGTGATCTTGGCTCACTGCAACCTCTGCCTCCTGGGGTTCAAGCAATTCTCCTGCCTCAGCCTCCCGAGTAGCTGGGATTACTGGCGTGTGCTAACACACCTGGCTAATTCTTTTATTTTTATTAGAGACACGGTTTCGCCATGTTGCCCAGGTTGGTCTCAAACTCCTGACCTCAGATGATCTGCCCGCCTCAGTCTCCCAAAGTGCTGGGACTACAGGTGTGAGCCACTGTGCCAGGCCCAAAGACCATTTTTAATAGGGTGTTCAAGTTCTTGGTCACCCTGGACCAAGTCTTGGTCTCTACTACTTTATCTTAAAGCACATACACCCTGTCAGCCGGGCGCAGTGGCTCACGCCTGTAATCCCAGCACTTAGCCAGGCGTGGTGGCAGGTGCCTGTAGTCTCAGCTACTCAGGAGGCTGAGGCCAGAGAATGTCATGAACCCAGGAGGCAGAGCTTGCAGTGAGCTGAGACCGTGCCACTGCACTCCAGCCTGGGTGACAGAGTGAGACTCCGTCTCAAAAAAAAAAAAAAAAGTAAAACATATATGCCCTGTCTTAGCAGTCCTCTGTTCTTTCCTGATTCTGTGCCTCTGGGGATGCCTTTCCCTCTGCTGAAATGCCCTTCCGTCCTGGCCTCAGCTAAGCCGTCTCCTTCTCATTCTTAGCACATTGCTTGCTTTCTGTGAAGCTGTCACTGAGTGGCCCTCTCCTCTCTAGCCTCGATGTGCTTGTAGCCTTTTCCCTCTCTTCCTCTAGATAAAATACAGGATGTGATATTTGGGACGTACTAGACATTACTTGCTGTTTATCTGAAATTCAAATTTAACTGGGTGTCTTGTATTTGCGGTTGCTATTCCATTCCCCTACCTGGAGGTGTGGTGGATTCCATCCACTCCGACACCTCCCAAGACTGCGCTGTGGAATTTCCCTGGTGGAGAGTTCTGGTAGGGCAAGCGTTGAGGAGAATCACTGTATGTAGATGCTGCCAACACAGTGATTGGCACAGAACAGCTGTGCCGCGCATCACCGAGTAAACAAACGGACAGTAATGACTCTAATAACGGCTACCAAGTGTGTGAGTGAGCAAAAGAGATCGAGATCAGACTCCTCAGTTAGTCACCTGGGTCTAACCCCACCTCCTAGAACTGGACTGAGTTCAAATCCCATCTTCTTCGTTTACTGGTCTGTGATCTCAGACTGTTTCTTAACCTCACTCTGCTCATCTTTAAAAGGAAAATAAAAACAGTACCTCCTGCATGGAGTTCTTGTGAGGATTCAGTGACATAATCAATATAGAAAACACTTAACACAGGGCTATAGCAAATACTCTATAAATGTCACCCATTATTTATTAAGTGCCAAGCCCTGCCAAACACTACTATAGTTTTATATCATTTAATGTTCACAATAGCTCTATGGGATAAGTGTTAAAAGTCCCATTTTTCCCCTGCAACCCTAGAAGCTGGAGGCACTTTCATTCATTTGCCCAAAGCCACACCATCAGTGAAGGGGCTGGGATTATAGTCCAGGGTGACTGGCTCCTCCTTGAGAAACAACGTTGCATAAGAAGCAAATTCTAGGTAGATTGGGGGAGCACCAGGAGCCTCCTTCCAAGATCTTGAGGTGCAGCTGCCCTCAGAGCCCACGGATGGGCCTACATTTCCACTGAACTCATGGGCTGACCAATGGCCCCCCACTCTGCCTCATGAAGCAGAAGCATGTTCTGCAGCCAAATTCACAGCCCTCAGAAAATTGAGAAATTTCTTTCTTCCATTTCAGGAAGCCCCGTATCTTCTCTGTTGGATGTTTTAGCAGAATGGAAGCAGCTTTCTCCTTTATTCTTATTCCCCTACAAACTGTTCTTTGGTGACCTTTAAGTATATATATATAGACATCAGACAAAGATCACTCTGTCACAAAACCTTTTCAGTGGTTTCCATTGTACCCAAAGAAAATCCACATATGCACCAAACTCTCCTGGACATGGGTTCTGCCTTCCCTGATACTCCACTTTGTACCACCCTTCCCGTAAGCCTCAACACTGGCCTTCCTTCTGTCTGCCACGCAACTCAAGCTTGGTTGGACTCATACTCTTAGGCTAAGCCATGGATATCATCCAGGCTGGATCTTAGAATCTCCTAAGAGCTGCATATTTTAAATATCCTCTCAAAGTTCAAGATTGACCTTAACTTTCACCTCTGCAGAGAGCCCATCTCCAACCATCCTGATCAAACAGTCTCATAACCTCAGCCACACTGCTTCCCATCCTCCAGCCAGAATGATGTATTTCTGTATTTCTCTATGTGGTCATTGTTTCTCTCCCTCAACTGGAATATAAACTCCAGGAAAGCAGAGAATTGCCCTGCCACTTTTCACTCTATGCCCACAAATGGTCCTTAGCACATCATAGTTGCTCAATAAACGTTTATAGGAGAAATGAATATGCAAATGCATAAATTAATGGAGAAATAATTACAAATAATAGTTTAAGAATAATCAGAGAAGTGCCAAGAATCCCACCTGTCTGTTTTAAAGTGCACTATTGTTCCCCCAGCCCCTTTCCACCTACGTCAGATGTGTTACAGCCCAAATTTTCTATTTCTATGAGTAGATGAGCACTTTCACAAACAGTTGTGCTGGCGACGGGGACTGAAGGTCAGTGTTAATTTAATCCACTAGCTAATATCCGGTTTATCAACCTTCTGCTTTATAAAGAAGCACCGTATGTACATTTTTTACAAATAGTCTGAGCGCATTGATCCATAGAACTTCTAAAGTTTACTTCAATTAGAAAGAGTTTCAGATAAAGATCAAATTAATTAAGTCCTCTGCCCCCCCTTAAAGTTCATCTTAATTAGCCATTGTTTCTTTCGCGATGGCTTAGTAATTGGCTGGACTTCAACCTGGACATAGAAGAATTAGAAGGGGACCCCCCACCTCCCAAAGGTAAGCATTGGCGCCTGGCACAGCCCAGAGTTCTCTGCCTGGATATTTGGAGTGTGCCAGGGATTTAGGGAAAGTGTGCCTGCTTAAATGAAGGGAAATCTGCTGGAGAAAAAAAAAAAAAATCTATGATTCGTCACAGAAGTGAATTTTCCAGTTTTCCTTGCGAAATAAATAGTTGCAAAGGAAATGCTATTTTATTTTTGCCTCTCAATTTATGTGTGTGTGTGTTTCATGGAGGTTTGAGAGTTCTAATGGCTGTTGAGGCTCAGGCGAACAGATGTGCTATAAGGAGGAATCCACAGCTTTTGTCTTCCTCATTGCAAACTTGGAGTCAATAAAAGAGAGGAGTCTTCCAGCAGAGGCCGTGTTTTCTGGTGTCCTGAGATGCTCTTTTCCCTGTGTCTCTTGTAGCCTTAAGAGTGTTTTATGGCACAATCTTTGATACTCAGGGAACAGGTGCAAACACTGTTAAGTGACAGAATGTGTCACGCAGATGATTTTAAAAGAAGCCATGAAATGGATGTATCCAACGAAAATATAATGTTTAATTTACTCCTTCCGAGAACTAGTGATGTTGCGCCAGGGGCTGTCAGCAGTAAATCATCTGCCGACTTAGATGACACCCAGCGATGTAGTTTCGGGAACCCTTTTTCTGGCTAGTGCAGGTTCAGGCTGATGAATCTATTCTGTCTGGCTCTGGGGCAGGTTTGTGGCTGTCACATGTTTGCATTTTCCCAAGGATGGAGAATCAGAAGGATGGGGACAGTGGACACCAGAAATTGCTAGTGTACCCTGCAGAAGCGATGTATCTCCTCCTCCAGGAAGCCTTTCCTGATTAGCATGACTATGACTGGGCGATCCTAGTTGCTCCTTACCATTTAGCATCCCAAAAGACAATGCTCTCAAGCAGAGCCCTGCAGTGCTGTGTAGTGGATGCAACCTGGGAACAGGTGGATCATCTTGAATTAAGACCATCTTTCCTTCTGGCCTGAGAGTCTCATAAGGCAAGGACCAATCTGTCCTGCTCTTCCATGTAGCCCCACGGCCTACAAAAGAGAGATTTCTCACATATTATAAGTGCTCAAGACATATTTGGAGAATGAATGAATGAATGACAGGGCATATTCTGCTTACTCCTCAGCTAGGCCGTAAAAGAACCAAACAAAGGCATGACACTGTTATGTTCCAGGATGTGGCTCTTTGCTCAGGGAAAATAAGAGTGAGTGAGTGAGTGAGTGAGTAAGTGAGTGAATGAATGAATGAATACAAGCTACTCCACAGACAGTAAATACTCTTCAAATGGAGCAGGGGCTGGGGGCTAGAAAACACAGTCAGCTTTGAACTGTCATGCAAAGAGAAGTGCAGACGATGTCTTGTGTCCAGTGGGCTAGCATCAGGTGGAGCCCAGAGCAAGATCAGCAGCCAGGCATGAGGAATGTGGGGCAAGGACAGCTGAGAAAAGTGGAAAACAAAGCATCTGCCTCCACCCTAGGCTGTTCCCTCTAGGAGGTCAAGGATAGTGTTGGCTTAGTTCACTGTTACAGTCCTGGTGCCTGGAATAAATAAGAATTTGTGGTAGAAAAGAAGGGAGGAACTAAAGATGGAAAGAAGGAAGGAAGAAAGCAAGGAAGGGAAGGAAGGAAGAGAGGGAGGGAGGGAGGGATAAAAGAAAGGGATAAAGGAGGGAGAGAGAGATGGAAGAAAAGAGGAAGAGAGGAAGGAGGGAGGAAGGGAAGAAAGGAAAAAAGGAGGGAGGGAGAGATGAAAGGAAAGAGGGAGAGAGAAAGGAAGAAGGGAGAAAAGGAAGGAAGAAGGAAGGAGAAGAAAGGAAAGGAAATAAAACAAAAGAGAGATGAAGGAAGGAGGGACAAAAGGAAGGAAGGAGAGGAAGGAGGGAGGGAGAGATGGAAGAAAAGAGGGAGAGAGGAAGGAAGGAGGGAGAGGAAGGAAGGAAGGGAGGAAAGGAGGAAAGGAGGGAGGAAAGGAGGGAGGGAAGGAAGGAGGGAGACGGAGAGATGGAAGGAAAGTGGGAGAGATGAAGGAAGGAGGGAGAAAAAGAAGGAAGGAAGGAAAGAAGGAAGAGAGGGAGGGAGGGAGGGAAGGAAGGAAAATGGAGTGAGGGAGGAAGGAGGGAGAGAAACAAAAAATCCAGGGCTGAAGTAAAGGACTAGGTAACTCTTGGCTCCATCTCTTACTTGTGTGATGTAATGTATTTTCATTTCTCTAAGCCTGTTTTCTTCCTTTGCTAAATAAGAGTAATGCACCTTCACTACGGTGAGAATATGTGAATTCATGATGTGCTTTACTTCAAGTGACTGCTACTTTGTTGATGTCCAATGAACATTGGTTTCTCCAACTTCACCCCCTTTCTTTCAGTCTAGCATCTGGGTATTGGCAACCAGCCCAGAGAGGAAGAAGGGAGTGAGTAACACCTATTAGTTTGGGTCCTTCCATGGGTGCCCTTTCCTCTGTCCCTGTCTCCAGGGGACCTCTGTAAGGCCAACTCAATATTCTACAGGACCCCTGACCCCTCGTGTTTCGTCCTTCCTCCAGTAACATTTCTATTTCCTCTGAAGGCGTTTCTTGGCATGCTGGAAGAGATGGAAAGCCGTCTGACACTCAGGGGGAGTGACTGGTGGCACCTTCCAGTGATCTTTGGGTTAATTGCATTCTGAAAAAAAAAGATGCTTTAGCAACTCAAAGAAGGTATGATTTATCCCATTTAGCAGAAGAGAAAACCGAGGTTCAGAGACATGAAAACCGAGAAACACATGATGCAAATGTTGGCACTAGAGCAGGTGTATGTCAGGGAGGAGGCAGAAAGGTTTTACCAGTGTCCTGCAGACCACAGTGTGTGGGCAGCTGCCTTCTCCATTTATGGGTGAATAGAGCTCGGCGGAGAGATGCATCTAGAACATTGCACAAGCTCAAAGTTCTCTGGAAACGGAGTGTGGTGAGCTTGTCAGTACAATCTTCCCTGTTTTGGTCATTTGCTAAGTAAGATTACCAGCAACTTCAAAGTAGTCTCCACCATCAAATTGGAAATGGAAAAAGCTCGCATTTTGGGTGAGTCACGTTCTAACAGGCGCCCACGCCTTGAGGTAGAGTCGGGCTCTGTTTTCACCAAAATAAATGCATGCTTTGCATAATAAGGTTATGCATGTTGGTGACAACTCATGAAAATGACAAGAATTCTCAGTCACAAGCATGAGCTGGTCCACCTTGCAAGGACCAGCAACTCGCACAAGAGGTTCAGAATAGCAGGTGCTATTGTGAGGAATGTAGTCCCTGAAGAACAACGGGGACCCCCACACACCCAGGAGCAGATTGATGGGAGCACCAGGCATGCATTTCCAGATCTCACTGGAATTTTTTATCTTAATTCTTGAAGATCTCCCTAATTAATGAAAAGGAATGTAGTGGAGAGAATGGGACTTGGGCTTTGGAGTAGGACAGCTCTGGATTTTAATTCCTGCTCTCAATAACTTTTTACTTCTCTGCCCCTCACCTTCTTCATCTATATGGGTAAAATGCCACCCACCCAGCATTGGCAGCGTGATTAAAACATAGGCTTTAGAGTCAGACGGAGTTGGATATGAAACCTAGATTCATCGCTCAGTTTTAGGAACTTTGGAAAGCTCCTTAACCAAGCCCAGCCTCATTTTCCCTGTCTGTAAAATGGGTACACTTACTTACAGCGTGTATTAATATGTAAAATATTTAATACATGTGTGGCACCTATTAACAGCTCAACGATGCTCTCATTGTTAGAAGTTGAAAGAGTATAAGTATATCTATAACAAATTTTATAATTAAAATTTGTATAATCAATAGATGTTAGTTTCTCTTAGTGCTAGTAAAATATTTTTTAAAAATTAAAATCATAGTAGTTTCAACTCTCCCCCATCCATTCACCCAATTTCATAGTCCCCTAACTGGCTTCATTTTTCTTTGTACACTTATCACCCCGATATGTTCTCTGGTTATTGTTGTGCTATTGCCTGGCTCTTCCCACTAGAATGTAAACTCCACAAGGGCAGGAATGATATTTGCTCACTCCTATGTCCTCAGATCCTAGAACAGTGCCTCGCACATAGTAGATGCTCAATAATTGAATGAATGAATAAATGAAATAATGAATAATAATAAATGAATAAATGAAATTAATAATATAGCAGACAAAAGGTCCAGCCAGCATGTAGCACACAGCAAGGGCCCCCATCTTCATTAATTCCCTGTGTCTCAATAGTGTAGAGGAACAATGAAGAAATAATTGATTTTGCTTCCTCCTTGCCATTTCGAGGTCACTTCCTGCAATGGGAGAACTAGAGAAGCCCACGTGTCCCACTGGGACTTGCTCTGAGTTTCCCTGAGGAGGCTCATGTCCTTCTGCCTTCTGGGAAGGGAAGGAAGTGGATGGATAGGTGCATCATGGGTAGAATTGGCAAAACATCGTCTGGGCCTCCGAGCCTCCTCTCATTTCTCGAGGCCCTTAAGCAATGACAAAACAGAACCTTCTGGAACTTCCTAGCCATTGCTTTGATGACCGTCCAGGGGAACCAGCTGGCATTTGCTCCAGCTAAGATTCCTGAATTGGCTCTGGTGCTCCCTTGACTGGGAAAATGTAGGGACCTGCCATCCCCTTTGGAAGCACCTCCTCTGCTCTTGCCTCCACGCCTGATTCAGTGACCTCCTCCCTGGGGAAAGTTGACCCATGAGAGATGAGTAGAATCCAGTGTTTGATGGGACATCTGGCCAGCTGCCTCACTGCAACCCATCGCAGACCCAGAATTCCATTTAAATGTTACAACCTGGGAGCGTTTCAGCCATTTAACCCAGCCTTAGGAAGAGCCCTGGGGTACTTAAGAAAAGTGGCCTGAACTGAGGGACTTGGGGAGAGTGATGGTTGCCAAGAGCAGGTCACCTCAAATGTGCTGCTTCTCTAGGAAGGGTGAACACCTTGCAAGTATTTGGTCATAAATCTCCATATTTCCTCATTTTGTTGACCATAAGATATGCCATGGATTTATTAATAACAGCTTTCCAGAGGGAAACACGAGGAAGGGCCACATGGAAATCACATCAGCGTGAACGTGCATCCCAGTTTTAGGAATGTTAAAATGTGAACTGTCCATGTCTTGGAATCAAAAAAGTCTGGCAGCAAGTAGTCACCAGTCCACCAAAAGCTGCTGTATTCCAATGGCATAGTTTTCCCTGGCCTTTATTCTTATGTTATTTAATCATCGCAGACATCCTGTGAACGTAGGTGCTAGTCCACTTCATTTTCTTATGGACAGGCAGGCTCAGAAAGTTTGTGAGACTTTCCAAAGCTAGAGGAGGGAGTTCTGAGACTTACACCTCTATCCCCCTGACTCCAAGCCTGGGCCCTTGACATCTATTGGCTGGAAACCTGAGCTGAAATCCTGGGGATTTCTTTCCCATTGAGAGCAGAGTGAGACAGGTAAAGCCTCCTGAGACTAGGGTTTAGGGTTCCACAGAAGCAAGGCTAAAAGCAGAAGTCCTCACCCAAGGCCTTGGGAGATGCTAAAAGCAAAGAAACAACAAAAACTGAAGATTGAGACAGCTGGAAATTGTGGCCCCCACCAAGGAAGACAGAGACAGGGGGCTGACTCTTAAGATTCAGAGTGATTGAGAACAAAATGAAAATGATAGGGGTTGTTCTGTTTGTGTGATGGGAACAGTCCATTTTTACAGATCTGCTTTATTGTATTTACAGTGGGAGGTGATGCCTGGGGAACTCAACATCATGGACCTGGTCATGACTGGCCTTTTACTGTTTAGAGGGTCTAGTTTTTCAGCTCTGACCCTTACTTGTTTTCTTCTCAAGCAACTTCAGAAAAGCCCTCTTGCTCCTGTTTGCCATTCTTCAGGATTTTTTTTCTTCCCCCCTCTGCTGTGCAGAAAAAATTAATCATGTTGTTAAGTGAAAATGTTACCGTCTTCTCCTCTTTCTTTGTTAGCGTTCATTTACTGAGCCCTTGCCCAGTGCCCGTGTGCCAGGTACTGGCCTAATCACTTCCAAGACATGGCATTCAATCTTCGTGGCACACTTGTGAGATGGGTATTATCATTCCCCTTTGCAGATGAAGAAACCGAGGCACAGAAGTGCAGTCTGGGCATAAGGTGGCTTCACTCTATTTGCCCAGTCTACCCCTCTCTGACTTGAAGCACATGCTTTTAACTGCATGCAACTCCTCTCTCCGCCCTCCCCACCTCATCTCACCCTAAACTGGGCCGATGATGCCATAAGTCTGATATTATCAGGCCACTTTTGGGTTTAAACAGCCAAACATAAAACAGACCCTTCCCCAGTGCAGAATAAGTAAACTTGCAAAGGTGCCTGTCTTATATGTAGCCGAAGACAATCTGAGTCATCAAATACCCTTATCACCGATGCAAGCACAGATAAAGGAAGGCATGTTCTCTTCCAAGGGAGACAGGCACGAAGACAGGCCCTGTGATTAGATATGAAGGTAGCGGCTCATTGGGTCACAGAAAAATCGCTGTGTTCGCCTGACCTTGATAACTCACATGTTTCCTTCAGAGCCGGTCCTAGGTATTGGGCGCAGGCCTTAGACTGTAAGAGCTAGAAGGAAAGAATTTCTGTCTCTCTGCTCTGGCTCGTGGAAATTCGAACAAAAGAGCAAACAACTGTTTTGGAGTCAGGGTGTGCTATCACAGAGAAGCCAATGGAGAGAGAAGTGCTTGGGGTTGTTCTCACTGAGCGAGGCCACATGAAATGTTTGTATGGAGGTCAGCAAAATAGGAGAAAATCAGACACCAGAAAAGATAGATGTTAATGTCCTTTTACCTCCGCTTTCGTATTTAATGCTTGCAGTGACCCATCAATGTGGGTGCAGTTAGGTCTGTTTTGCACATGTGTGCCTCTGTGTTGCGTATGCAATGGGGGAGTGCATACAAAACTGTGCAGACAGGGACAGTTGGCGTCATGATGGAGGAATGTCCATTTTTACTCTGCATATTTATTTTCCTTTAAATTTGTATAAAAAGTGAGTATTACTTTTGTAATAACGACGATGATGATGAAGGAGGGGGAAGAAGAGAAGATCAACGGAGGAAAGGAGGGAAGGAGGCAGAGAAGAGAAAAAAGCAGAGTGAAAAATGAGATTGAGAATTTTGCAAGCTACTCAAGGTCAAGCAGCCCAGTGGGGAAGTGGACTTTAATCAGCAACTCCCCCTCCCGAGACCTCCTCTTCCCTCTCTGCCACCCTGCCTCACTACCATGGGCGAGTTGAGCACTGAGAGATTACTAAGGGCTTCGCTGAGGTCCGTGTGCCCCTTTTGTTCTCAGGGATGCGTTCACTCTCTCCTTCATGCCCACAGAAGTGCCGACCACTTTCAGGGTGTTGCAGTACTCAGTGGCCCTGGACTTGCCAGGTGTGGCATCAAGCTGAGACAGGAAAAGTGGGCTAAAGCACTTGGGGGAAAAACCACATCCAAGCTGTGGAATTCAGTCTCTGGAGTGAAACGGCAGAAATTGCTGGACTGAGAACTGAATGCAGAAAGAGGCACTTTGAGTCCAACCTGGGCTTGGCTGCCTGCCTCTCTTTCCAGCTGAGCACCCCTCATACTCACAGTACCCCGACTCACCCGAAGCCCACAGTGAAAGCAGCTAAGGGCAGACATAAATTTTTTTTTTAAAGAAAACAATATTCCTATGCCGGTTTTGTAAAACTGTGATGCCCATTTGCACAGTAAATCATGCACATTCCAAACAGCTCTGGAAAACTCCCATTACCCCCAAAGGGTCGCAGAAAAGGCTGCTGGACAGATGCTTTCCATTTCAAAAAAGAAGTAGGAAAGGGCCAATACCTGCCTGCCACTCTCTGAATCCAGAAAGTGCAAACTGAAGCTGGTTTAGAGGGGAAAGAAAAGAGAAAAAGGAAAAATGAAGTAGGAGTGCGCAGCTTTTTGGACAAAGGCGTATTTCCTTTCTCCTATGCTTAAAGCAGCTTAGAGCCCAGAGAGAGGGCTGGGGGAGGGAGAGAGCCTGGCGAAGGAAGGGAACCCAAGGAGAAATCCAGGTTAAGAAGCCCCTGAGACACCACAGTGGGGAAGCCGGGGCTGAGGGACTGGGTGTTTGAATTGGGTGCATTTTGCAGGGAAAAAAAAAAAAAAATGAAAAACAGCCGCAGCAGCAGCCAGGGTGGAAGCTCGCACTCTTGGGAGCAGTGGAGCCAAGGCAGTTAGCTGAAGCAGCACAGCCCTCATGCTCAGCACCTGCCAGCCAGCAGACTCTGCCAAGAGCAACTTGGTACCAACTTCAATAATATCGCAATTCAGTATTTAAATAATGCGACAAGACTCCTTTGGAACACAACCAGGGACTGCTCAGGGCAGTAATTTTCCTTTTAGCAGCGGGAGCTGAGAATCTACAATTTCCCAAAGATAACACCACTCCACCCTGCTCTGGAAGAGTCCAAAACGGCCGCAGAGGGAAAGAGAAATTCACCAAGGCGAGCCCCCAACAATAGAAGGATCTCGGTTCGTGACCAGGGACAATGAAGCTCTTTGCAAAATGTGGCGGAGGCGGATACAGGAGCCTTTGTGTCACCCCACTCGGTGGTGGTGAGATGAGCCACCTCTTTGGGACAGCAGTCCTCCCATCTGAACTCCAGATGTGAAAGCAATAAATTACTAAAGGTGTTCAACCTAGGCCTGGGGAGCAGGCATTTCGAGCTGGCCTGGTTCTTGAGCATATTTATGAAGAGACTTTCCCAGCTAATTCTGTCTCTCTCTCTCTCTCTCTCTATCTCTCTCTCTCGTCCGAAACAACCATAGCCAAAGGCATCCTATGGACTCCTTTTTGCAAACAGATGACTTCTTTCTTAGTTGATTGTCACTAACTTTTCCCTCCCTAAATGCAAAATTACAAAATGAGACCGTGAGGGCATTTTGTGCTCCCGTGCATGTACCGAGTCAGGGATTGGCCTCATGCACAAAAGGGTGGCTGAACCTTGTGCAAATGACGCTAAGATTGTATATTCCCAGTTCCATTAAAGGAAGGAAATCGGAGGGGGAAATGCTCACGTTTTTATTAATTCTCAGTTCTGGGAGTTCCTTCTTGATTTGATATTTATCCATATGTTCTGCTAACTGACCGCTGCTTGCCATGTGATGGATAATGCCCTTTAAGCCACGGTGTAAGTTACAGTAATGTCACCAGGCTATTAACCTCTGAATATTTGCATTATTAGTCAATTTTCTAAGTCCTTGGAGTTAAAGCAGCCACTGAGATTTTTTATTTCTATTTTGCAAGAGCTGGGAGCTGAGTTGTGGGGCTTTCCCACAGCGCAGAGGTACAGCAAAGTTTTCTCAATTTGCTCTTATGGTTTTGTTTAAGGGGAGCCATCTGCATCACATGCCTGGCTGGGAGGGAGATATGCTAATGACCACCTCATAATTTATGGTGGAAGTTTAATACAGGGAGCACACTTCTAAACAACTCGACATCCGTTCCCTCTGTGGATGGGAACTCGGAGGTTGTTCCGCTGTGGAGTCTGTATTAAAGTGGAAGCATTTTGCCTTTTGACAGGTGTTATGAGCCTCCTTTAAAAATGAAATATTTGTTCAGATAAAATATTCGTGCTCTGTAATGCAAGGCAATGCACCAAAATCTAGGGCAAAACCGTTTACATATAGAAACCAACTTGAATATGAAAACGTAAGTTCTCACTAAGGTTGCTCAGCGGGTAGCAGAAAAGAAGTGGGGTATGAGAAAAGCAGAACTTCTGGAGAGATGAAGGTGGGGAGGCCAGAGAGAAGTGCACACCCGACAAAATGGTAACCTTAAGCGAATCTTCTACAAATAGCCAATAAAGGCAATTATATAACAAGGCGCTTGCCAGCAGCCGGTCATAGCTCAAGGCATCAGCCAAATGAGGCCAGTCTCCGAATTAACCGGGAAACTCCCTACCATCACACCATCACCCCTTCAGCCTCAGTTTCTGCTGTATCATGGCTTATTGAAGAGCACCCCTGTATCCAAGGCTTAGATGGAACACTGACTTTGCACTGCTACAGCCTTTTGTTCCCTTCCACCTCCTACCTCTCTCTGCACCCAGGGCCAGATTAGAGCCTGGACTCCTTCATATCACCCAGGTTGCATTTAAATATTTCCAGCTACTGTTCACATTATGTTACTTCCATAAGTAACTTCATACATGTTACTTCTGTAAGTGGCTCATCACCCCAGAAGGGCCCACACTTTCTAAAGGCAGGAGTCCTATTTTCTCCCGTCTCCCAGATTCCCATTTCTGGGCATTAGGAAAGCAGCTTGGACCACGGAGAGGACCCAGCTTCCAGAGTCAGGAATTACGTGGCTTTGTGCCTAGATCTGCCACTTTCCAGCTCTGCCACTTTCTAGCTCTGCAATTGTGGGAAAGTTGATGCCAGTTGTCACTCTTAAAACTCATAGCATTATTTGGGGGATTAAAGGATATGCTTGCCAAGGACAGACATCAATACATTCCCAGGCAACTGTTAATAGGGCTTCAATATTTTGAGATGTTAACGGACAAGATGCTTTCGCATAGCAGAAAATTCCTACACAGAATAAAGAATACTTTATGATCCCAGGCTTTTGTTAGCATTTCAACACCTCATTTCATTGGCTGGTCTCTACAATTCCATGGGGGCAAATACCTTTTCACCCCCATTTTCCTGATAAGCAAACAGAGGTTCATTGAAGTTATTTAGCCTGCCTGCAGCCACACAGGCTGTTAAGTGATATATGTGCCTCCCAGAGGCCAAACTCCTATCATCCAATGGCCTCTCTGAAGTTCAGAGGACTTTGTAAGTTAACACCTTATCTTCTTAAAAGGCTGGTTCCTCATTTAACTAGGGCCTTAGTGATCAAAGTCCCTGAACCATGGCCCAGTTGATCTGATCATTCCGGGTGTCTTAAATGATCAATGCGGACCCGTGTTGGGTCAATTCAGCTGCAGTGATCAGTATTGATTGTCTAGACAGCTCCATCGATTGGGTCAGCAGGGCTGTGGGTCTTCAGGGACACCATAGATGTGACACAGTCTGACCCTTCCCAGGGCTCTGTCAGATATTATCACCACTGTTATTAAAACAAGGGAAACTGAGGCACAGGCAGGTGATCTCATGGCAAATGAATGAATTTAGAGGACAAGGATGTAGTTCTGTTTTGCACATTCCAATCCAATATTTACAACAGTCAAAGATGAGTGAGTCAAAGGGTAGATTGTAGAGGAACTGCTTCCTGGGGCCTGTCAGGATTTTAGGAATGGCTTTCTATAAAATTCAGTCTCTTTGTTGTTGGTTTACAATTTGGTGACCACAGTGACTGTCATTCTAGCACAATCCAGGGCCTAATTATTTCATATTTCTCTTATATGAGGTCTACGTGAAGGCTTCATTCCAGAAAAACTGGTATGGAGAGAGGGGAGAGTCTAATTTAGTCTAGCTAGTTATCTTGCACAGTAGTCCATTTTGTGGTTATATATAGTTTTTTCTGTTTAAATATTTGCTAGACAGTATTGTTAATACCTTTTTTTTAATAGTAAAGGGTAGCACTGAACTCTACTATTTTCTCATTTTATCGCCCATCATGTTGGGGGGATGTGATTGGATGTGTGTGGGATATTTCCTCAATTCTGGTTTCTAACAGGCACAGGAACTGCAAGTGTCCTGCAATCACACAGAAAGGTGCTGATGTATTGCTTCTAGCCATCTCGAAAGCAGAATTCCATCCCGTGAGCTCATGCCCAGGGACCCAGGCTGTGCCTCCCACTGAACATGGGGACCAACAACTTCTGGGACCCCAAAGCCCTTCCTTCCATGCCAGGGCAGGGAAGAAGCCCAGGCTGCGCCAGCTCCTAGGGCTACAAGTTCATGGCAGGAGCTTATGATAGGCAGGCCCTGTGGTCAGCTTGTCTGAGGTCAGAGCCACCCAAGCCTCAGTCACCAGATTCATCTCAAACCTCCCGTTATGGGAGGGTTTCATCTCAGCATGGACTGGGGAGACCTACTGTCCCCGATTCTCGAGTGGAAAAAGAAGGTCAAGTTTTTGGGATCCATTTTGCAAACATACCTTTCGGATGGCAGGAATGGGATTTGAGTGATGTGCGGAAGTTGGGAAACACTGATAACAACAGAAAAGACAGCAGATTGTACATATGGCATATGCCTATGATGCTCCCAGCACAGTCCTAAGTGTTTTTTTTATAAAATAGCCAATTTAGTCCTCAAAACAACCCTGTAATGTAGCTACTGTCATCATCTCCATTTTAGAGAGCAGGAGGTTAAGGCACAGAAATGTACGTAGCTTGTCCAAGGTCACACAGCTGATAAATGGCAGAGAGTCTTCCTCTAGTCCAATGTCACTACTTTATGTTGAAGAGTGAAGCTGTCTATGAGGATTGCCCAGCCCAGGATAAGAACGAAAGTGACGATGATGATGATGACCCTGCTGGCAATCATGTGAGCAGTTAACATTTACTGAGCACTTAGAGTGTGACCAGAGCTAAGCTGATGGCTTTCCCCATAGTATTTCCCAGAAACTGGAGATAGATTTCCTTTCCTTCCCCTCCTTTATTCCACACATCCAATTCATCTGCATGTCTTATTACATCTCATGATACCTTGTAAGCCACCGACCTCTCTTCCTCTCTACCAGGAGGCCAAGCGATGCTCCGTGGATCAGGGGTTTACCCTGGTAAATGTATGCTTACAAACCTACACTAAACTTACATATTGTAGGCACTCCATACATGTGTGTGGAATGAATGAATGAAGGGCCTGGTTTCCTCATCCATTACAGCCTGTGAGGGTGATACTGTTGCTGTCTCCATTTTGCCATGAGAAGCAGAGATTTAGAATGAGAAAGTGGCCATGTGCATCACACAAGATTACAAGACAGGAGAAGTCAAGCAGATATTTGACGCTTTGTGGCAGTCCTGCATCTGATAGCCTGTCTCATTTCAGGGAAATTTATCATCTCACAAAAGCATAGGAGGCAGATCCCTTTCCAATATTGGAGCCCCAAAAGGCCAATGTTACCTTTTCCAGCCTGCTTTGGAAGCTAATGGGCACATGGCTTGGTCTCAGTCAATTGAATTAGATACAAGAACCCAGACTTTGAATGTTACCAGTGAAGCCAAAAAATGACGAGAGGGGCATGCAGAGCTTGGGGTGCCAGTCCTGGAGCCCAGGATCTAATACAAGCTGGGTCTTGGGCGGCAGAAAAGCATGCTGTGGTCCCAAATAGTGCAAATGCAGTGGCTGTGAAGCCTGCAGCTACAGAACTGGCCTGGCAACGTGATTCTCCCTTCTGCCTTGCGTCGCTATTTTGTGAGCCTCATTTTCCAGCTCTCCTGTGCATCCCCCATTGACCTTTCAGTAAATTCCTCTCTCTGCTTAAATCTTCCAGCGTCTATTTCTATTGCTGGCAACCAGAACCTGTCTATTACAGCTCAGGTTCAAAGCGATGTCTTATCCACAGACCCCCAAATTGTATCCAATTTCTCTATTATCTCTCCGGTGCACCAGGAGGGTCTAAACTCCCCAGTCCTAGTGCAACCCCTCCCCATGACCATTGGAGGTCTCACAGCCTCGTTTCCCATCCGCCTTGCAGACCCTCAGCTGTGAACCACAGAGAATACCAGGGGCATCTCTGAGGAAGGTGCATTCCTCAGTCGCACTCCCCACAAGCCCCAGGGAGGAAAAGCATCCAGCACTTTGCTCCCTGTCTGTTCCAACAGCAGATGGAGGTTGGAAGTAGGTTGGGACTGGAGCAGCAAGACCCACCTCTGCAGTCCTGGTGTCCCTGTGCAGAGCACAGGTAGGTGGGTGGTGGATATGCTCGGTAACTGAGCAACTGCAGCTTCACCGCCCGGTCCTGGTGGGAGCCGTCAGGGCCTTATTCATCACTGAGCCCAAGTAATAGAAGCAGTTCACCTGCCCCGGATGACTCTCCCTTCCCCTGCAGTGCTCCCTGGGACCAGCCCCTGGCCTATTGGCATGACCTTGTTTCTTTGGACGTTCTAATACAAGCCGAAATGGATATTAGCTGTAATTACTCATTCCACACGATTCTATAGGGCGCTCTTTGTACCAGAGTTGAGAACCTTCATTGTCCACATTGCTTAAATTACTGAACATTGTGCCTTCCATTCTGAATTAGTGCTCATTAATGAGCTGGTGGTTCTAGAAACTCCCTATTTATTATTCAGGCGCCAAGTATAATCCAAGCAGCTGCATTGCAACGCCACTCATGTGACTTTTGATCTGCCATGGAAAGAAATGAAAAAAACACACACACGCAACTCACATTTATTAACTTTTTTGTTTTTGTGACCAAAGGTGTAATGGACACAGCAATAATCATTTAGTCCCTTTTGGTCCCTAGCTTACAAATGGCACATTTTCTCCAAAACGAAATATGTATGATTGAGAAGGGAGTGTGTTTTTTAGGGTCTGGTTGTCTGGCTTGATGTTTAAGAACCCCCACCACCATTTTTCATAATCTTCATACAGAAAGCACCTTTCTTTTTCTCGCTCTCACTGATTTATCTTTTGTTCCTTTTGTCCCCAACTTACGGAATCAAAAAGGCTAGTCCTGGTAGTGAGACCAGACCCACAAAAAAGGCAAAACAAAACAAAAATTAATGGTAAAACAAACCATCAAAAGAGAAGTCAAAATTCTATTTTTTAAAAGAAGACTCTGGAATGGGAAGATTAAAAACCAGAGTCCACATTTCCTTTCTGCCTGTTATTACACAGTAATACGATACAGTATCACCCAGCGTCCAAGCGGTATAACTGCATCATTAGCCCATGTTACAGGATCAGCATTTCTCATTGGAGGGGCCGCTTGCCTGGAAAGGGGGAGGGAGCGATGCTTCCCGGGCTGACATTGATGTCTCTGCAAGGACATTCTGCCAGGGTGCGACAGGTCACAACCAAATGGATTGCTCCCCAGTGGGCTGGACTCCAGTCACATTGTCAGGTAAACACAGAAATATTCTGTCTTCGCCTGCCAAGCCTTGTCAAGTATCTGTATTTGTTATTGCATCTTGGGTCCCACAAGGTTCCCACCCATATTTCTTTATAGAGGAAATGCAAACCATATGCTTTTGCCTTATTTCCACTGAATGTATCCAAACACTCTTGGAGCCAGGCATATTCTTTTGCAATGAGTCTTTTGAGCGAAGTGCATCAACCCCTAACCTCTCTTTCTTTTTTTTTCTCCCTGCATTTTGACATGACATAAGTGGATTTGACTTTCTGGTATAAATTACAGGAGTCTTTGATAGATCCTAAGCATGAAGTGAGTTCTGATGGTCCTAACTTGCTTTTTCTCTGCTTGTGTGTTTTAATAAACATTGGCTTGTGGCAGCAGATAAGTAATATCATGGTCCCATAACCAATTATAGCACTCTTTCTTATGGGTGTGCCTCAGAACCCTTCTCAACACAGTACTCCTGACAGTCTATATGAATAAATAGGCATCATTATTTGCCATGCCAGTGGAAGACGCATTTTTTAAGCCATCAGTAGGCACTGGGTTCGGCCAACAGCCTTTGGAAGAGGGCATATTTCTCCAGGTACCAGAAGCCCTGAGAAACAAAGGTGTGAGACTATGGCTAAGGTCAAATGCAAGAGAGAATCTAGCCTCAGCAGGGAGCATTCTTGAAGAACTGCTGCCTGGGTAATATTGAGAGTCCCGCTCTTCCCAAATTGCACACTCTTTGAAGAAGTAGGCAGTGCCTTTAACTTCCCACTGCAATCCCATGCCACTCTCTGAAGCTATCTTAAGCCCTGCTATTTATCTGCCTGGTGAGGCACAACACTTACTTATTAAAAACGTATCTATCATGGTTAATGACTTGATTTTTTCCCTTTAATACAGTACAATGACAGGTGTAAAGGGAAGATGAGAGTCAGATGCTTCTGCAATATGCTTCCAGCTCTAAGATGTCTAGAACATCAGCCTTCCTCCACAGTCCTGGGAGGGGGGACGCCTCCCACCTCCTCTCTCCCAACACACACACACTCACACACACACACAGATTACACGCTTGTGTTGGATGGAAAATCGTGCCATTTGCAGTTTCAGATAAAAGCATGTTTGGGTGCATATGGAAGGTACCATTAGAAGCAACTCCGGAGTGCCGAGTAAAATGGGTCATTAGGCTTTTGTTTGTTGGAGAGTGTCTCTCATCTGACAGTGCCGAATGGTACCACTTTTAGCAGCTTATGTTCCCAGTTACATTAAACAGACAAACAGATTGACTATTTTGCATTTCTCATTTGACAACAGCTTGTCTTCATTTGCTGCACACTGGTGGCAACGCTGAAAGCATGGTGGATGACTGTAGCCAAGGTCCTGGTTTTGAATAACAGCAGATGCCAACATTTAACTTCAAAATCAATCAATTCTTTTTCCTGAGTATGGATAAAAGGTCTTCTAGAGAGCCTGCAGGGGGATTTCTGCTGTTTACACTGAAAACATAGAAGCCACATTCATTACCGAACTTTCTGCAAGAAAAAACAAATGCGGCTGTTTTAATGAAAGGAGGTGCTTGGAAGAAGAAGTGTTTTCTTGGAAGGGAGAACGAGAGTGCTGCCTGCAACTAGGCAACTTGATTTGAAGGTGAACTCGTTGGCGCTTCATTGATTAAGGCATCGGCCATATCAGTTGATCTGATTCTGGCACAAGGTATTAATGTGCAGTGGCAGAAAAGAGTCGTTTTCACTTTGACCACTTTTCTTGGTAGCCTGTGGCCAGTGGGCTAATTAAAAGCTTTCTCCGAGAGGGGACAGAGCACTCATTGCTCATTAGAAATTAGAGAGCCCACAGCATGCTTGAAAGTCAACCAGAATGTAGTGCAGTGTCTTTGTGTCTCCAACTCACTGGGCTCAGATTCTGAGGCTCTTCGAGAATGGAGTCCTCAGTCATTCCAAGCAGTGGTCTTTCGAACACGTCACAGCCCTCGCCTGGCACCATCGCTGAGACACCAGGTGTAGGAAGGCGTGTCCTAGTGGCACTCAAGGGATGCAGGTGAGAGTCCAGCCCTCTGCAGAAGTCCATCTGGCTGACCTAGGTCGTGCCTATCTGTGAGAGGCAGTGATCTTAGTGGTTACAGCCATCAGGCTTTGGCATAGGACACACCCTTGTGCAGCTCTCAGCATTGTGCTCAAAAGGCTGTGAGACTTTGTGAAAGTAACCTAACTTCTCTGAGCCACTTTCACCACCAGTAACATACGGATAACAGTGTAGTTTCCATTTCACAGGGTCATTAGGGGATTAAATAACAGCAAGTGTGTAAAGCCCATAGCATCATACCCAGAACACAGTAAGTGCTCAATGATGGCTACGTATGTGTGTGTGTAAATTTATATGCATTTTATCATATATGTGTGCTTTATGCATACATACAACATATATAATAAAATACATTGTATGCATGCATATATGTATGTGTCTATATACACACATAGATAACATAATAAAATGCATATAAATTAAATGAATAAATGCATTTAAATGTAAAAAATTAAAATATATGCATAATAACTATGTAAATGCATATAAAACATCCTCACCTAGTCTCATCCCTGCGTCCTATCCAAGAGTCAGGACTAAGACAGTCTCCCCTTGGCCTCCTCCAGCTTTGTCATAGAAAGACTCTTTCCCTCAAATGGGGGAAAAAATGCACTTCCTTAAGTTGTATAACAAGAGCAACTACTAATTGAGCTTCTGGTTCATGCATGGAGGCACACTTACAATCCACAAAAGCGGCTTGAAGTGGATATTAGTGTCCAGGAGTGGCCTCACCCAGGGTCTCACTGGTCAGCAGGCTAGTGGGCATTTAAACCCCAAACACTTCCCACTGCCCCGTCCTCCCCAGGACTGTGGGGTGTCCTTCATGCAATTAGGAAAACAAATCCGACACCTGCGGGCCACTTCTCCTGAGAACCTGACTTGTTTCTTGTGTAGCAAGAGCAGCAAGGGTCTCCTTCCCTCCCTACCTGGCCGGCTCTTGAGACCCCACTTGGTTTTTTGGTTTTGTGTGTGTTTTTTTCAGGGGACCTATTTTGTGCCTGAGTGTCCCCTCCCTTTCTTCTCTTTTATTCCCCTCTCCTCCCCCTTCTGCCCCTCTGCTGTCCTTTGCTTTCTGCTCCTCTTCTTGTGTTTATCAAAAACCCAAACACAAGCATTTTGGTTTGTATAAAAACATGCAGTAGACCCTTTACTTTGTAGTAAATTTTTATTCACATTAATACAATCGACTTCTGAATAATCTCTTAAAAACAATTAAAAAAACTAAACACAAATCATTGCTCTTATCTGCTATGTACACACAGAGATAACATATAATAAAATATATATAAATTAAATGAATTTTTTTTGTCTCTCCAAAAAAGAAAAAAAAAAAGGAATTGGGTTTTTTTGGTTTTTGTTCTAATTGATTTGGTTTTTATTTTCATAATTTTTAGGAACTTACAAAAACCCTAGTATAATCTTGAGATTTGAGATAAGGGTGTTTGTTTGTTTGTTTGTTCATTTGTTTGTTTTGAGATGGAGTCTCGCTCTGTCACCAGGCTGGAGTGCAGTGGCCGGATCTCCACTCACTGCACCCTCCACCTCCCAGGTTCAAGTGATTCTCCTGACTCAGCCTCCTGAGTAGCTGGGACTACGTGTGCGCACCACCACAACCAGCTAATTTTTGTATTTTAGTAGAGACAGGGTTTCACCATGTTGTCCAGGCTGGTCTCAATCTCCTGACCTGGTGATCCGCCTGGCTCAGCCTCCCCAAGTGCTGGGATTGCAGGTGTGAGCCACTGCGCCTGGCCAACATAAGGGTCTTTTAAGAGTTAAGTCATTAACACACAAATAGCAGTCAATAAATGTTGTCTGTTTTTAATTTTTTACTCCATACACCTATCTAGCTTAGAAACAATCATTAGCCATCATGCCTAACATGACATAAATAATAACTAACATATATTAATACTTGATCCTCCCATGACCAAACATTTTTGGAGCATGTGCTTTTAGCCATGAGCTATCCTGGGTGCTGTGGAAGAGATGCCAGGTGGGGGCCATAAGGAAGACTCTGCAGCCTGCACAATCATTGATGCTCTCGAGTAAGTCATAAGAGATGATCAAGCCGAGCCCAGTGGACAGTGGGTCAGAAAGCCCTGTTTGCCAAGGGTTCCAATTTTTAGGGTGAAAGAGATGGCTTTGGGCCAGAGTGGCTTAGCATAAAAAAGGATAAAGGCTTTTAAATAATCATATTCAACATCAACAAAGGAGAGAGAAAATAAGAAAGGAAGGGAGAGACTGTGGCCATGTGACTGGAACACACTGGCATCCATGTGGAGCCGGGAACGAAAAGCATTGCATTAGAACAGTCAAGATCAAGGTGCCTCTGGGTTGCGATGTCGCTGTGCCATGTCGCTGTGTAGGACCCTGGTCTCAGGGGCCCTCCAGGGCCTCACTTTTTATGCCTGGAATGCTCAGAGCAACAAAATTTGTTGAGGGGTAGGGGCAGACCCACCGGAAATAACTCTGAAAAAAAAGTAACCATCAGTTGAGTTTCCCTCTCTTCCTTGACCCCCTCCTTCTCCGGCCACCCGCTTCTCTGCACAGTTTGCGCCCAGGCCTGGCATTTAGGACCTTTTGTTGTCTTAATAGAGACTGAAACCTACTTTGGGCCTGGAGTTTGCTGTTTTAATTCAACAGTGGAAGGTTGTTTTTTTTCTTTTCTTTTTTTCTTTTTCTTTGTTTGTTTTTCTTTTCCATTTTCTTTTTCTAAGCCTGGCGGACAATGCGTTTGCAGAGCAGAAGCTGTGAGCTAGGCGTTCCTGGGATCCTGAACAAAACCCCCATTAATGGGAGGTGGGATTTCCTCGTCACAGCTTTTAGCCAAAGGGCAAAGGTCGCCCATTAACCAGCATCCAGTCTAAACAGGGTTGTATAAAATGACAGCAGAGGAGGGAGAAAAGGGCGAAAAAAAGTCAAATATTTGCTCTTCATTCTCAAGTTAGCAGTTGGGGCTTGTTGCTGCCGAGCCCCACTGCCCATCAGCACCACATGGTGCCCAAAGAAGGATTCCTTGAAAGGGGCCACTGCACCAGGAGTGAGCATTGGTGGGCTAGGTGCTCAGGGGGCTGGGAGGATCAGCCTACCACACAATGCTTCCCAACCTGCCTTATAGCCCTGGAGGCCTGTCTGCCAGAACTTGCTGGGCAATGGTACAGTTTCCATTTTCTCCCCTGCCTAAAACCTCTGAGGGGCCTCTGGAAGCCCTCCAAAGCCTGCAAGGCCCGCTGGTAGTCCACACCAGCTTCTGTCACATCCGCTCTGCCCTGGCTTCACCCAAGTTCAGCCTCCAAGACCTTCTGCTTCCTGTATTACGCCCAGCTCCATGCCACCTCTTGGCCGTGGCACTAGCTCTTCCCCATGACAAACAAGTTCTTCCCTGGGTCTTTGCATGCTGGCTTCTGTTTAGTGCCCACTCTCATGCATTTCTGCCCCCTGCTTCTTAACCTGCCTGGAAGAGAGGCCCGTCATTGGCACCCTTCAAACTTCAGCTGGGAATGACCCTCCTCTTCCCCTCCCCAGTTGGAGCTGGCTGTCGAGGGAAATATATGATTGTTATACTCCTCAGATTGGCCAAAGGAGCTTGCAGGATCTGTATCCCAGCATTACACAAATGTAATCCCCAGGGAAGAAAGTGCTAGACCATTCAAGCCTTGCAAACAAGAGGTGGCTCTGTAAAACTTAGGACAGACAGGAGCAGAGCAAACACACCTGCTTTGCACAGGCGGATTGATTCCTAGAACTGAGGAGGGCCGCTGCTTTCCCCGCATTTACTAACCAGAGATGCCACATCTCCTTTCCTGGGGACGCAAGTCTCCATGGGCAGAGAGAGGCTGGAATGTTATGCAAACAGAGGGCTTCTCAAGCTCCGCCTGAGCCGGCTTCATCAGTGTGCTGCCTTGCAGGGGCACCTGGCCCTTGGTTTAATACTTTACTGTCATTGCCTTGACATTCTTAATAATTTTGAGCAAGTAGCCCTGCATTTTCATTCCGCACTGGACCTTGCTAATTACATAGCTGGTCATGACCTCAGCAGCACATTAGATCACCTGTGAAGGTTTTTACAAATATTAACTCCTGGGTCCTATCCAAGAGATTGGGATTTAATTGGGTGGGGCTATCCAGGTGACTCAAGTGTGCAGCCTGGGTGTGGGTGCCCTGCTCTATGGAGCAACCCTATAGATGGACAGAAATTGGAGGTTGGGGAACCCATGTTCTCCCCACTGGTCCCTCACATAGAGAAGCCGATGGCACACAGCCCCACATTTCCACAGAACTCCATGTGTACCTGTGATAGCACTGAGACCACTTTATTATCATAATGTGAAGAATGAGAATGGTAGTGTTTATTGAGTGCTCACTATGGGCCAGGCACTCTACTAAGTACTTTTCTGTATCATCGCATTGGATTCTCACAAAATCTATAAGAAGAATCCTGATCTTTTCCATTTATAGCCAGAGAAGCTGAAGTTCTAAGCAGTTCAGTAGTTCTCCCAAAGAACCACAACTACCAAGTATGGTCAACTTGGGATGCTACTTCCTCGTTCACAGTCTGACTTTCTTACAAAATGGTGCCACCCTCCAAGGCATGGGCAATTCCTTATCCATCCCTGTTTTCACAGCATCATGCCTTGCCCACAGTCACAGTAGATATTCATTAAATGCTGAATCAATTCTTCAATGAAAGCATTTGCTGCCGTTTTGCTATCTTCTCTGGGTGGAAAGCTTTACGTTGCCTTCAGTGCTATCAAGAGTAATTGCCAAGAAAAAATTCCTCCAAAGTACTTTTTCATGTTGTCTCTTTGGATCCCCTTTGCTACCCCATAATATTATGATGGTCTTGCGTTAAATGATGGAACAGGACCTGATAACATGAGGTTAACATGATCCAGACCGCATCCTCGCAAATAATCCTGAAAAAGTGACTGGTTGGGAGTAAGAAGTGACTGTCTAAAAGCAGGGCCCTCAGGCAGACACAAGGGACGTCGCCACAGAGCGGCAAAGACACTGTGCAAAAGGTATGTTCCCTGCCATTGGGGAACAAATTTATTCCACAGAGGGCTGTTGCTTTGTCCAAAAAGCAAAGTTTTGTGCCCGCACAGAGGAGAGTCCACCCACCAGGGCATTGAAAGCAAATGAATGACAGGCTCAGAAAAACACACAAGGGAAAACTAAACTTCCTCAGTGTCCTTGAACTGCAGAGGGTAATACTAGGTGGTCTGGAAGAGAAAATAGACAGAGTGTTTCCCATTCATCTCTAAGGTTGCTGGGCAGGGCCAGTTCTGAGGCCTGAGGTTTCTGTTTCCCTTAACCCTGGGGCAGGTGAGGAACTAGATCAAGACTCTAATGTGGTCAAAAGACTTGAAGATCCGGGAAGTAAAAAAAAAAAAAAATTACAAATCTTTGAAACACAGAGTAAATATACTGTAACTAGGAAGCTGCCGAAATGCTTATTTATGAAACTGATTTTTTTCTTTTTTAAAAAAATTTTATTTTATTTAAGTTCCAGGATACATGTGTAGGAGGTGCAGGTTTGTTACATATGTAAACATATGCCATGGTAGTTTGCTGCACTTATCAACCCATCACCTAGGCACTTCACCCTGCATGCATTAGCTATTTATCCTGATGCTCTCCCTACACCCCGCCCCTCGACAGGCCCCAGTGTGTGTTGTTCCCCTCCCTGTGTCCATGTATTCTCATTGTTCGGAGCTGATTTTTTAAAAAGATTAGCCGGGCGCGGTGGCTCACGCTTGTAATCCCAGCACTTTGGGAGGCCGAGGCGGGCGGATCACGAGGTCAGGAGATCGAAACCACGGTGAAACCCCGTCTCTACTAAAAAATACAAAAAATTAGCCGGGCGCGGTGGCGGGCGCCTGTAGTCCCAGCTACTCGGAGGCTGAGGCAGGAGAATGGCGTGAACCCGGGAGGCAGAGCTTGCAGTGAGCCGAGATTGCGCCACTGCACTCCAGCCCGGGCGACAGAGCGAGACTCTGTCTCAAAAGAAAAAATAAATAAATAAAAATAAATAAAAAGATTAATCCTTCCAACCTGTATAGGTCTTTTAAGCTTTCACTATGTTCTTAGACTCTTCCTGAACAGATCTATAAAATTAACTTTAGTAGGTACTTGCTTCGTATATAATAACTTATTTAGTCCCACAGTGATCTATGAGGAAGAATTTACTATAATCGCATTTTACAGATAAGGCTAAGAAAGATCAAGTTAGACGATGCTGGAATCAGCTTTGGACTTTCTTTTCCCACTCCACAGCCATCAGTCCACATGGAGGACTGATTCAGCCAGAGGGGGACAGCCCCAACCATGGCTGTCTTAAGGCAGGTCTGGCTTACAGACCGCAGGAGGTGAGGTACTGACTTTAGGAAGGCCCAGAGCAGAGCCCGACAGCAGAATGCAAATATTGCTGATTCTTGTCCTAAATGCCTTGGGCAAGGAACATGGCTTCAGTTTCTCATCTGTGAAACGGGACTGCCAACAGCCCCTGCCTTAGGAGCCACTGGGAGAATTAAAATAGGGAAAAGTTCTTGTGGACCACTTACCACTGTGCCTGACACACAGGAAGCCCCCAGTAAGGGTCTCTGCCACTGCCCAGTGGAAGACCCTGCTTTGTGACACCTTCTCCAGTGAGAATATGTCTTAGGGCCCATTTGCATTAAACCTGGTCAGGTTAAATCAACAAATTTAGCCTAAAAGCTGCCTCATTACATAATTTAAGTTCAGCCTAAAGGTTTTTCTGTGCATCGTGAATTATAACAAGTGGAGGTGTAAAGAGACAGTAGCCCACACATGTGCCAATCACTGAGTTTTGGCCAACCAAATGTGCCAACTGCTCAAACCATGTTCAAATAAGGCAAACACTGAGCTGTAACCAATCTGGCTTTCTCTGTACCTCACTTCCATTTTCTGCATGTCACTTTCCTTTTTCACTCCATAAATCTTCCACCACGTGGCTGTGCTAAAGTTTCTGAGCCTACCCTGGCTCAGAAGGCTGCCCAATTCACGAATCATTCATTGCTCCATTAAACTCCTTTAAATTTAATTTGGCTGAAATTTTTCTTTTATCATTCCCCTGGTGTGTAAACAGCTCCAAAGACTGGTTCAAAACGCAGCAAGGAGTGTGGGTTGAAGCTCTTGAGGACCTCAAAAGCTTCAAATATCTAGCCCAGTGATTTCATTTGTCTTATTTATAGACAGCCACGTGCCCCCTTCCCCCCAAAAAAAAAGTATATTTAGAGAGAATTATTTTTGCTGCATTAGCTTCTAGCATTATTAACAACCTTTTTCTTGTAACTTGCTCTAGAGGGAAGTAGACTTTTTTCAAGGGAAGAATGATGCCTATCTTTGCAGAACTGTGACAACTGATGGAAATGTGAGAAACCTCCTTCTTTGTTCCTTGTTCCATGTCTGGAATGCCAGCTGAGCAGTTCAGTTGATTTTTTTAAGCTGAGTTGTTGCCATGCTGTTGTAGTTTGGTTGTGGTTTGATCCCTTACTCAGTTGGAGTTGCTCAATGCTGGATAGAGAGTTGGCCCTGTGCAACTGGTGTAGACTTTGGAACTAGATAAACCTGCATTTGACTCCTCCTTCTCCCACTATCTAGCATGATAGTGGTGAGTTCCTTAAGCTCTCTGAGGCTAATTTCCTCTGTAAACTCTTAAGAATATTTACCTAAAAGCATTTGAGTCAAGGATCAAATAAGACGCTACTTCCTGATAATAGTATACCTACCTAAATATTTCCTAGGGATTACAATAAGGTAACAGTTAATTCCAAGACAGCTTCAAATTCTATCAGTGGCATGAACTAGGGAGCATCTGAGCCAGCTTCCCACCTTGTCAGCTGGAGACAGTGACTGACCCAAGGTAGCCCACACTCCCTCTTGATCACACGTAGTCAAGAGCTTGTCTTGCAGAAGAGGAACTACAAACAAGCCCTGTTGATCAAAGACACAGTCTTTTATAGACAGTTTAACTCTAATGGCAGTGATTGTCATAGTTCCCCAATTCTATTCTTTGCTCATAGAAAAAGGACACATATACAAGAGTCTAAGAGGAAGGATATCAAGAAAAGTTCATGCGAAGGATTGCATGACTCAGGAGCTCTTGATATTCGAAGAATGACCCTGATATTGTCTTCAAAGAAGCTGAGATGTTGCTTTGTCCCTGAATTCAAGTCCCTTCAGAATTACTTAAGAACACTCGTGCAGAAGGTTCGGTAGATTACCAGGTAGATTGTGACAGAATCTCAATTACCCTGGGGGCCACTACCTCTTGCACAATCATGGTATCTTACCTTACTACAGAAAATCTGTGGGGAAAATCTCTCCACTGGGCCCCGTGCAGGCAGTGACCTACCAGCTGTGGTGGACATGGGACTGAAATTGTCTGATCACATTCTCAGATAGAGACAAAGCCTGCTTTTCCTCTTTCTCTCTCCCTCTCTCTCTCTCTCTTTTCATTTAGAAGCCAGTGAGATATTATAGACTGGCACAGGAAAAGGTGGTTCTTATTTCTAGCATCCAACAATGGGATGCTCTGATAAAGTTGCCTTTCCCCTTCACAGACACACTACTATGCACAGTTTCTACTAGATGAACACCAACCAAGACTAATGTAAGAGTTGGGAGAAAAAGAGTCATGGAATAGCAGGCCAGGGTGCAAAGAACATAGGTCATGGGGTCTGACCTCACTGAGCCATTTCCTAGGTCTGTGATGTGGGTGTCTAGCATCACTCATTTGACAAACATTGATCTTTGCATATACCTCCAAGTTTCTTGTAAGGAAAAAGCAGTATATTACATATTATGTGCAAAAATGTAACATATAGAAAGTGTGTATTATATAATAGGCATTTTTTTAATTAGAATTCAATTTTATTTTCTCCTCTCTGTTTCCAGAAAATAATTCCATTTGTTTCAAGAATATTTGTAGAAATGGCTTTGCCCATGTGAGTGAGGCCCCTGAATCCACCCTCTGTAGACTGTGTTTTGGGCACCCCTATTGTTTGGAGTCTTGTTGGGGTGGCTCAGCATCAGGTCTGGGACACCCCAGGAGTTGATGGTGTTACCAGAAAGGAATCCTGAAGCAGACCCCAACAGAGGGTTCTTGGACCTCATGCAAGAAAATTCAGGGCCAGTCCATAGGGTAAAGTGAAAGCAAGTTTATTAATAAAGTAAAGGAATAAAAGAATGGCTACTCCATAGGCAAAGCAGTGGCATGGGCTACTCATTTGAGTATATTTATAGTTATTTCTTGATTATATGCTAAACAAGGAGTAGACTATTCATGAGTTTTCCGGCAAAGGGGTGGGCAACTCCCAGAACTGAGGGTTCCTACCCTTTTAGACCATTATAGGGTAACTTTCTTGTGTTGCCATGGCATTTGTAAATTGCCATGGTGCTGGTGGGAGTGTCTTTAGTATGCTAATGCATTATAATTGGCATATAATGAGCAGCGAGGACGACCAGAGGTTACTATCATCGCCATCTTGGTTTTGGTGGGTTTTGGATGGCTTCTTTCCTGCATCTTGTTTTATCAGCAAGGTCTTTGTACCCTGTATCTTGTGCTAACCTCATACCTCATCCTGTGACTTAGAATGCCTGACTTCCTGGGAATGCAGCCCCATAGGTCTCAACCTCATTGTGCCCAGCCCCTATTCAAGATGGAGTTGTCTGGTTCAAATGCCTCTGACTATATTGGTAATACATATTTCTGAGTTCTTTCTCTCTACCTGTGTGAGTTTCCTAGGACTGCCACAACAAAGTACCACAACTGAGTTACTTACAGCATAAATTTACTCTTTCACAGTTCTAGAGGCCAGAAGTTGAATAGTAAGGTGTTGGCAGGGCCATCCTCCCTCTTTAGTCTCTCGGAAAAGAATTTCCTTGCCTCTAACTAGCTTCTGGTGGTTGCCATCAATTTCTTGACTTGCAGCTACATCACCCCAATCTCTGCTTCTATCATTACTTGGCCTTTGCCCTGTACGTCTGTGTGTAATCACTGGATTTAGGGCTCACCCTAATCCAGTATGTCTTCTTCCTTAACTTGATCACATCAGCAAAGACACTATTTCCAAATAAGATCACATGCACAGGTACCAATGGTTATGACTTCAACATGTCTTCTTAGAGATGCGATTCAACCCACAATATTCCCTATAGCTTCTGCTTGGAAAACCTTGTCCCAGTTTCTTCTTTTTAAGGATGAGAATGTTCTAGGGTATATATACCTTTAAGATGTCATCTTTCCTATTCTAAGCTTCAGTTTCCTCATCTGTTTGAAAGAGGGACGATGCCACTTGCTGAATGGAGCCAGGCCCTACTGTTATACCCTCATGAGCACCATCCAGTTCTCTGCAATGACCCACACATCACACCTGCAATTCTCTATGCAAGGTGAGTCTTCCCCAGGAGAGGTGATACCCAGTGAGGGCTGGGACCACCACCTCTTGTTCCCATTGTAAACCTAATTTCTAGCTCAGTCCCTACCATCTAGTATGTACTCAATATATGCTTTTGAATGAATAAATAATATATCTAATATAATATATCTAAAGCTTTTAGCGCCATATTTGGCCCACCAGAGGCACCCAATAACTCACGGGTAGCTGGCTAGTCATTTGTATGACACACCTTTTACTGTGTTTCTCCCTGCATAGGTCAGAGCAGTCTGGAAAACAGAACTCACCCCTAGATAGGTTCAGAGGAGGAAACCTAATATGAGCCACTAGTTACAAAGGTCTTAGGAGTGCTAAAAAGGAAAAGGTAAGGAGGCTCAGAAACAAGGAAATTCAGGAAGCCACTACCCGCTGGAGAGTGTCTTGCTTTAGAGCCAGAGCCCAAAAGCAGGAGCTCTGAGCAGAGGAAAAGTGGCTGTACAATGGAAACTGGAACCAACCAGGTGACATGACACCTGATGGAGAGGAGAGAAGTTCCCTGGCTTCTCCCTTCCTCTCACCCCACCTCCCACCAGCACCTCCCGTTGTCCAAACCTATCAGGAAGCCAGTTGGCAAGGGATTTGGGGAAGCCAGGAAATGTCATTCCCAGTGGTCACCTCCCTGCCCTCCACTCCTATGCTCTGTAGGAGAGGGAAGAGAGCTTGGAGCAGATCAGCAGACAGCCGCCCCATTTCCTAAATGCAGGGGCTTCCACAAGAGGGTATTCCACAAGCAGGGCTTCTGTGATTTGTAATGGGTCCTATGGGAGATGTGGAAAAAAGCAGTCTCTTCATAGACCTGACTATAATCGAGCATTCATAATGGGGCAATCAGTGTTTCTTTCCCATGGTCCTCAACTGTCATCGTAAATAAGCATCACATCTCGGAGGAAGCATGTAAAATTCGAATTTCCAGACCCTATCCACAGAAAGTCTGCTTGAGGCCATTTTGGGGGTACAGATTGGGAATCCGTATTTTTAAAAGAGGCTGCTCTCTCATGGAGGAAAAGCCTCAGTGACTCTAATGCAGTTAATGCAAGGTCAACAATTTGAGAAACACCAAATTCGCCCTGGGAGTTGGACGGTACTCTAGATTCCAAAGGAAAAAATGAGGCATCATTGGAAGCTGTTGCACAGTACAGACAGATCACACATTGCCTCAAAGCATACCTATTTTATGTAGTAGACCAACAGGATGATCTGCTCCACATAGCCAACCCCCCAGCCCAAATCTTGTAACTTTTACTTTTTTTTCTCTGGGTTAGATAATGGACGCACATGTGGCAGCATGGTTAAGCACACAGGCTCTTGGGACAGCTGTCCCTGGATTAAAACACAGTTCCCCGTGGTTAAGATCTCTCTAAAAAGATGATTCTGACTCTCAGACCTCTGTTACCTTTTTGAACCCAAAGGGTATTCAGAAAGAAATGGCTTCTCCATCTTGGGCACTGACTCAATGACCTATGTAACTAGTCCTGGGGAAAGATAATTTGCAACAGAGCCCGTATGATTTATGGGAAATTAATATGAAAAGCCTGGGTATCTCTCTCATCAGATAAAAGCTGGGTATTGTTGGCATCCTCTGTCCTCTGTTCTAAGCCTCCCAAGAGACAACTCTTTTATCTGATTGGAAGTAGCTTCCCTCTCATGGGGTTTTGGACTTGGGATTTTAAGAAGATATACAGGCTGGGCGCAGTGGCTCAGGCCTGTAATCCCAGCAATTTTGGAGGCCGAGGTGGGCAGATCACAAACAAGGTCAATAGATAGAGACCAGTGCCTGGCCAACATGGTGAAACCCAGTCTCTACTAAAAATACAAAAATTAGTTGGGCATGGTGGCAGGCGCCTGTAGTCCCAACTACTCAGGAGGCTGAGGCAGGAGAATCACTTGAACCCGGGAGGAGGAGGTTGCAGTGAGCTGAGATGGCACCACTATACTCCAGCCTGGGTGACAGAGCGAGACCCTATCTCAAAAAACAAACAAACAACACAATGCTTATTCTCTTCCACCTGGAATGTCCTTCCTTTCCTCATCTTTACCTAATTCACTCACCTGTTAAGATTCCACTACTCAGTCAATAAGCTTGTTATCTATTTCTATATAACAACACCTTCCCAAAACTTAATGGTTTAAAATAATTGATTATTATTGTATCTCAAAATTTCACGTGTCAGGAATTCACACAGGGTTCAGCAGAGGTGACTTTGCTTTGTTCAGTGATGTGTGGAGCTAAACTGTGACGACTCCGAGGGCTGGGGGCTGAATAGGCAGCTCACTCTCTGTCCACATGGCCTCCCCAGGTAGCAGCTTGGACCTCCTCACAGCATGGCAGCCTCGGGATTCTTATGTAACCGGCTTAGGATGTAGCAGCTCAGGTCTCCGAGAGAAAGGAAATAGAAACTGCCTTGAAATATCAGAAATGGCAATGGTGCGACTTTCACTGTACACTATTAGTCAAAGCAGGTCAGCCCAGGCTCAAGGGGAGGAGATACGCACCCCACCTCTTGATGGCAGAAGCATCAAAGAACTTGTGAGCATCATTAGCCCATCACTGTCATCATCTCCTTGAGGAAGCCTGGAGTCCACTGCTCCCCTGCTTCCCCTCACCCTCCCTCTGCCCTCCCTCCAATGCCTTCCTCTCTGTTTTCTGATAAAAACAGAGTAATTACAAGCAGTGAAAAATATCCCCAAGGAACTGGGAGTGGTTTTGTTAAATAAAGGGTGCTGGAGCTCACTGGTATGGCACATGTTGTTTGGCACATAATGGGTTCTCAGTAAATCGGAGCTACGATGAGGAGGGTTAGCTAGCTTTATTAAAATTAAAATGTGCCTTGTCTGTTTGGTGACTCCCTAGCATAGAGAAGCTAACCCATAGGAGGTTTTCCCAGGGTGATGAATAAATGAATGAGTGAGTGAATGAAAGAATGAGTGAGTGAATGAATGAGTGAATAAATGAATGAGTGAATGAAAGAATGAGTGAGTGAATGAATGAGTGAATAAATGAATGAGTGAATGAAAGAATGAGTGAATGAATGAATGAGCAAATAAATGGCTCAACAAACAAGTGGATGTTTCTGCATGCAGTCTGATTCCTGACGCTAAGGGATCCAGGCAAACCAAAAAATAACATCTGATTTCCGGCCTGCGTAGACACTCCAGCTTTAATTACACATGGGTCATGGCAGGACTCAGGGTTTGGGGGTTTGGGGGAAAACACTTGGCCTCCTGCCACAACCCTCACAATGGAATAAGGTCTTTACCGCCAGCTGCCGGTCCTCAAGCTTCCAGTGTGGACTCACATCAGCTGTGCCTCCACCGCCAGCCCCCGCCTCAGCGGGGAGGGGCTGGTTTGCAGAATGAGACCCTCTCAAGGCCGAGGGCCCGGGAGTGCTTCCTCTCTGCCCCTAGCTGAACAGCAGCTGGGCTGGGAGCGTGGCAGGTGTCTAACAGCCTGCCGCAATCCTGCATAACAGGAAGTGAAAGAGAACACCATTTCCAATTGAAACTGCAGTGGAATATGGGCTGCAATGCTTAATTAACCACCCTCAGTCATTTCACAGATTTCTGTTGTTGCTGAAGGAAAAAAAAAAAAAAAAAAAGGAAGGCAGAGTACGTGGAGGACAACAAAGCTGATTCTGGAATGTTCGTTTGTGTTCATGCTCCCTGCTCCCACAGTCAGCAGCCTGCTGACATAACGCGAAGGGGACGCTCAATTCTGGCTTCGGTTTTTAATGGGTTTCCAAAGGGTTTTTTTTGTTTGTTTGTTTTTTGGTTTTTTGCCAGAGACTCAGGTCTGTGCCATACTCCAAGAACTCGTTGATGCGTTTGTGTGGGACGAGGCGGGGGAAGAGGCGTGTTGAGTGCATTTGTGCAGTTGTGTCTATACGAGGTTGTTTGTGCAGAGGCACACAAAGCTGTGTCCTGGGTTGTGTGGGAGCCTGTGGATACTGCCACGTGAGAACGGGTGGATGCGTGGGCATTTGCCTGTGTATGGGTTGTCTCACCTGTTAAAGATGCGTGGGAATGTCTGTAGGTAGTAGCTATGAGCAAGTTCTGTATCTATGTGGGGCACCAGTATGTACGCCTGGATAGATATTTCAATAGATGTGTCTTTGCCTATATTGAAAAAAGTGAGTGAAAGAAGTATTATTGTTCAAGTGTGCAGGCACACATACACACGTGCATGCAAGGATAATGGTGTGGCAAATTAATTTGTGAGTGAAGGTGAGAAACAGCGTACTGCCAAATGTATCAAGAACCCACTAACTAGTTGGCAGTGAATTTATACTATGAAACTATCTGCTACTTGATGGTGGGGCCATCTTTTCATCATCAGGTGACCTCAGCTTCCTTCTCTAGCAGAGGATAGTAGAGAGGACTTTTCTAAGAAGCTTCCATAGTTTCTGTAGGCGTCACTTTGCATCATCACTTCGTTTTCCAAACCAAACTTGCCTGTTCACCTAGATAGACTTTCTGGGTGTAAATTCTAAAGGATTTTAAAAAATCAAAAAAGTATTTTAAAAGTATTTAAAAAAAAAAACCAGCTACTGCTTATTAAGGGCTTACTAGTTGGCCCATATCACCCCAGATGCCTGGCAATATTGATCTTATTTGATCTCTCAATAACCTTATCGGGTAGGAACTGTTATCATTTCCTCTGTAAACTGAAGTAGCCAGTGGGAGGTAGGGCCAAGGTTTAAACACACACTGCTGAGCTGTAGAACCCAAACTGTACTGAGTCATCGTCCCTAAATATGGGGGCAGAGATGGTGCCCCTTTGGCTCAGCCAGTTGTGCGGTGGGAATAATTTGCCACACTGCCCTTAGGAACAGTGGTCCCTTCTGTGAGCATCAGAATTGCTCCTGGAAAGAATGGCAGTGCGGACCTCAGTGTGCGCTGGTCACTTTGGGGAAGTCACCTCCCGCCTTCCTGCAGGAAGTCGGTGCCCTCATTTGGTGGTGAATCCCGCAGTGCCCTCTGGCCTTGCGGAATGCAGCTCCTGAGCGGCACACTTTCAGGATTTCAGGGTGGTTTCTGAGTAATGGATCCCCACCCCTGGAAGCCACCAGAATCACCACAGTAAACTTCCTATAAAAGCAACATCCAGAGTCCCACTCCCAGAAATTCGGAGTCAGTGGTTCTAGAGAGGAGTCAGGAGCTTGCGTTTTGCACAAGCCTTCCCTGCTCCCCACACCTAGGGGGCTCTGATGTCGGTGTCCAAAGACCAAATTTTCAGAAAAACTGCTGTCCCTATTTTCCAGCTGTTCAGCTTAGGCATTCTAGTTCCTAAACATAAAGGAGCTATCAAGAAGGAAGCCATGATTCTAGGTCCGAGGCCACTCGTGGCTCAACAGTGCCCAGAATGGACCTGAAGAAAGGGGGGCCATATATATTATGGCCTAAAGACCTAAAGAAAGGGGGGCCATATATATTAAAAATATTTTTAATAGATATTTTTTCCAAAGTCCAATCTGCACTGACAGGCAATATTTCTTTAAAAGCTGCTGGGGAGAGGAGCAGACAAATGCCCATGTGAAGCCAGGCGTCCCTCAAGGAATTTAAATGGGTCAGGAACTCTTAAAGAATTTAAATGAGCATGAAATAGGTATGGAAGGTTTTCTGGGCCAATATGCACGCCAAATAGTAAATAACTATTTTCAGCACTGAGTTTGGTTGGCAAATTTGCATATACATGTGATGCCGTACGTTTCTATTTTTACCATGTAAATCTGCAATCTGTAAAGAGAGCTTCGTGCCTTCGTGGAAATCCAGGCTTGGACTGTTGGCTGGGGGGAGAGCTGATGTTCAGTCTGGCTGGACCCAGAGTTCTGTATTTTTAACGAGTCCAGGTGAGAGCTGAGCGATGAGCAGAAAAGAGGCAGGGTGCACACTTGAAGTTTGTTCTCAGGTTGAGCCCTCGTAGTGCCAAGATTTCCCCCAAAGCAAAGTGTTCGTGCCTGAAAAACGGAAGTTAAAGTGGAAAGTTTGACATTTTCCTGTGACACCAGCCCTGCACAGTTTGAAACAACTTCCCAACCTTTCTTAAAAAGTCACCCTTGTTTTATGACTAACATTATTATTATCTATGATTATATCATTGGGATTATTATGATGATGGTCATAATGTGAGAAAAGCATTGGTAGACATCTGCAGAACTAGAAATACCTCTGCTTTCTTTCCTGGTGCCCTTTTATGTTAGGCATCTGCAATGAGCTAGATGTAAAGGTTTTGGGTAAATTTTTTGATGCCTTACTTTAGGCCCAGCATATAGTTGCCACTTACGTATTTTGTAATTGCCCAGTGGAACCCTCTAAGGGCTGATGTTGCCAAGTGAATGGGGCATTTGCCTTTGGATGGTGTGGAAGTAGTACCCGTCCTTCACCTTCTCTTGCTGCAAGAATGCATATGGCGGAAAGAAGGAAGTGCAACATCTTTCATATCAAGACCTTCATACCAAAGGGAGTTCTGCTGGGGTAGAAGGCGGATGGAGGTGGTTTGCCATGGCTTGTTTGCTTTAAGCTCCTGGGCGCCAAGCTTGCTGAAGGGTCGGTGGTGTTCTGCTAAATAGCCACTTAATACCAGCAATTTCTAGCACAAATATCAGGAGATTAACTTTATTAAAATACCTTGTAGTTGAGGAACATGGTAAGTGTAAATTTGTGCTAAAAGGACCGTTGCTCTGCCATCACTACTATGGGGCTTTTTTTGTTTGTTTGTTTGTTTGTTTGGTTTTTTTGAGGAGCAGGTGCAGGGGGTAGATTATGGTTTCACTTAAATGGAAGGTGAGTGAAGCAGAAGAGCTCCCCAGCCAGCCCGTGTAGGAGAGACTGGCACGTCTGTTTGAGGACAGGCCAAGCAGCTTTGTGAAAGTTCAAGTGTGTCTGCCCAAGCTCTCTGGAGGTAGTGCAAGTGCCAAAGCAGCCTGCAGGTTCCGTGCGGCCTGTGCTTAGTTCTCAGATACTTTCATTTTCAGAATATTAGTTCCTTTGTCAGAGCTCACCCAGAGTCTGTAATGATTGCTGAGCAATTGGTTATGGCGACACTACCATATTTGGACAATTTTCAGAAACTACCTAAGATTTTTGTGACAGCTTCAAAGACTTGCAAAATGTTTTTTAAGAGATATTTTTAACAGTTTTTTAAGTTTATGATTCCCTTTCTTTCAGTCATCAGAAAAGCATATAGGTGACCTAAAGGTGATGGATGTAGAATTTGGGACTATAAATTAAGCATTTGGGGGTCTTTTTAAAATACAAGGATTTATGCTTACACTGTGCTAGAATACGGAGAAGTTTTTACCAATTTTAAAAAGCTCTTAAAAAGAATATATTGCAAATTCTAGTCCAAAGTTAAACTTTCTGGATTGTACTTATTGTGAACTGGGAGGAAGTTTCATATGTCTAATGTAACATGGCATGCTTTTCTAGAAAGATGGTTTTCTTTGTTCATCATTGAGTTTAAAAATTATTATCTTACACAAACCCTATCCATTCATCCATTCATCCATCTGTCCGTCCATCCGTCCATCCATCTATCCACTCATGTCATAAACATATGAAGGACATTCACAATGCCTGGTACTATGCTGGTTGCAGTTACCAGAGATACAAAGATGAATCAGAAACATTCCCTATTCCCCGCCCTCAAGGAGCTCAGAATCTGGTACAATAGACCCTTGGCAGGTGCAGGTTTGACATTTGTGGTTTTCACTATTTTTGAGTAACCCAAAGCTTTGTGACTTCCTAACTTGTCATTTTTGCTGCTTCATGGGTTTGAAACATGCCTTCAATGAAACTCATAAGCAACAAGGACCCTTTGGATTAATGAATGGGTTTAGCTGACAGCCCACGGTCCACCCTGAGACCAGCTTTGTAGTTCTGCACCCAAAATCATTCTCCTCAGGGGATAAAATACTGTTCAAGGGAGTATATTAAACCCCCAAATGAAACCATCTGCTAATGCTATTTATTAAACTAAAGAGAAAGTAAAGAGATCTACTTACGGTTTTGATTGGAGAGATCGTATGACAAACTGATACTGAGTAATTTGAGAATTTGCACCTTGCTAATCTAAAAGGTCTTCTTTGGCTAAAGAGAGTTGAGTTCATTCTGTTACCGTAGTCTTTGGGGAAGTGGTGACCTTGAGGCCAGTTACAAGTATTCCTGGGACTCCAAGTTGCAGGACTTCGGTCACTTAAAGATTCAGGCTCCCACTCTTTGGTGATTCCATTAATATTTTGCTTTTAGAAGAGAGATACCCTAGCGCCCACATCACTGATGCTACATCAGTGGTTATCCCAGTTCTGCTGTTTTTATGACCACAAAGTTAAAAGAGAAATTGATCTGCCAACCTCTTATCAGTTTTATAATCTCCTCTCCCAAGGAACTTAGGGTGGCTTCCTTAATGCCTGGGCCATGGATATTTACAAAATGCCTCTCCGAGTCTCCATTCCACTTTGAAACTATGGGTGTCCCCAGTTTAGACAGAGTTTTTGCTTCCTAACTGGCATTTCTAGAACTCATGGTGCTCAGCTAATTTTTGTATTTTTAGTAGAGACAGGGTTTCACCATCTTGTCCAGGCTGGTCTCGAACTCCTGACCTCGTGATCCAACTGCCTCAGCCTCCCATAATGCTGAGATTACAGGCGTGAGCCACCGCACCTGACCTTTTTCAAGTCTTACCTTCAGGCCCCAGACACCAGAACTCCTGTTGGATTGTTCCATATCAAACTATCCTGGGGTGAGATTGCAGATCAGTACCCTCAGTGTGGTCCTTGCTAGCCACACACAGAAATGCAGGGTTCTACAATTAATACAGGAGTTTAGGGGAGAGTGTGTGCTGTAGGCATAAAGGATTGTAATGGATTTTCTGATAAGCACTTCAGGAGGCCAAGGCAGGCGGATCACAAGGTCAAGAGATGGAGACCATCCTGGCCAACATGATGAAACCCCGTATCTACTAAAAATACAAAAATTAGCTGGGTGTGGGCTGGGCGCGGTGGCTCACGCTTGTAATCCCAGCACTTTGGGAGGCCGAGGCGGGCGGATCACGAGGTCAGGAGATTGAGACCACGGTGAAACCCCGTCTCTACTAAAAATACAAAAAAATTAGCCGGGCGTGGTGGCAGGCGCCTGTAGTCCCAGCTACTCGGAGAGGCTGAGGCAGGAGAATGGCGTGAACCCGGGAGGCGGAGCTTGCAGTGAGCCGAGATTGCGCCACTGCACTCCAGCCTGGGCGACAGAGCGAAAAAAAAAAAAAGAGTGATCTCTCTCAAGGTGCTTGAGATACAAACAACTGAATTACAAACCTTTTTTCAGGAATACAGCTCACTTGCTTAAAGCAAAGCTCACCTTAAATATTTGGTATTAAGTGCCCTATGGCTCTCTTTTTTATTTGTTATAACCTCTGACCTCTTTTATTAAACCATAGATTGGATTTTCTAACTCTTTTTAGAGGCTTTCTTTCATCTTTCACGATCATCCCTCTAGACTTCGGGATTAGCTGGAGCATTTACCTAATACCCTTTGCTCATTACCCTCCATGTCTTTTTTTTTCATATTAAAACTATTTGTTAAATGTGTGTGCAAAAACGAGAAAAGGTATAGGCACATCTTCCGTCCAACCTCCTGTCTTCCACTTCTTCCCTCTGGTAGCCTCTGGATAATCATTCATCCTCTATTTGTCTTCGTCTTGATTCTTCCCCTCCCATTCTGATTTGGGAGACACTTCTTTCTCAGGGTCGGGGGTGGTAATCACTAGACTGCTTTGACAATGGGTCAAGGAAGAGGGAAATTAAATCTTCAGAGTCAATTCATACTCAGTAAGGAATCCGCATCAGAGTCCTTTAAAATGTTCCCATGCTGTCTTAGGTGCAGAGAGTGATTCCTGGTGAGCAGTGTAGTGACAGGGAAGCTGGGATAGGAGCTAGTAGTACAGGGGCTGGACAAGACAGTGGATGGAGATGTGGGTTCAGCTGAAGTCTAGCGTCAGCCTGAGCCCACGGGGCCCTGGAGTGTGAATAGCACTGCAGCACCCCAGAGAGAAGAAATACCTATCTTAAGCCTCCCACTTCTTGGTCCTTGGTTCAAGCAGCCCTAGGAAACTCAAAAGACACATATGCAAGTGATCCCTCATGGTGGAAGAATGAGTTTAGGTGGTGGCCCCCCAAGCTGGCCTGTGCATACAGGTTTTGTTGCAGAATCCCAGGGGTTCTAAAACTTCTAAATTTGAACCTGGCCTTCAAATAGTTGTGAGCATATATTTGCCAAAAGAGGAGGTTAGAGGTTATGTTTTAATAGTTTCTTAGTTGGATTTGCCCTTTTCAAAACTTAGACTGCAGCTGGACTCTTGATCCAGTCCCCACAAATGCTGAGGTGAGTCTGCCCCAGACCTCACTTCTCCCGGCATTTACACAAAACTGGGTTTATCCAAAAAGTCCCAATTATAGAGTGACTTCTGCTGCAAGCCCAGTTAAGCAACACATGCAACTGGCTTAACCTTTTCTGGATTTTCCTAAATGTAATTTTTTCCCTTCTTAAAGAGAGCTGAAAATCACTTCTGGTTAGTAGGGCAGCTTATCGAGCTGATGGTCTTCCTGTTTCCTTACCTGCTGTGGCCTCACATCATCATCAGAAGAATCACTCTGCTTTGGAGCCTGTGACAGGGGCAGCAGAAACCATGCTTCACATCAAAGCGTCGAGAACACTTCCAGTGCCCGCAAACCGTGTCCCGGGCGAGCCCCGTATTTATAACATTTTCCAAATTAGTGTAATTTAGATTGCCTTTTTATGAAGAACAGGCTGGACTTTCCCCAAATCATCAAGTGCTCTCCCAAAGCTCTGGGAGAGTTATTTTAAAAACAATAAGCAGGTTGTTAAAAAATAAAAAAGAAAAAAAGAAGAAGAAGCAGCTCTGCTCGAATGAATCCCAGGCTTGGAGGTCAAGGTGTAAGAAAACCCTTGCACGAGGCACCATATGCTATTAGGAGAGGAACTGGCCACGGTCCTTGGCCTCTGGGGTTTCACACTTTAGTACAGTCAGATCTGAGCCACTTGCAGGGGTGAAGCGGTCAGTGCTTGAATGTCCCCCTCTCCAGCTTCGTCATCCTGCAACCCAAGATCCACCTGCAGTTGGCATCTCTGTTCTATCCTGGCCTGTGCTCCCCGCTTCAGCCTCTTCCCCAGGTCCCATTCCCTGCAGCTAATCAGAAAGCAAGTCTACGGAGTGTGCGTTCATGGAACAGAATGAAACTCAGAGCCACTAACCTTTACGTGTCCCTTAGTAGAAGTGAAACCTCCTTGTAACTTTCAGCCCCATTTTCTCTTCACCCTAGGCTGGTATTGCTGTCATTCCCACTTCCCAAAAGAGGACAGTGAGGCTCAAGGAGGTCACAGTGACCCAGCCAGAAACAATGGAGAGGTGACTAGGACCCCACGTGCATGGATCAGGGTGAGAATGAGGGGGTGGAGAAGGAAGAAGCAGCATTCTACCATTTTCTATGTGCGTGACCCTACAGAAGTCATCTGATTCCTGAAGCCACTGGTTCCTGTCTATAAAATGTTGATGACAGGGCTGTCTCCAGAGCAGCTGGAGGTGAGACTTGAAGGACAAAATATATTTGGAATCTTCAGCATATTCCCCCAGAAAATAGGAAACATACTGTGTCCTGTATACGTATATTTGAGGGGTAGAGCAAGATTCCAAATTCTGAATTCCTTCTCCTCTAGCCCACAACTTCTCCATGGCCCCATTCCCCAGGAATCTGGTACACCACCTACTTCCACATTAATAGACATGTTCAGTAGGCTGTGCCTTTGCCCCGAAGATCCAGTGTCAGCAGAAGGGGCAGACACTTGGGGGCCGGCAGGCAGGAAGGCAGGGAGCCATCTCCTGTCCCCCCGTCAGGGCGGGTCCCTGTTTGGGTAGCTCGACAGGCTTCCTGACTACGCAAATCACACCGAGAGCAAGGTTTGGTTTCTGAAACTGCTAGTGCCTTCTACCCACGAAACCCCAAACCCGACGCTCAAGGAGGCTAGAAACAGCGCTTGCGCTTTCAGACACAGACACGGAAAAAGCAATACTTCAAGCAGGCATCTTCCTTCCAAAAGCTCACTTTGAAAGTCAAGGGCCTCTTCGTTCTGAACACAAGAGAGAAAATGGTGCTTAGGTGAGAGAACGAGTTGATGGAAAAGCAAGCCAGAGGATTTGCAAGAGGGAAAACAAAAATCTTGGGAAGAGATCTTGTTTGTTTCTTTTTCCTCTCTGTCCTGGCAAGGCACAGGGATTTCGCTTCCAGAAGAAAGATGGCATTGATTTTTAAACCTGCAGTTTTTAAGCACGGTATTTATTTTCATCCAAGTAGCGGAAAAGTCAGGAACATGCAACTAAAGATTTTGCTAAAGATTCCCTTTCCCCTTGAACGGTTGCCATCTAACCTGCCCTTCTTGGGCAAAGGATGGCTGTCAGCTGGTCTCCCATTTCCCAAGACTGTCTCTGAACTTGCAGGGGGCAGGTACCCGGACGACTCAATCTATTCCTAATTAGACAGCTGTGTCCTGTTGAAAGGAAAGAAGAAAACTTGTATTCACTTAGTACAGTTTTATAATGTTTGCAATCCCAGCATTACCCCAGGGGTACCAATTAAAATGCACTTCTCCAGGCCTTCCCTTAGAGAGATGTCAAATTAGTAGCACTGGGCAGAGCCTAGGAACCTGCATTCTTAACAGATGTGTCCGCACCCCCCCTCCGCCCCCCGCCCAACTCCCAGGCAATTTCCAAGTGTAGTGTTCCCTAGATCACACTTTAGGAGTCACAGATACAATGCCTCCTAAAGACCAGACACCCTATGAGATGCTTCTCCTCACTTCCAAATTATTGGTCTGGGCAATTGTCATATTTATACACACAGGTGTTATTACAGAAAAGTTGTCTCAAATTTTATAAACAGAGACATAGAAGCTCAGGGGGATTAGGTAACTCCCTCCTGGTCACATAGAGAGGAAGGGATAGTTTGACTAGTGTCTGTACAATTCCTAAAGCCATCCACTACTTCATCTCCCTGACAAATGTAGGTGGCTCTTTATCTCCTCTGTTAGCAGATACAATAGTACTAATAGTACTAATCTCAGAGAGTTAAATGAGATAATAATAGTAATACTAGTACTAATCTCAGAGAGTTAAATGAGATAATATGAAGTTTAGCATATGAAATTGCTGATATTCAACAACTTATAGCCTACAGATGCAGCAATTCCATATGGGTTGACCTAGGCACTGCAAAGTGCCTGCTACAGTCCTGTAACAAAGTTGTAGCTCCATAAATGTCAAACGTGATTAGAAACTTTTGTGGGTGGAATGGGCACCCCCCAAAAGCCATACTGAGGTCCTAGCTCCTGGTACCCCTGTATGTGAATTCCTTTGGAAATGAGGTCTTTGCAGATGTAATCGGGTTAAGATGAGGTCACACTGAATTGCGCGTGTCCTAGATTCTATGACTGACGTCTGCCTAAGGATCATTTTGGGAAGGTGTTGCAGGAGGATGGCTTGAACCCAGCAGTTTGAGGTTACAGTGAGCCATGATTGTACCACTGCTCTCCAGCCTGGGGCACAGAGTGACACTGGACTCAAAAACCAATAAAAATTAAAATTAAAGAAAGAGAGATTTAGATATACAGGCACACAGAAAAGAAAACACCATGAGGAATCACAACAGAGATTGGAATGACGCAGCCAGAAGCCAGGGTACGTCAAGGATTGCCTGCCACCACCAGACACGGGAAGAGGCAGAGAAGGATCCTCCCCTGCAGCCTTGAAAGGAAGCACAGCCCCGCCGACACCTCGATTTTAGACTTCTGGCCTCCAGAACTGTGGGGAGAATGAATTTCTGTTGTTCTAAGCCACGCATTTTGTGGTCATTAGTTAGGCAATCCCAGGAAATGAACATGGAAGCTTTATCCTTTTCATCATCAGTGTCGTCATCACCATCACCACCATGACCATCCTTTCTCGGAGCACAAGATGTGGCTCCTGCACTCCGATCCCAGTACAGTGACCTCTCATTGGCACTGATGGGTGACGTCAAAGTTGCTCAGTCCCAACTCAGTCCTTCACTTGCAATACCCAACTCAGCCTGGTTTGGTTTCCACCCACATTTTAAAAGTTTCTTTTATGTTTCACACACATTTGTGCTTTTTGATGCTTTCCCAAGCTCCTTCCAGCTTGTGTAATGGAGACGTGTCCCTAGGGAAATGTTTCAAGAGACAGAAAGACAGAAAAATGGTGGCCACAGAACTCTGGGTAAACATTAACTCCTTTCACAACCCTCCTTTCTTGGATGACAAATCTGTGCTGGGGCCCCCAAGTCCCAAGAAGGCCTGCTGCAAACATTTATTTAGACCAGTCTAAAGGGTCAGGGGCCTGCTACATCAAAAGCCCCAAAATGCACACTGTTGTACATAGGACTTGCAGGCTGGCAGAAAAACTCCAGGGTGGCGTCTGTGGCCTGTTTTCTTTTCTTTTTTTTTATTTTGTATTTATTTATTTATTTTTGAGATGGAGTCTTGATCTGTCTCCAGGATGGAGTGCAGTGGCATGATCTTGGCTCACTGCAACCTCCGCCTCCCAGGTTCAAGAGATTGTCCTGCCTCAGCCTCCCGAGTAGGTGGGATTACAGGTGCCTGCCACCACGCCCGGCAAACTTTTTGTATTTTTAGTAGAGACAGGATTTCACTGTGTTAGCCAGGACGGTCTTGATCTCCTGACCTCATGATCTACCTGTCTCGACCACCCAAAGTGCTGGGATTACAGGTGTGAGCCACTGTGCCCGGCCTGGCCTATTTCAAATCATTTTTCAATCAATACATAGTTTCCATTGACCTTCCTTTCAATTTTTGCACAGAAGAGATGCTTCACTGTTGTTCCCCTCTTGCCTTTCCCCTCAACAAAAATGAAAGTAAAACATCATGAGTCTGTAAGTTTTGTCTGTTCATTGACCATATTTTCCAAATAAAAAAGCATGTATTCCAAATTAAAAAGTAGCCGTGATTGACAATGGGGCAGAATGTTTAAAATCTGCATTGTCCAAGACAATCTGCTGAAGAGACTACACTCTGGACTTAGCCTCTGAGTTCAGAACCCATCTCATCATTAGGTCTGTGAGTCTGAGCAAGTCACTTTCCTTGCTCATGTCTCTGTTTTCTCATCTTTATGAAGTCAGTTCTGTTAAATTACTTCCATTTTAAGAGTTGTGAGTATTCAACGAATAATGAACCACAAGAGTTTAGCAGAGTAACAATCATGCAACTTCTCAATAAATATTAACTATTACTATTATTCTCTTTTTTGGGGGACGGATTCTTGCTCTGTCGCCCAGGCTGGAGTGCAATGGCAAAATCTCACTGCAACCTCCGCCTCCTGAGTTCAAGTGATTCTTCTGCCTCAGCCTCCTGAGTAGCTAGGATTACAAGCATGCACCACCACACCCAGCTAATTTGCGTATGTTTAGTAGAGATAAGGTTTCACCATGTTGGCCAAGCTGGTCTCAAACTCCTGATCTCAAGTGATCCACCTGCCTCAGCCTCCCAAAGTGCTGGGATTACAGGCCTGAGCCACTGCACCTGGCCTCCATTACTCTCTTTAGATGTAGAGAGGAAGGCTTTTATTTTTTCGATTCTGTATGTCAGAAACTCAACATACACATATCTCAGTTAAGGTCACTACCGTGCGGTAGGCTTTATTTTATAGCTCAGAGAGTTTAGGCAACATACACAAAATCACACAGCTACTCATCCCTGAACTTGAATAGAATCCTAACTGGATCCCAGAGTCCTTATCCTTTCTTCTATACCATGTTGGACTGTCTAAAATACTTTCAATCCAAATGAAGCTCCTCACCATAGAACGATGACTCACAGCCTTGACCCCTTGCACTGAGTCTTACAGGGGGATAGTCCTCCTGACTGCCCTGACTTGGCAGAGGGTAGGCGTGCTGATGGCACAAAGATCATTCTTTGCAGCTTAAGCTCAACCCCCTGAACCCCATTCTCCCTGGGCTCCAGAATCGACCCACAAAAGCCTGGACTATGGAGTGCACTAACTGCCGGGCTATACAGTAGGGTCCTTGCTTCTGTTCTCAGTGACTAGGCTTCGTACTTGGACTGAAGACCTGAAAGTTCATGTGCTGTCAGTGCTCCCTGGACACCAGAGTCTCCAGGGTGCGGCTCCTAGTGCATTTGCGTTGGGGTCCCCTTGAGGAGCTTGTTAAAATGCAAATGGCTGGGCCTCTCCTGGAATTGCGCAACCTGAATCTCAGCTGGTAAACCAGATATCTGCATTTTTGACTAGTGTCTGAGTGAGCACGGGCTCATGGATCTTTGTGAGCCATAAAGCCACAGCTTTATTGTTTGTTCTTTTTTCTGAAAATTTAAAAAAAAAAAAGGCTGGACAAAGTGGCTCATGCCTGTAATCCTGGCACTTGGGGAGGTCAAGGCAGGTGGATCACCTGAGGTCAGGGGTTTGAGACCAGCCTGGCCAATATGGCAAAACCCCATCTTTACTAAAAATACAAAAATGAACCAGGCATGGTGGCACATACCTGTAATCCAAGCTATTCGGGAGGCTGAGGCAGGAGAATTGCTTGAACCCGGGAGGTAGAAGTTGCAGTGAGCCGAGATCGTGCCCTTGCACTCTAACCTGAGTGACAGAGCAAGACTGTCTCAAAAAAAAAAAAAAAAAAGGGCAGACACAAAGTACCTGGAACCCAGCTGGATCCTATAGACCTCCAGCTATGGCAGACAGAATACTAGTCCCTCAAAGATATCCGTGTCCCAATCCCTAGAACTGGTGAATATGCTATATTACGTGGGAATTGCAAGGGGAAATTAAAGATACAGATGGAATTAAGTTTGCTAATCAGCCGACGTTAAAATAAGGACATCACCCTGACTATCTGGGTGGGCATAATTAATCACAAGAGTTCTTTACCGTGGGAGGAGGCAGAGGAGGTCAGAGTGAAACAGCATGAGAAGAACTTCACCTACCGTTGCTGGCTTTGAAGACAGAGGAAGGAGCCAAAAGCCAAGGAATGTTGCAGCCTCTAGAAGCTGGACAAGGCAAGAAAACAGATTCTCCCCTACAGCCTCCAGAAGGAACACAGCCCTGCAGACACCTTGATTTTAGCCCAATGAGACGTATTTGTGCTGCTAGAAATGAAACATAAATTTATGTCGATTTAAGCCACCAAGTTTGTGGTAATTTGTTACAGCAGCAAATGGAACTTTAACTCATCAGGATAAAGTGGAGCATGGGTTCACATGGCAGCAATGAAAAGTCTAACTTCCACTTTAAATGCCCTTTTCGAGTCATGGAACTTCTCTTTCCCAGCACTGTCTGAGCCCAGAGATTAGATAAATGCTCTGACCACTGCAGAAGCTGGTGGCTTGCATTGTGCCTCAGCTGGGGTTAGGGCCAGAGGAGGTTCTCTAGGGTTTGAAAGTTGGGATCAGGGAGCAGAGAGTCGTGCGGGATTCCCTGAGGGTCTGACTAAATGTATCTTAGGGCCGCAGCAAAACAAGGACGGCACAAAACAAAACAAGAATTCCAACTTTGGTGAATTTTCCCACATTGCATTGTCAATAACTTCAGCACAATGTCATTTTAACATACTTCTTACTTCTGTATTTTATAATTTAGAATTTAGACACATTTTGGATTAGATGAAATGCAGAAGAGGAGAGGAAAACTAAACTCTTCTAACTTTAGGGTCTTGGATCAGGGTTTGGCAAGGGGGTCAATCAAGCAAAAGCCAATTGTTAGGAGTTGGCAAACAGGTGCCAAGACCAAAGGAATCAGGTCAACGTGGAGGGCAGCAGGGAAACATATCAGTGCTCCTCTTGTTACTGAATTGTGGGTGGTGAGGAGAAGTTGTGTTGAGATGTTTAAAAAAATACAGTTGGGAGGAAAGAATGAATGAATGGATAAAGGAATGAATGAATGACTTTAACTCAGAGTATCGGCTCTTGGTGTGCTTTAGGGTCTTCTTTGAAGGTCATAACTCTTCCCAGGTCTATGCCAAACCTCAGGAAGTTCAGACATGGGTGGGGCCACGTGGTCACAAATGAAAGTTGTCCTACTTAGGGCATCCGCATGGAGCGGCGCTGTGGTCTAGTTCTGAGCAAGGCAGTGTGCAGAGATGAAAGCTCCCACCGCTCCCTCCACTGATGTCTTTGGCCATAGAGTCACACGCACAGGGCCTCCAGGGGGCTGGTAGCCCAGGAGCAGGCGACCCGCCCCGGCCTGAGACTGTTACTCTTGGGCTCGTACTAAAGGGGGCTTAGGTCTCTGCACTTTTCATGTGGTGGCTTTCAAAATCGGAATCCACTTGAAGTGGTTTGGGTTTTTCTCTTCTCCGCCTGGTGTTTGCTGTAGAGAAACACCTTCAAACACAGAGAGCACCGCTCAACGCCTCTGTCTCCGAGCACGTTCAGAGGAACCAGAGACGCCACATCAAGCTGAACGTTTTCATCAGAGACGCCCTGGTGGGGGCCCCCGCCTGCTGCCCACTGGGCAAAGGTTTTCTTTTACCCCCATTGACATCCCCCCACCCAAGCATTGGCTCACACGTGCCTGTCGCTAGGAGAACAAACCACCCTTGTTTGTCTGAACGGACCTATTTGGAGAATTTGGAGGCCACAAAAGGCGGAAAAATCCCTCCTGGATCCCATATCCTGTGTGGACCCCCGTTTTGCTGTTGGAGTCTGCAGGGGAGGCAGAGGGGTCAGGGAGATTCTCACTCCTTTTGCTACTGTCACAGGCACACCTTCTTCCTCATCACCTCACTGGTGGTACCACCAAGCTCCACATTCTACCTTTTATACCATATTTGAAAGAAAATGCTGACTAAGCAAGGAAGAAACCTGGATAGATGTCTCAAGTCACATCCTTCAGAGACATCACATCGTGCTCCAAATCACGTTTGGAACAACTTACATTCCTTAGCAATAGAGATGGATATTGATAATTCTTCATCAATATCAGCAGTCTTTATCAATATCAACAGACTTGTATCTGAGAGAGAAAATAAGCAATTGAGGGGTAGTGGATATTATTTTAATGCTTGAATTACCCAGAGGCTGTCACAGTCTACTCATGCGTACTTACAGAGGACAGAGGGATTTTGGAGAGCAGGTAATTCAACATCTTTATTTTGCAGCTACACGAATTCCATCCCAAAAGTTTTACATGACTTGCCCAACGTTACCGGGCATTTGTGCAGCTGCACCAAATGGCCTTATTTGTATTATGAGATTTAAGGGTATTTACATGCGTTCGGAGGCCAGGACATTTTATTTAGTAGTAACCCATGGAGGTTATGGGCCTTGTGAGGTCTGTACTCTCCTATCTGTAAATGGGGAAGCAGGGAACTAGGGCCCTAACATGGTTCTCACTTAAAAACTGTAGCCATGGCTGGGTGCGGTGGCTCACGCCTATAATCCCAGCACTTTGGGAGGCCGAGGCAGGTGGATCACCTGAGATCAGGAGTTCAAGACCAGCCTGGCCAACATGGCGAAACCCCGTCTCTACTAAAGTACCAAAAAAAAAAAAAAAAAGCCAGAAAGCCAGGCATGGTGACGGCCACTTGTAATCCCAGCTACTCGGGAGGCCGAGGCAGGAGAATCACTTGAACCCGGGAGGCGGAGATTGCAGTGAGCCAAGATTGCACCAGTGAACTCTAGCCTGGGTGAAAAGGGTGAAACTCTGTCTCATTAAAAAAACAAAAACAAACAAACAAACAAAAAAAACTCTGGCCATGTCTTTGTACTCACAAATTAGAGGGAGAGAGTGTGTATGAGTGTCTCTGTCTGGGTCTGTGTATAGGGTTCTGGTCAGTGCATTGTGACCTCCCAAGCTACACTGCTTAGATGCACTCAGTGAATTACAACAGGAAGAGATCTCCTTCCAAGCCGGGACTTCAGCCCACACAAACCAGGGCCAGTGGGAGCTTTCTCCACCCTCCTCCTTCCTACCGTCACCAGTGTATTTACTTCCTGAGAGACGGTTGGGCCAGAAAGTCACTGCATCTAGATTTGGGATTGTTACTGGAAACAAGCCAGCTCTACCTAAGGCAATGATGGGGCTAAGACTAAATCTTTCCCTTGGTATCCTGCCTATAAATCAGAGGAGCAGAGAGATGATGGATTCCAGCTCCTTGCTTTCAGATGGGGAATCTATGGCCTAAAGACTGGGTTGAGTGCCTCAAGGAGGCAGGATTCCCAGCTTTTCATCTGTTCTCCTTCCTCCACTCCGCACATGCTCCTCTGTCCTTGGCCACATCTCCTTGACTGCAAGCCTTGCTACTACTTTGGGTTCTCAAGAAATATATCATATACAGCCATCCACTGTCTCAAGCCAGCAAAGAAAAAGGCCCCTGCAGCCCTCAGGCCAGCACACGATAGAACTCATACACTCGGATGCTTTTTTAAAGGGGTACCTTCTGTGGGAGCTAGCTGCAGAAGGGATCTGCTTTACAGGGGCTTCCTCTGTCTCTTCTGTCCCAAAGCTGCATATTCCCTGATCTAGGCCCTTCACCTCCTTCCACCCACCTGGAGAAGAGGTAGCTTGGAGACTTGAATTCCCATAAGCATGCAGGATGAAAAAAACAGGATTGCAAAAAAACCCATAAGCCCTTCAGAGCTGTGATCTTTTCTGGAATGAAACCAATGCATTCATTTCTGGAGAAATGAATGGACCAGGTTCATCTCCATAGCTTGCTTCTAGATTTGGGATTTTATGGAAGCATGCAAGATCTTGCTTGGGTGACGATGGAGCTAAGGCCAAACCTCTGTCTTAGAGGCTTGCCTCTAAAATAGAAAGTAGGTCCGTGGAGGTCGGAGTTCGTTACATTCCTTTGCTTCCTTTTCTGGTGTTGCTACCCCTCACCCCTCACTCAGGGTGATTTGCATGAAAGGAAGTCTGAGAGGCAGGGACAGCCCCCAACCTTGAAGTCACAGGCCACAGAGAAGGAAGATGAGCCAAAACCAGAATAATTATCATTCTGCTCCTGCCCTTGAAGTTCACCGGAGTTTCAGATCAGCCATATTCTTCACCATGACCTTATTTCTGCAAGGGGAACCTCAAGTTGCCATTAATCACAACTTAGATTTTTTTTTAAAGCCTGGTGACAAAACAGGGGTGTTGGCTCATTTGGGATGGGAGCTGTGGTTCAAGCCTCTGTCCACACCCACCCATACCTCCATTCGCCAGAGAGAAAGAAAGAGGCGTAAAATCTTGTTCCTTACTGAGAAGGGCTTCACGGCCATGGTGCATCTGTAAACCTACAGGCTGGAGTTGCAACCATGTATGAGCCATTAGGGGCAGTGAGCGAGAGGAGGAAAGTGTAACTCACTCGGGTGCCCCGACCCAAGCCTGAGAAGCACATAGCCACTGCTGGAAGTCACTCCTTTGCTATACAGCCCCTAGATCACATCCAGCTTCCATTCCACGTTGGACTCTGATTTCAGTTCTCTAAGGCAAACACCAAGACATCTTGGGTGGTAAACAGTTCAATAAGCATTGAGACCAAATGACCAACATAGAGACAGGTCCCAGGGTTACAAGACATTAAAGTTGCTTTCCATAAAGATTTGTCCAAGAAAAGGTAGAAAGATTGGAAACTAGCAAATATCAAGACACCTCCTATGAGCAAGCCACAGCTGAGGAGCTTTTGTCTCTTAATTCTCACACTCCTAAGAGATCCTGATCATTACTCCCATTTATCAGGCAGACAAAGAGAGGTGCAAAAGAGTGAAATGGCTTGCCCAGGGCTATGCCACTGGTAAGTCACAGGGAAGAATTGCAGACAAGCATCTGACAGTGCGGCTTGTGTGCATGATGTTGGCTGCCCCAGGTGGCCGGCAGCACGGTGGGAATTTATTTCTCAGGATTGGGGTCCTCGTTTGAAACTGATGTATGGAGATGGTGGGCTCCCTGTTGTAATGCTTCTTGGGTAGTTTCATTTCTTTCAGCTGACAGTTTGGCTAATTCATTCTTCCAGTTCTTTTCATTTAGCTGAGAAATGCCATTGTTTCTTCCTTAATTCTTAAACAACTCCATGTCTGTTGTTGCAAAACCTGTTGTCCTAGTTTGACCACAGAAATGTGGCTACTGTGGGGAAAGGTGATCACGATTGCTAACCTATATTACGTTCCAGCCTTGCACTTTTACTATGCATTGTCCGAATTCACTTTCACAGCAGCCCTAACAGGCTAGTGCCATCATTACTATGACCATTTGACATATGAGGAAATGGAGGCTTACAGAGGTGAAGTGACTTGCTCAAAATCCTGCAGCCACGGGCAAAAGATTCAGGATATGAACACAGGTTTCCTACAAGCCCATGATCATAAACCTCAGGCTGAGACAACTACATTTTTCTTGCATGGGACAGGTACAGTTACGCAAAATTCCGGTGTTTGTAGGGGAGAGGGGGTGGCTGATTCCTACCCCAGGGCTGGAATGGAAGCTCATGTCCATACCCCATGGTCATGGGGGGCATAACAGATGCAACGAGGCCACTCTGGGGGCCACGTTTTCTTGGGATTTATTGTGTGGGTCAAAACAGTAAAGATGTTCAGTGAGACTTTAGAGACCCAGCTCCCCTAGAGGGGAGGATGTGACTCAGTGCCACCCGGACAGCTCTGCCAGTAACTGAGGTGTGATTAAGTCCCACAAGCCAGAGAACCAGGGGAAAGGCGTGCCCCCGCCCACACTCCCAGGCACCTGAGAACGGGCCAGGTGGAGTATTCCCCACCCCACCCCATCCTCACTCCCACCTCCTAGTCTTAGTGGAAAGAAATAATCTGTCACTTAGGAAGCTCCTTCCAGACCCTTGTCCCTTGGCCTCATCATGAACATCTACTGGGCACATGTAAGCTGCACGCTTTGTGTTCTCCCCTTAGTCCTGACAACACCATTGAAGCAGGTGCTTGTCTTAATTCCATTTCATAGAAGGGGAGGTAGAGGCTCACAAAGATGCAGTGGCTTGACCAAAAGACTAAAGAACCCTGTCCATATCATACTACCTGGTGCATCCCAGAGGTAGTGCCTGTGCACTGTCTCTCACCAGCTGATTGGCCATAAGCCATTCTGCCATTGTCCATCTGTGTATCATCACACTTGGTTCTTGACCCTAGAACAACAGCCCCACAGCAGCGGGCAAAGGGGATTCCCCCCATTCACTGGCCCATTCACTCTTCCTTTCCCATACCACACACGTACACACACACCTAAAACAATCTGCAGAGCTCACACTTTTCGTGTATCTCCTCTCCTCCTTGTTCTGGGTAGTGAGTCCTGAGCAGTAACCACGTGAACCACTTCCAGGCTGGCAGATCTAACTGCAAGTGCCAGCTGGACCCTCCACAGAGTGATTTTCATAATGAGCACAGTACCCCACCACATCCAAGATGGCAGCTGCTTCATCAGTACGAATCTTCATGGACAGAACTTCCACGCTGATCCATGGTGACCTGTAACTTCAGCAAAACTGACCTTTGTTGTTCTAGGCTTCTGAGATGTTGGGGTCTCTTAGCCTATCCTGACTCTATAGTGTATTACGTGGATAAGCAATTATTACTTAGGATGGATTCACAGCCCCATAGTGGAAACAGACTAGTAAACAACTATGGTAACTCATTCATTCAACAGCAATGTACTGAGAGCCGCCATGTGCTCCATGCTGTGCTTGAATCCAGGAATGTACAAGTCTTCCTGCAATCAAAGGAAAGATATATGTCATTACCATGATACCCTGTGAACACTTCTATCTCCTCATCTCCTCTTCATGAGCATTACTGGTTGGTACCTTTTTCTAACAAGGCAGGCAGCAGGATCATGTTCGGTGCCTTGCCTTCCAAGCCCAGCATCCTGTGTCTCACATAGTAGTTGCTCAAAAAATGTTTATTACATGACCAAATTATAAATAAATCCACCCAGCCCAATCTGTCACTCTACCCCACTCTCCCTCATGTCTCAAGATGAAGAAGCTGGTTGAAGCTTGGAAGCTTAATTCTTATATAAGTAATAAAAGTGCAGCATCAGAGGTGAGGAAAGATCTTGATATCATGCATACGGCTATTTCCAGAAAGACAACCCCAGTCCAAGTGTTCCATATACCACCATGTTGTTTTTTTCTTGGTTATCAACTTCTTTCTTTCCATCTCTCTGACTTTGTGGCCAGAGACGCTCTTATTGCTTTTTGGGACCTACCCCTTTGCTCTGGGAGTCCTCAGAACCCCCCTATTAAAACCTAGGATTCAAGGTATATTATAGTTGTCCCTCCTTATCCATGGTTTTCCTTTTCAGGGTTTCAGTTACCCATGGTCAACCATGGACTGAAAATATTAAATGGAAAATTCTAGACATAAACAATTCATAAGTTTTAAATTGTGTGCCATTCTGAGTATTGTGATCAAATCCTGCTCCCTCCAGCTTTGACTCTGTCCCTCAAGACATGAATTTTGGCCAGCTGTGGTGGCTCACACCTGTAATCCTAGCACTCTGGGAGGTCAAGGCAGGAGGATCACTTGAGCTCAGGAGTTCGATACCAGCCTAGGCAACATAGTGAGACCTCAAAGAAATAAAAGAAAAAGAAAAAGAAAAAAGAAGAAAAGAAAGGAGAGGAGAGGAAAGGGAAGGAAAAAAAGAAAAGATGAATTCGCCCTGTGTTCAGCATATCCCTGCTGTAGACACTTCTCACCTGTGAGTCACTTAGCAGCCATCTCAGTCATCAGCTCGACTGCTGCGTATCACAGTGCTCGTATTCAAGTAACCCTTATTTCATTTGGTAATAGCCCCAAAGCACTAGAGTCATGATGCTGGCAATCAGATATGCCAAAGAGAAGCTGTAAAGTGCTTCCTTTAGGGGAAAAGGTGAAGGTTCTGGACTTAGGGACAGGAAAAACATTGTGTGCTGAGATTGCTAAGATATATGGTAACAGTGAATCCTCTGTTTGTGAAATTATGAATAGTATATAGTTCTAATTGTTCTGTTATTATTAGTTATTACTGTTAATCTCTTACCGTGCATAATTTATAAATTAATCTTTATCATAAGTATGTATGTCTAGGGAAAAATATACTGTATATAGGGTTCAGAACTATCTGTGGTATCAGGCATCCACTGGAGGTCTTGGAACATATCATACTTGGATAAGGGAGAACTGCTGTACTCATTTCTCCCTTAGAGTCACTGATTTGGGACCCCGGCGAAAGAGAGAAGTGAGAGGAGGCTGGGAGTTCAGTCATGGCCACAACCAACTATTGGGGAGTGAGACTCAAGTGAAAACACTAAGAGAATTCAGAGAGAGGGCTGATTTATGTGCCTAAGAATGATAGTCAGGATCAAAGTATTGTCTTTACACCATGACTTTTTGGCCACCGTCTTACACTTGATGAATTTAGATTAAAAAGGGGGAATACATCCTTATTCAACTGACCAATGAAATTAATGGATCTTGAATAATAATAATAATGACTTCCATTTATGCAATATCCATGTGTGCCTAGGTGCTTTGAATATATTACCTCCCATGGCAGATGAGGAAATTCATAGACTTAAAAAAAATTACTTGACTTAAAATTAGTTGATTTTTTTCAAAGAGCTTCCTGAAGAGTTGATTTCAGTGAAACATCAGCATTAGTCATAGGCGAGTTCTGGTTCCCACAGCTTCCCTTTCTCAGTCTTTCCCCTTTGACTTTGCGAGTCTTTGAGTGTCTCCTGGGAATTTGGTCCTGAATTAAAATTTGGGAACTGTGTGGAGTGGAGGGAACTGATACTCGAAAGTATGAGGAAGGCAGGAACCGCTGTCTTCAAGACATGGAGCTTCAGCTCCATGGGAAACTGGCGGGGTGGGGTGGGGTGGGCTGCTGAGTAAGTTTCCTAGAGGTTAGACATTTGTATACGGGAGATGTGCTGGTTGTGGCTCGGAGCATTTAGGGAGGTCTTCCTGGAGAAAGACATCTCCCAAAAGATGACTAGGTCTCAAGAGGAAAACAATAATTCTTTTGTCTGACTCAGCAAAAGCAGCATTTGAGAGAGGATAGAGCTCAACTGTTGGGTTCAAATCCTGGCTCAGCTTCGCCATAGTCTCCCATCCAAGTACTAGCCAGGCCTGACCCTGTTTAGCTTCACAAGATCAGAAGAGATAGGGCACATTCAGAGTGGTATGGCCATAGACTCTGCTGTGTTCTCAGGGCAAAGCTTTGAGCAAGTTATTTAACCTAAATGATGACTCGGCCACTGATTAAAATGCTTAGTTACAGTAAAGATTGCATAAAAGAACACACTCAATGTGTTTAGCACAGTCTCCAAGGCCATGGAGATTTCCAAAGGCAGGCAGTTGTTTTTAGTTCCCTTACAACTGTCCAAATCCCCAGAGTTTTTCAAGCTAAGGTTTCTCTAATTTTGTCCCCCTCTGGACTGAGATGGAAGATCTGTTTTCAAGTCCCAGCTCGGCTTATAATGTGATCCTACAATATGGTCTCACCTCTCAAAGCTTCTACTTCCTTTTCTGCCTCATGAACAGGAAGGATTTCAAGCTTCCTGGGACTTTTTTCCATTCCCCTGGAGTCTTCTCCATTTACAGACACAGCGGATGTGTCTGCTTTGACTACTGGTTGTCTTGGGGCTCTCTTGCCACAGGAAAGCTTACATCTAGACTTTTCCTTCTAGGCTAAAACAGACATCTAGCCACCAGAACCAGTCTTTCAGGAGACCAGAGGGATTAAGGGGTCTGGGACCACCTAGAAATGGCAGTTGTGGAGCAAGTGGCATCAAAGTGAAATTACTTGATGCCTGTTCTGCAGCTCAAGAGCAGAGCTCTTGGAAAGTACATGGTGCCAGACAGAAGACCAGTCACAGAAGTGGAGTTGACTGGCAACGAACTCCCATGAATCTCCAAGCTAATTACCAGGGAAAGTAAGGTTGAGGAGACACCCTCCTCCCCCACTCCACATGCAAACACAGAACGACAGGTTTAAAAACCCTATGGTTTCAAAATTAGCAAAGACACTTTGACTAAGTTTGGCATGAGAAACAGAGAAAACGGAAGAAGGGGAAAGAGAATCCCGGGCCCCACAAGGGGAAAGGTATTGGCATGAAGAAACAAAGTTGAATTTTAGAACGTCACTGCCTGAGCACCACTCCTTTAGGACAAGGGCAAATGGTTCAGGCCCAAATTACAAATACTCTTGGATTTATATAGGAGAACATGAACAAAGATAATGTCTTCTCTTAGGACACTTCCAAAGATGGAAATCAAATCATATCCTCCAAAGTGCCATGTTAATATTTGTAACTATAGATAGCCATTCCCCTTCTCTGTCTTGACTTCACTTAGAAAATTTCCCTAGTTTGAAGACTATGAAGACTAACGTGAGAAAGTTGCAGTGACTTAGCCAAAGCTCTTGGATGCGATGATGTGTTTAGTTATCCATTTCCCGGCCTCCCTAGATATACCAGGGTTATAAGTTCAATGAGAGGCCCTGTCTGCCTAGTTCACTGCCTAGTCCCAGTTCCTGGCAAGTGGTAAAAACTTGGTAAAAGAGTGTTGATGACCTGCATTAACACTGGGCCGCACTGTGTGAATATGGAAAATATCAGTCACATCCTATGGGTGAAATGACTGTCTCCAAATTCCTGCTCCTTTTGTTTGACACGAGCTATGGGATAAATGTTTATCTGATTGTCCTACTCATTACTCTGCTGGAAACATACATTATGAGAGAATAAGACACCACTCCTAAGTTCTTTAAAAAATGCCACGGTTATTTCCGCTCCCCTTCAATACCGTTCACCCACCAGCTTCTAGATAACTCTCTAATATTTTCTAGAATGTCTCCCATTTAGATTGGCTGGGGGCTGAGTCTCATTCCCATCAAAGGAGATCTGGATGGTGCAAGCATTGACTCCTTCCCTAGAGCATCCTGCCTGGCTCAGAGCAGATTCTGCTCTTACAGAAGGAACTGTAAGACTGTAAGGGCCCAGCAGCCCAGCTCGTCCCTCTGGGCACATCCACCCCTCTCTCATTTCCACGCTGTGAACAAATTGCCATTCTCACACCTCCATGCCTTTGCGTGTGCTGTACCCTCTGCGGGAGCTCCCTTCCCTATGGGTTGCATAAACAGATAAGGTATCCACCCGAGGCCGTTGACCTAACAGATTTTGTCTTAAGGCTTTCTCCCCAGGTCCAGAGCATCTAGCCACAAAAACATCCCAAAATAGTTCTGTCCCAAGTATCATGTCCTTCGCTACATTTTCGATTGCTTTAGGCACAGAGCCCAGAGGTCTATTTTGGATAGAGAGTAAGGCTGTAAGTATTAGAGAGAACATGAGTTTTAGAATTCGAAAGAGCCCAGTTCGAATTCCAGTGACGATACCTACTGGCTGTCTGGCCCTAGCTAAGGAGCTCAGTCCCCCAAACCTCTGAGGCCTAATCTGCAAAAACTACCCATCCTGCACAGTTGTCATGGCAATGACCTCAGACAACATATGTAAAGCTCCTGCTGTGGTGAGTGGTACAGGGAAGGGACTCTCCAAATGTCAGCCCCCTCCCTGGCCATTCTGCCCTGAATATGACTGCCTGGGGGCAGGGAGACTGTCCTGGTCCCTCCTGGAATGTCACCTAGGATTGTGCATGATGTTTTCTGCAGCCAGTCTGGAATAACTCGTGAAAAGTCCATACGAGCAACTTAAGAAATGGAGTCCTTCTCCCAGCCCTCCCCACTGTCAGGAGAAGGACTGAGTTAGTTGAGCATTCTGGCCCCTCTCTTCCACTAACCTCTGCCCCCCACGCCCTCCAGGACTCAGCGCCAAAGGTGATTAATAGGAGTGTCAAAGAAATTGTCTTTCAGGCCAGACCCCGCCGTCATCGTTTTCCCATCTGCTGCAGGAACTTCTCATTCTTTGAACCTGTCACTCTGCAAAGCGGCACAGGCTGGCCAGAAGAGGGCTCCCCTGCAGCCAGCCTGACAGGTGGGGCAGGCCGTCCCTCTGCAGTGCCCCTGGCCTCCTTCTAATTGTCTCCTCTATAGAGGCATCTTTCCCCCAGAGAAGGGCATGAGAAGTCCCCAGGGTTATTTGGATGAAGAGACTCACAGTTACTCATTCATCCACAAATTTGTTAAATATTTACTGAGTACCTACCATGTAGAAGGTCCTGTGCTAAGTCTTAAAAGAAGACAGGGCCAGGCATGGTGGCTCATGCCTGTAATCCCAGCACTTTGGGAGGCCGAGGTGGGTGGATCACTTGAGGTTGGGAGTTCAAGACCAGCCTGGCCAACATGGTGAAACCCAGTCTCTAGTAAAAATACAAAAATTAGTTGGGCATGGTGGCAGGTGCCTGTAATCCTAGCTACTCAGGAGGCTGAAGTGGAAGAATCGCTTGAACCTGGGAGGCAGAGGTTGCAGTGAGCTGAGATCATGCCATTGTACTCCAGCCTGGGTGACAAGAGCAAGACTGTCTCATAAAATAAATAAATACCCATGGGAGCCATGACACCTCCTGGGCCACCCTGCCAGCTTCCTCACCTGCTCCCAGTCCAGCCAGCTCCCTTCACCCCACTGCTCCTCGCCTGCAGCCCCAACCCTTATCTCAAGCCTCATTTCCTCTCCCTTGGACCAATGGAATGGCCTCCTCTCCTGTACGCTGCCCTACACCCCAGGGTATTGCCTGAGCCATCTTTCTAGAATGTTAGTGTGGTTGTGTCCCTCTTGGCTGTGCTGTTTTCCACCTGGATTCTGCACTTTGCTATACAAATAGTTTTCTTTAAAAGAACTCAACTTTTTTTTTTTTTAATTTGGCCTCACTCTAAGCAATAACATCTATGAAGTCAGAGATTGGATGCCAGGTCCTATATCATACCGAAGTGAGTTTTTAAAAATCTCTGTGAAAATGAAGAACATTTATTCACATAACACCTAAGACTATCAGGCACCGATGCTTCGCCTGTTGAACACTCACTGGTCAGTGCCCAAGATCGGCAGCACTTACTCACTCAGGAGCTCTTTGTTGAGCAATTACTATGTGCCAAGCAGAGTTTCTGCATTGGGAATACAATTTTAAAATGGTAAAATCCCTGCCCTCATAGTGTTTCCATCCTAGTGGTAAAACAGACAACTATATATATATATATATATATACATATATATATATACGTATATGTGTGTATATATATATGTATATATATATACGTATATATATGTGTATATATATATATGTGTATATATATATGTGTGTATATATATGTATATATACACATATATATATATATATGCCAGGCATGATGGCTCACATCTGTGATTCCAAGACTTTGGGAGGCCAAGGCAGGAGAATCACTGGATCCCAGGATTTCAAGACCAGCCTGTGCAACACAGTGGGACCCCATCTCTACAAAAAAAATTCAAATATTAGCCAGGTGTGGTGGTGCACACCTTTCGTCCCAGCTGCTCGGGAGGCTGAGGCAAGAGGATCACTTGAGCCCAGGAGTTTGAGGCTGCAGTAGGCCGTGATTGCACCATTGCACTCCAGCCTGGGCAACAGAGTGAGACCCTGTCTCAAAATAAACAAACAAACACCAAACAAAATAAATGAGTCAAGTGTATCGAGTCATTAGTTGATGGCAAGTGTTAAAGAGAAAAGCAAGCAAGAAAAAATATCGCAGTCAGCTTCTGCCTTCTTTTCCAGCCAGCTGCCCACTGTCTTAGCTGGGGCTCACTGCAGGTAGTCCCACTATGCACCATGCTGTGTCGCACTTCCCTGCCTTGACCTGGGCTCACAGCCTGCCTGCCCTTCCCACATATGCCTCCTGCCACATCCCCTTTAGTTTTCCAAGTCCTTCTGAGCATCATCAGCCCTAACTCCCCCTTCCTACCCCATTAGAATTAAATCAAATCCACCCTCCTCTGGGTACCTTGGGCCATTCCTGCCATTGCCCTTCTCAGCCTCTATTGTCCTTTTTTGTGTCATGTCTGTCCCTACCACTGGACTCTCTTAGGCTAGGATGACCAGTACTCCTGCCCCCTGTATGCTAAGACACGAGCAGAATCACCTTCTTCTCTGGCGAAGCAAATTTTTATATGCAACCGAGAGACTGTGTTCTATCAAGTAAAGACCTCATTCTTCCATCCTTTTTACCCAGCAATGATTTACTGAGCACCTACTACATGCCCCGCATATTCTTAGCACTGGGGAGATGTGTGTGGCCATGAAGGACAAGCACTTAGTGTCATGGAGGCACCTCCTAGTGTGGGGGAGTAGACAATAATCAAAGACATAAAGGAATTACCTATTGTGACCAGTGCTATGAAGAAAGTAACTGGGAGTGACTTCACAGGAACTCAGTGCAGCTCTGAGTTGATAAACACTGACCCATCCTGCAGAGTGGTGGCTGGTGGCTGGTGAGTTGGGAGGAGGCCAGTTTTCCAAGCATGGGGAACAGCATCTGCAAAGGCCCTGCGTGGGGAAGCCTGGGCATCCCAGGAGCAGAAAGAAGGCCAAGGGGAATGAGCAGAGCCAGGAAGGGAGAAGGCAAGTCATGGAGGAATCGAGCCAGCAGGCCTGGTGAGGAACTGGCTTTCGTTTCTAATTCTATGGAAAGCCATCGGTGAGTTTTACATGAAGTGCTATAAGCAGACACTCATTCTGGGGTTTAGGGGATGGTTGTGAAGATGTAGAAGGAGGAGAATTTTTAACCTCCCAAAATGTAATCTGGGATGGGGGTGATCTCCCTTCTTTCAGCCTGGATGTGGTGGGCTCTGGGACCCTCCGAGAAATGGAGGCAGAGGCAGCCTGGACTGGGTCCCATCTTCTCTCTACCCTCCCTCCCCTAGTCGCACAGCAGTGGGCAGTCTGACATCTAGGTCTCTTCCTGGATGAGAACCAGAAGGGCAGAGAGACCTTGGGGGTGGGCTGGGGGCTTTGCTAGCAGTATCCTTGCCAATAGGGTTGGTGCAGGCTCTTGAAGGGAGAGGGGATGTCTATTTAGATCACAGAAGTTCAAGCTTGCTGGGTGCCTAACTGACTACCACAGCTCTGCTGAGCCTGATCCCTAAATTCCAGGGGCAGGTGGCCCCTTGTTCCTTCCCCAAAGCCTGTTGAGGGCCAGCACCCTGGAGGAGAGCGGGATAAACGGCTTGAGTGCCCAGAAGTGCCCATCAGAGACCTTCAGGAGAACAAACACGCTGGAGAAGAGAAGCGTAGCCACTGCAAGCTGGCTCCACTACAGGAGAGAAGAGGAAAATTTGGAAGCAAAGAAAATGGGCTCGCACCCCACAAGGCTCTCCCTGAAACAGTGCTGATGCAGCTCCATTTGTCAGCCCATGTCCACTTAGAGACTCCTGTCTGGGGCTGGATTCGGAGTGTGGAAGTTGGAGCAGGCCCTGGTCCCCATGGAGCAGGTGACTGACCACTCTGCTGGGCTGGCTCCTGGAGCCTGCATGCTCTAGAGTCTTGCACATGTTTTACGAGCAGACTGCATGCACTTCTGGATCGCGGCCCTGATATTAACAACAGCAAATAACCACACACCCCAGAGGCATCTCACTCCTCCTCCTTTCTTAGGGAAATGCAGCATCTCAGAGACAGATTCTGTGGCTTACAGGCAACACAGAAGTAATGATAAGGGCTGAGGTGAAACACGCAAAGCAGCTGAGATGCGATGTTATCTGACCATTTGTACTTAACAGAGTCGCATTTTATTCTCATTTTAAAATTCAACATACTAGCGCTCATTTAGTTTTTAGAAATCATGGCAGAGTTTAGAAAGGAAAACAAAAATGTACCACCTACTGATAACATTTGGGCAAAATTTTCTGGCCACTGTTTTACACATCTGTATGCCTTTCAAAAATAGCATCAATAGTATACGTATGGTTTTCTTGTCTCCAGTTTTCACTAACAGCAACATTTTCTCATGTCATGAGTGTTCTTCTTGAACATGATTCTAGCTCACACTTACTGAGAAGCATACATGGTGCCAGATTCCATCCTGCACACAAATTACATGTACAGACTGGACACAAATATGGGATGACATAGATGTTATTGTATTACATTCATTTTCTAGATGAGATGCCCAAGGCAGAGAGACATTAAGCAGCTCAGCTGAGGCTGAGCAAGATAAGCAGTACAAGGTCACCCAGCCAAGCTGACCCTCACTCACCATGACCTACTGCCCTCACCTACCAAGCAGCTGGGTGAGAATTTACTTTCAAACCGCTTATGGTGGACAGACAGCATGGCCTTTTCTGTATGCATCTTTATTTCCTTAGGATAATTTTCTGGAAGAACAGAGCAAAGTAGGGGACTTACATTTTTAATATTTTTGTATTTTGAAATAAATTTAGAGTTACAAGGAGTAGCAAAGCTAGTAGAGAAAGCCTTTAGCTCCCTGCAATGATAACACGTTATTTAATCGCACAACACTAAGAAGACCAGGAAACTGACATGGGTACAATACTATGTTAGCTAAACAACACACCTCATTCAGATTTCACCAGTTTTTACATACACTCTTCTTTACTTTTATTTTTATTTTTTTTTGAAATGGAATTTCACTCTGTCACCCAGGCTGGAGTGCGGTGGCATGATCTCAGCTGACTGCAACCTCTGCCTCCTGAGTTCAAGTGATTTTCCTGCCTCAGCCTCCCGAGTAACCAAGACTACAGGCGCCCGCCACCATGGCTGGCTAATTTTTGTATTTTTAGTAGAGATGGGGTTTCATCACGTTGGCCAGGCTGGTCTCAAACTCCTGACCTCGTGATCTGCCCACCTCGGCCTCCCAAAGTGCTGGGATTACAGGTTTGAGCCACCTCACCCAGACTCTCCCTTCTGTTTATGGTTTGTGTGTATGTGTGTGTGTGCGTGTAGTTCTATGACATTTGATCCCATGCCTAGACTCACGTGAGCACCAATGGGGAGATTTTTAAGGCTTAAAATGTGTACTGTCCTAGTTTCTGCAAGACAGGTTGCCTAGCATCATGCATCTCACGGTTGTACCGATTGAGTGCTGGTGAACAGACATGGTAGGCAGTGTCTGGAACTCAGAAAGGACGGTCCAGTTATAACGGGAGACCTGGCTGTGCTAGTCCAAATATCTATGTCCATGGTTAAAACCTCATGCTGGGGACGTCTCATCAGTCATCTCACTGTCAAGTCAGGTACCCTTCTGATGTGTCCTTGTCTGTGGTCACCTGAATTTTTTGGCAGGCAGTGCAAGATAGCAGAGAGAACACTGAATCATGGATCAAGGAGGTTGAGTATGAGTCCTGAATGTGCCATTAGGTACTAACCCGCTAACTCACCTGAAATTCATTCTCCTTACCTGTAAAATATAGGGGGTAAAATGGATGCTGTTGCGGTGGGGACAGTGATCTACCTGCTTGATTTATCCCTCTCATGGCCACTGCAATTCATTCAGACATCTCTCTAGCTGGCTGGGTGTGGTGACTCACACCTGTAATCCCAGCACTTGGGGAGGCCGAGGCGGGCGGATCATGAGATCAGGAGATTGAGACCATCCTGGCCAACATGGTGAAACTCCGTCTCTACTAAAAATACAAAAAAAAAAAAAAAAATAGCTGGGCGTTGTGGCGTGTGCCTGTAGTCCCAGCTACTCGGGAGGCTGAGGCAGGAGAATTGCTTGAACCCAGAAGGCAGAGGTTGCAGTGAGCTGAGATCGTGCCACTGCACTCCAGCCTGGCAATACAGCAAGATTCCATCTCACAAAAAGAAAAAAAAAAAAAAGAAAGAAAAGAAAAAGACATCTCTCTAGCTAACAATAATAGCTTTCAGTGTTGATCATTTCTCACACCAGGTACCACGAAAAGGACTTGAAAAACATTGCTCCTCTTCCAGGCAAGGCTGTAGGGAAGCTGTTAGTATCCCCACTCACAGATGAGGAAACTGGGCCTTAAGGTAATCAAGGGAATTGCCATGGTCTCCAAGGTCATCAATGACAGTCTTGGTGGGCTGAGCGTCCACCTCTGATGGCCAAGCAGGTGTGTCTTCCCTCACTGTCTGCTTCTCTTCCAAATCTGTGCAGACAGTTGAAGACAATGCTTTCCACAGACCAAGAGTTTAGAAGGGGTTGTCTGTGACCCCCTCAGCTGAAGTCTCCAACAAGCCCTCAAGATGAGCTCCAAGGCCCCTTCTTACAGTAAAGCAAATGTGTTATTGCTCTGAGGTGAATGCTGCCTAAATGTAAAAGCATGGAGATCAGTTCCAAATGGATTTTCTAGATGGATCAGGTTTTTATTCATTCCGAAAAGAAGGCAGGTAGCAAATTTCACTCCTGTCACTTGACACAGGAGGTAGCTGTCTCCCAAAAGGAGCAGAGAGCTCTTCCTAGTCCCTTCTGATTTTCATCTGCACCTAAACCTTAGACTATAGACTGGCCTCACAAAGGGACCATGACAGGTCGAGCCAGCCATTGGATGTGTTTTCACAGAAAAGGCAAAAGCTAACCATTCCTGGACTGAAGTTAACCAAAGCTTTTTCAAAAGTCAGTCAAACGTGTGTGTCAGCTGGGGTGCATTTGAGGAGGGTGTATATGCATCAGTTATCGGACTGGATACAAGAAGCCAGGAGACAATTTAGCCCTTGGTGTGTTTAGAGAGAAGACGTTTTCAGGAGACATAAAACTGCACTGGTGAACAGTGGTAGGCAAGGAGCCAGAGTGATTGCTTACCCTCCTGAAGGATTTAGCAGTGAAATATTACAGCTTTACTTTGCAACACAGTCATGAATGCGTTGATCTGGGGATTCAACTCCTGGAATTTTTCTTAAAACGAAGAAGTTAGGCTTTGCTATATATCAGAGACAAGCTGACGAACTCAGAAAGGTCAGGCAAAATGATCAATGGTTGAGCTGGTATTTATGTTCGAAACAAAAGGTTGGTGCATAGAGTTCATCTGGTGTAGTTTGCAGCCAAGTTCATTAAAGCAAAGGGAAGGGCATGGCTTGGTGTAAAGGTGACAAACTGAGTGGAGAGTTTCTTGAGGATTATTCTCTCTGGGAGAGTAATCCAGGAACCGAGATTCCAGACCAGTTAGAAGAAGCAGAAAGTCAATAGTAGCAGCCATATCATGCAACACAGGCTCTGACAATACCTTTTCCTTAAAGAATATATAACTATCTCTAAGATGTTCCTCAAGTCATTCTACCTATAGCAATCAACCATAAATAAGTAATTTAAGATATAATAAAAATCATGTATTCACAAAGATGCTGCTTGGAGTATTATTTATAATGGTAAAAACTGCAAACAAATGCTTAATAAAATGGAAATGATTAAATAAAATGTAAGAGGATCCTTGGATGGAATAATATGAAGTCATAGAGAGATGCTCACTAGGAGAGTAATAACAAAGAAAAATATTGATACTACTGTGTTAAATAACTCTATCACCATACACTACTACATATATATAAATGTAGAGAGAGAAAGAGGCAGGGAGAGAATGATTTAACCACCGGAGTATGTCAAAATTTTTCAGTAGAAAATTATTCAAAAATGTTGAATAATAATATGCTTGATTATTTTTCTCTTTGTTCAGCTTCTACACACTTTTAATAAGGCATATGAATGACTTTTACAATGTAAATGTGCATGTCGTATCTTATTTTTAAACAATAAGGAAAATAACATGTAAAGAGTTTTTTTAAAAAAAAGAAAAAGATTTGCTGAGGCATTTTATAGATGCCCCAGTAACATCAGGAAGGGACTTTGATTGGAGACAACTGCATGACATGAATTCAGAACCCACAAAGCCAGCCCTTTAGCAACTAATTTAGGTAGGGGCTGGAGGAGAAAATAAGGGAGGAAAAGAACCCCTAGGATTTTTTAGGTGATTGCAACACAAAGAAATCCAAATAACCAAAACGAGCCTCAGAACAGGAGGTGTGATAGCCCAAATCCCAGGCCTCACACACAGGAAGGAGCTAGAGACGATCAGGCTCGAAATTGTCCCCCAAGAAATAGGAGGTGTTCCATGTTTCAAAGTCAAGGACAAAGAGATGCAAGGAAACGAGGGAGCTCAGTGGAGCCCAAGATGAAGAAAGGAGTAGAAAAACGTGATCAGATAAGTATGTGACCACTCCCCACCCTCCCCCATGCACACACACACACCTGCTGCCCAGGAGGCCCTTAGAAAAGAGAGGCCACGTGCTAGCTTCGGCAGCACATATACTAAAATTGGAGAAGGGAGGCCACGGGAACTGCCTAAGGGATTATGTAGAAATCACACTGCTCAAATAGGGAACCTAGGGGTGGAGTTGAAGGTAAGACTGATAAGGTTATTTAAGTGAACATTGCTCACATCTCTAGAAAAAGCTGCAGAAGAAAAGCAAATAGCACTTTAGTCCAGGGAAAAGGCCCGGGAGCTCCGCCAATAACAGGCGATGGTGGTGGGGTGGAGGCTGGGGGCCGAGGGAACAGGCATACATTTGTGAGTCTGATCATGCTGATTCTAGGTCAGTTCATTCTGCCAAAACAGGCGCAGAATCCAAGTTCTAAGGGTCATTGCGTCAGGGCTGTGACTCGCAAAGGTCACAGCTATTTGAAGGTCAAGAAGGGCAGTACTCTGGTTTCCAGGAGGACCGGGTAATTATAGCTGAGGGTGACCACCATGTGCTGAGGTGTTTTACTGTCTTATCTCATTTAATCTGCACAATAAACTCATGAAGTGGATTTTATTTAAGCGTGAATTTCTTTTTAAACAGACTTTGTTTTAGAGCAGTTCTACGTTCACAGAAAAAAAGGAGATCAAAGTACAGAGTTCCCATGTATCGCTGCTGCTTGTAGGTTTTACTTTTACACCCCTTTCACAACTAGGGAACTGAGGCTTGAGGACTTAAATAACTTTCCCTCAAATGTGCAGATAGTAACTCACAGGGGCAAAAATTGAAACCAAGGCTGGCTGGGCACAGTGGCTCACGCCTGTAATCCCAGCACTTTGGGAGCCTAAGGCGGGCAGATCACCTGAGGTCAGGAGTTCAAGGCGAGCCTGGCCAACATGGTGAAACCCTGTCTCTACTAAAAATAACAAAAATTAGCCGAGCGTGGTAGCGAGAGCCTATAATCCCAGCTACCTGGGAGGCTGAGGCAGGAGAATCGCTTGAACCCAGGAGGCGAGGTTGCAGTGAGCTGAGATGGCAACACTGCACTCCAGCTTGGGTGACAGTGAGACTCTATCTCCAAAAAAAAAAAAAAATCGAAACCAGGCTCCTGACAATCTTTATAGCAGGGATCAGCAAATGACAGCCCATGGGCCACATTGAGCTTGTTGTCAGCTGAGAATCGTTTTAAGTTTTGAGGGGAAAGAGAATATTTTATGACACACAAAAAGTATATGAAATTCAAATTTGTGTCTATAAATAAAGTTTTATTGGAACATGGCCACATCCATTAATTTACATTTGTCCATGGCTGCTTTCGTGCTGGGAGGGCAGAATGAACTAGTTGCGACATTGATCGTACGACCCACAAAGCCTACAACATTTATAACTCGGCCCTTGACAAGAGAAGTTTGCCAGTCCTGCCTGACAGAACCAGAGTTATCACACTGACCAAATGTTTCTTTCTAATATTGTTAGGTTTCTGCAGGCCGGGATGGCATAGACCAGTGGGTTTCCAAAGGATGCTATTTGGAGGATTCTTAGTTCTCCCTTACACGAGAATAACTCATTTTAAGGGTTTTATCAATTAGGCATTTGTGGAATATTTCATTTGAAGAAAGGGTTCCACTGATAACCAAACACACCACACACACACACACACACACACACACACACAAGTTTAAATATCAAGGCTTTTCTTACAGAAAAAATTTTAAAAAATTATCATGATGAAGATTCCGTCTAAACCCAGGCAAACTGGAGAATAGATACCTGCTCGCTTGGCTGGTCAGGTGCAGACCCAGCCCAGGCCCCCAGTGTTGGCTCTTTCTACACTGTTGTGACCCCAGGGATTGCACTGAGGGACGGCTTTGAGCCTGATATGACTTACTCACATCATTTTGATTTCTTTTCCTGTCAGTAAATGTTCCTAAATATGCCTCTAAAAGATGAAGACTTAGGCCTGGCGCAGTGGCTCATGACTGTAATCCCAGCACTTTGGGAGGCCGAGGTGAATGGATCACCTGAGGTCAGGAGTTCGACACCAACCTGACCAACATGGTGAAACCCCGTCTCTACTAAAAATACAAAAAATTAGCCAGGTGTGGTGGCCGGCGCCTGTAATCCCAGCTACTCTGGAGGCTGAGGCAGGAGAATTGCTTGAACCCAAAAGGCGGAGGTTGCAGTGAGCCAAGATCATGCCATTACACTCCAGCCTGGGTGACAAGAGCAAAACTCTGTCTCAAAAAAAAAAAAAAAAAAAGATAAAGACTTAAAAAGAAATAACAACCATAACAGCATTTGCACACCTAGAAAACAGTTAACAATGAGTCCTTGATGTCATCAAATGCCCAATCAGCGGCCAAATTTGCAATTTTGACACAGGGTTTAAGTTCAGGTTGGTCAGGTTTGGAATCCTAAGTATGCTCCTTATTAGCTAAGAAATTTTGAAATAAGCACGTAACCTTTCTGAGAGTCAGTTTCCATCTGTGAAATGGGGGGAAACTAATATCATCAGGGTCGCTCTGAAGGTCAGGTGATATTAGTAAAGTCCTAATAAAGTGTAGCAGGTGCTAAGCACTTAACAAGTCACTGTTATAATGACGCTGATGGTGATGGCTGTTGCTTTTGTAATCAGAATTATTACAGACAAATACAGTCACCACTTGTCCAGTCTGCTTGCGACTGTCCGAGTTTTAGCACTGAAAGTCCCAAGTTCTGGGACCTCCCCTTGGTCCCAGGCAAACTGGGATGGTTGATCACCCTACTAAAGCCAGGCCATGCTAGCAAGCTGGTAACCCAAACTCATGGAATCAATGCGTAACGGATTTCTCAAACGCATTTATTATTTGGTAGATGCAATCGGCAGGCCTGCTGGACAGAATCCCAGATTCTCTATAAATAGACAGGAAATGTTCAGGAGCCTCCGACCTGGGGCTCATCAGCATTGAATTATGCGCTTTCACTGCTCCCACTGCTCAGAAGTAGAGCCTCCCCCAGGCACCAGAACAAGGACTGATTCTTACCTGGGAAAGAAATGCAGTCCCTCCATATAATGGAAGTCATTGCAAAATGCTAGAGCAAGAGCAACCATAGAGTTTATTTCATCAAATCCTCTCATTCTGGCAATTAAAGAGCCAAATGCCAAAAAGGTGAGATGACCTCTCCGCAGTCTCTTGGGGAATTGGAGACAGCTGAGTTGCGGAGAGGTCAATTTGACCCTCCGGCTCTCTGCAGATTGCCTTAAAAGCGTAGGCGTGAAAATCACAATGGGGAATTTCCCCAGAAGTCCTCTTTTGTTTGGACGGCCTCCTTTGCAAGGATAACACAGTCCTGTGAAATATTTGTTCAAAGTGCCAGGCACAAGAGCCAGAACACAAGGGAGGAGGGACCCAGGATCCCTGGATTGGTGGAGTCCTTCTCCTGGGAGGGAATATTTGTGGACACATCTGGCCAGAGAGGTGAGAACAATGTCTTCTTAAACGGCAATAACATAGCAGTCATAATTCAACTCAGATTCAAAATAAAATAATGAGATCATGCTGGTAACGGGCTAATTCAGTTAATGTAGGAAGCCAGGCCAGAGTATTGAGGAGAAAAATTAACCCCTCTGGGACCTGTATTTTAAAATTAATTTACCATACATTTATGAAGCACCTGCTTTGCATCAGGCACTGGGCTAGGTGCAGTGAGCATTATGACCATTATGTTACAGACCCAAGGAATATAAAACAGTGGCAAAGACAGACCAAACAACAACAAAAAAAGCAATTGCAAGTTGTAAATTAGCTCCATGAAGGAGGAAAGAAGAGAAGAACGGAGGAACGGAAGAAGGGAGGAAGGGAGGAAGGGAGGGAGGGAGCAGGGAACAGCCAGGGAAGGTATCTCTGAAGAGATTTTTAAGCTAAGTTCTAAGAAATTAGGGAGATTTAATTTCTAAAGAGGGGAGTTGTCTTAGTGTGTTCAGACTGCTAGAACAAATTACCTTTAACCATGTAATTTATAAACAATAGAAATTTATTTCTTATAGTTCTAGAGGCTGGGATGCCTCTGCTGGGAATCAGGTTGCAGCAGATTTGGTGTCTTGTGAGGGCCTGTTCCCCATAGATGGAACTTACTCTGGCCTCACATGGTGGAAGGGGCACCGCAGCACCCTTCAACCTCTTTTTTTTTTTTTTTTTTTGAAACGTAGCTTCACTCTGTCACCCAGGCTGGAGTGCAATGGCATGATCTTGGCTCACCGCAACCTCCGCCTCCCTGATTCAGGCAGTTCTCTTGCCTCAGCCTCCCAAGTAGCTGGGATTACAGGCATGCACCACCACACCGGGCTACTTTTGTATTTTTGGTAGAGATGGGGTTTCTTCATGTTGGTCAGGCTGGTCTCGAACTCCCAACCTCAGGTGATCTGCTTGCCTCGGCTTCCCAAAGGGCTGGGATTACAGGCGTGAGCCACTGCACCCGGCCTCAACTTCTTTTATAAAGGCACTAATCCCATCCATGTAGACAGAGCCCTCATAACCTTCTCACTTCCCAAAGGCCCCATCTCTCAGTACTATTGTATTGGGGGTTAGGTTTCAGCATATGAATTTTGAGGGTACACAAACATTTAAATCACAACAGGGGTTAAGTGCATTCTGAGTAGATTTTTAAAATATATTTTTAAATATTCTTACCCAATGCAATGCATTATGTACTTAATGATAAATGGCTGATAGAGTGGATTCTTTTGGACAAAATTTTATGAAATTGACTAACCAAGTGACTTAATAGAGATATTCAGCTCACTAAGCTGAATTTTTTTTTTTTTTTTTTAATTTTGGGCACACTGTGTTAATTTCAGACAATCTAGGCATCATCTGGAATTCGAGGGAGAAACACTTGGCAGCATGAAACCATGTTCCCAGAGCTAAAATCCCTATCTTCAGAAAACAGTGCAAGATACCCTACTGAATAAAATCAGAATATTTTTTAAGTGAAAATGAGATGAAAAGAATTGAGAAGGAGCCAAGCGATAGTTAAGTTAATCTTCAGGGGAGGGAAAACATGTCAGAAAATGTAAACCAGATCAGTCCAACCCATGTTACAATTCTGCAGAGGGAATTAAATTCCTGCGGAAAAACAAGTCTCTGATTATGAAAGGATTTGACTGTATAGAAGAATCTGGAACGTCAGTCTATTAAAAATACTTGTAAAACCAGAGGCATCATGTAAGAAATTAGAGAGCTAAAGAAGTGGGAGAACTTGGGATGTCTGAAATAGAATTATTATTGCAGACGCTGTATTGTATTAGTAAGACTGCCATAAAGAGAAAATTGCTTTATTCCAAAAAGCAAAATTTATTATCAGGTAGAATCATTTAATTCTAACTGGCTCTCTTAACTCTTTATGTATAACTCTGCTTGGCTTAACCATGAGTAGTTAATGTAAAAAAAAAAAAAGTAATTCCAGTGTATCTAACATGTGGTACACTTGTTTTATGATCCAAAGAAAATGAATCAATAGCAAAATTAATCCAGACATGAGGGTGAACCTTCTCTGAGGTTTATTAAGGACAAATAAAAAGACTGTTTTGTGTTAGGAGACACTGAGTTTAGTAAAATTCTGTCCAAAACTGGGTGGGTAAAGTAAGAAGTATTGGGAAAAGATGTCTGTAACCGAAATTATGAGCACACTTAGAAGGAAACAAAATAAAAAGAGTTTTCACTCATTCCAGAATTTTACAGGCAATGGCTATTTTCTAATATAATTGTTTTAGCAAATAAGTGTTTGATTTGGATGTGCTGTGACAGTCTCTTCCATATTTCATTTTATTCATTATGTATTTCTAATGCACACACAAATGGGAGTTAGTTCAGGCATATCCAAAGAAAACCACTTTTATTTTTTTAACCAACAAAGGCTTCCAGGAAGTTGCCTTTGTTCCGGCTGCAGCTAATGAGGATGGGTTGACAGTGGTAAGACCGGCTAAGCAGTTTGCAAATAGCCACCCATTACTTCCAGCGGGGAAGAGGTGCCTCGGGAAATGATTGCACAGAATGTTTTGGGCTATTCTGGCAAAAACCCTAATGCCAGTTTACCAAGTGCCTAATTTCACAAAGCTCAGCAAAGAGGAGTCAGTTACTGAATCACACTGGATTCAACTGGGTGGGCTGGTGAGGGGGAAGCAAGTTTGCAGTGAAGCACACCCAAAGCCATTGAGATCGTCGGCAAGGAGAAGTTAGGTTTGACTTCGCCGTTGATAATATGGGACTGGCTTCCAGTATCAAAAGATATTAAATCCATATTCATTTCTTTTCTCCATTGACATGCCAGTAATTTCAAGATTCCTTTTCTTCTTAAACTATTCTCCTTTGACTCATTTGCTGAATCTTGAACCAAGCCAGGCTCATTCTTGCCTCTGGGCTCTCACACTGGCTATTTGCTCACTAGGCAGGACTTGACTTTATTCTTTTTATTCGCAGCTTGCTTGAAATGTCACCACCTCGGGGAGGCCTTCCCTGACCACCTGCTTTAATGCCCTTGCCCGGCACTTGCCCATTATAGTCTATCACAGCACTGTGATTTATTTTCCTCATAGCACTTATCACTAGCTGATGTTCTCGTTTATTGATTGATGGATTTTTTGTTTGTTTGGTTGTTTACTCTGTCTTCTGTCTACGGAATGTGAGTTCCATTAGAACAGGAACCTAAAACAGTACCTGGCACAGAGTCAACAGTCAAAATTATTGAAAGGTAGATGGAAAATTATTGAAAAGATGGATGGATGGATGGATGGATGGACAGATGGACACAAACAATTTCCAAGCGGAGTGACCTCACTCTTGGGCATTTTTCTTGGGTAAAGTTCCAATGTTGAATTCTTAGACTTAATTCCACCCACCACAGGTTATTTACCACATATCAATGGCTCGACTGATGTTCCAAGACACCTACTGAAATCCACTTAAAAATTAACACATTTCACGTTGGAAATTTGATTCTCTATCCCATTTCCATGTTTTCTACTCCTTTTTTCTCTTTTCTCATTAACGGTAAGCTGAAAAGTATATTTAAATACACCCCCACCCCCCAAAAAAACCCTGCCAAAACCAAACCAAACATATCAAAGGGAACTCAAATTTTGTTTTACAGGGTTTTTTTAATGGGTGTCTATGTGAGGGGGTCCTTGTGTTTTCAGAATCAAGGCCCATGAAATAAGAAAGATAGCCAGATGGTGACTTTGGTAACATTTGTGCGGTGAGATATGTTCAAGCAATCAGAGAGTCAAACAGGTAAATGAGAGGTAAAATCTTTTCAAACAATGAACTGTTTTTCTAAATTTAGATAGTCTGAAGTAGTCATTAACAATTTAGTGTAAAATGCTTACATAAGTGTGAACTTTGATTTTTTTTTAAATTTTCTTTTATTATACTTTAAGTTCTGGGGCACATGTGCAGAATGTGCAGGTTTGTTACACAGGTATACATGTGCCATGGTGGTTTGCTGCACCCATCAACCTGTCATCTACATTAGGTATTTCTCCTAATGCTATCCCTCCCCTAACCCCCTCCCTGTTTCCATGTGTTCTCATTGTTCACCTCCCAGTTATGAGTCAGAATACGCAGTGTCTGGTTTTCTGTTCTTGTGTTAGTTTGCTGAGAATGATGGTTTTCATCTTCATCCATGACCCTGCAAAAGACACAAACTCATCCTTTTTTATGGCTGCATAGTATTCCAAGGTGTATTATGTGCCACATTTTCTTTATCCAGTCTATCATTGATGGGCATTTGGGTTGGTTCCAAGTCTTTGCTATTGTGAATAGAGCTGCAATAAACATACGTGTGCCTGTGTCTTTATAGTAGAATGATTGATAATCCTTTGGGTATATACCCAGTAATGGGATTGCTGGGTCAAATGGTATTTGTAGTTCTAGGTCCTTGAGGAATTGCCACACTGTCTTCCACAATGGTTGAACTAATTTACGGTCCTACCAACAGTGTAAAAATGTTCCTGTTTCTCCACATCCTCTCCAGCGTCTGTTGCTTCCTGACTTTTTAATGATCGCCATTCTAACTGGTGTGAGATGGTATCTCATTGAGGTTTTGATTTGCATTCTCTAATGAGCAGTGATGATGAGCTTTTTTGCATATGACTGTTGGCTGCATAAATGTCGTCTTTTGAGAAGTGTCTGTTTTTATCCTTTGCCTACTTTTTGGTGGGATTGTTTTTTCTTGTAAATTTAAGTTCTTTGTAGATTCCAGATATTAGCCCTTTGTCAGAGGGATAGATTGCAAAAATGTTCTCCCATTCTGTAGGTTTCCTGTTCACTCTGATGATCGTTTCTTTTGCTATGCAGAAGCTCTTTAGTTTAATGAGATCCCATTTGTCAATTTTGGCTTTTGTTGCCATTGCTTTTGGTGTTTTAGTCATGAAGTCTTTGCCCATGCCTATGTCCTGGATGGTATTGCCTAGGTTTTCTTCTAGGGTTCTTATGGTTTTAGGTCTTACATTGAAGTCTTTAATCCAACTTGAGTTAATTTTTGTATAAAGTATAAGGAAGCGGTCCAGTTTCATTTTCTGCTTATGGCTAGCCAGTTTTCCCAACACCATTTATCAAATAGGGAATCCTTTCCCCATTGCTTGTTTTTGTCAGGTTTGTCAAAGATCAGATGATTGTAGATGTGTGGTGTGTTCTGTTCCATTAATCTATATATCTGTTTTGGTACCAGTACCATGCTGTTTTGGTTATTGTAGCCATGTATTATACTTTGAAATCAGGTAGCGTGATGCCTCCAGCTTTGCTCTTTTGGCTTAGGATTGTCTTGGCTATGTGGGCTCTTTTTTGGTTCCATATGAAATTTAAGGTAGCTTTTTCTAATTCTGTGAAGAAAGTCAGTGGTAGCTTGATGGGGATAGCACTGAATCTATAAATTACTTTGGGCAGTATGGCCATTTTCACAATATTGATTTTTCCTACCCATGAGCATGGAATGTTTTTCCATTTGTTTGTGTCCTCTCTTATTTCCTTGAGCAGTGGTTCGTAGTTCTCCTTGAAGAAGTCCTTCATAATCCCTTATAAGTTGTATTCCTAGGTATTTTGTTCTCTTTGTAGCAATTGTGAATGGGAGTTCACTCATGATTTGGCTATTATTGGTGTATAGAAATGCTTGTGATTTTTGCACATTGATTTTGTATCCTGAGACTTTCCTGAAGTTGCTTATCTGCTTAAGGAGATTTTGGGCTCAGATGATGGGGTTTTCTAAATATGCAATCATGTCATCTGCAGATGGAGACAATTTGACTCCTTCTGTTTGTATCTGAATACCCTTTATTTCTTTCTCTTGCCTGATTGTCCTGGCCAGAACTTCCAATAGTATGTGGAATAGGAGCAGTGAGAGAGGGCATCCTTGTCTTGTGCCAGTTTTCAAAAGGCATGATTCCAGTTTTTGCCCATTCAATATGATATTGGCTGTAAGTTTGTCATAAATAGCTCTTATTATTTGCAGATACATTCCATCAATACCTAGTTTACTGAGAGTTTTAGCATGAAGGGTTGTTGAATTTTGTTGAAGGCCTTTGCTGCATCTATTGAGATAAACGTGGTTTTTCTGATTGGTTTTGTTTATGTGATGGATTACGTTTATTGATTTGCATATGTTGAACCAAACTTGCATCCCAGGGATAACTTGATCATGCTGACTTGATCGTGGTCGGCAAGCTTTTTGATATGCTGCTGGATTCAGTTCGCCAGTATTTTATTGAGGATTTTCTCAGCGATGTTCATCAGGGATTTTGGCCTCCAATTTTCTTTTTTTGTTGTGTCTCTGCCAGGTTTTGGTATCAGGATGATGCTGGCCTCATAAAATGAGCTAAAGAGGATTCCCTCTTTTTCTATTGTTTGAAATAGTTTTAGAAGGAATGATACCAGCTCCTCTTTGTACTTCTGGTAGAATTCGGCTTTGAATCCATCTGGTCCTAGAGTTTTTTTGGTTTGTAGGCTACTAATTACTGCCTCATTTTCAGAACTTGTTATTGGTCTATTCAGGGATTCTACTTCTTCCAGGTTTAGACTTGGGAGAGTGTATGTGTCCAGGAATCTATCCATTTCTTGTGGATTTTCTAGTTTATTTGCATAGAGGTGTTTATACTGTTCTCTGACGGTAGTTTGTATTTCTGTGGGATCAGTGGTGATATCCCCTTTTTCATTTTTTATTGCAATTATTTGAATCTTCTCTCTTTTTTTAATTAATCAGGCTAGTGGTCTAATTTGTTGATTAAAAACAAACAAACAAACAAACAAACAAACAAAAAACAGCTCCTGGATACAATGATTTTTCTGAAGAGTTTTTTGTGTCTCCATCTCCTTCAGTTCTGCTCCCATCTTAGTTATTTCTTGTTTTCTGCTAGATTTTGAATTTGTTTGCTCTTCCTTCTCTAGTTCTTTTGATTGTGATGTTAGGGTGTCGATTTTAGATCCTTTCTTGCTTTCTCTTGTGGGCTAGCTGGTTATAAATTTCCCTCTACACACTGCTTTAAATGTGTCCCAGAGATTCTGGTACTTTGTGTCTTTGTTCTCATTGGTTTCAAAAAACTTCTTGATTTCTGCCTTCATTTCGTTATTTACGCAGTAGTCATTCAGGAGCAGGTTATTCAGTTTCCATGTAGTTGTGTGATTTTGAGTGAGTTTTTAAATCTTGAGTTCTAATTTGATTGCACTGTAGTCTGAGAGACTGTTTGTTATGATTTCCATTATTTTGCATTTGCTGAGGAGTGTTTTACTTCCAATTATGTGGTCAGTTTTAGTGTAAATGCAATGTGATGCTGAGAAGAATGTACATTCTGTTGATTTGGGATGGAAAGTTCTGTAGATGTCTATTAGATCTGCTTGTTCCAGAGCTGAGTTCAAGTCCTGAATATCCTTGTTAATTTTCTGTCTCGTTGATCTGTCTCAGGTTGACAATGGGGTGTTAAAGTCTCCCACTGTTACTATGCAGTCTGACCCTTAGCAGAGCTCAAACACTGTGCTGGAAGATCCGCTGCTCTCTTTAGAGCCGTCAGGCCAGCTCATTTAAGTCTGCTGAAGCTGCACCCACAGGCACCCCTTCCCTCAGGTGCTCTGTGACAGGGAGATGGGAGTTTTTTATCAATAAGCCCCTAACTGGGGCTGCTGCCCTTTTTTTTTTTTTTTTCCATAGATGCTTGTTGGCAAATGGAGGCAAAAGGGTTTCTTATTCTGGTAGGAGAGGGGGAAGATAATGTTGGCTAGAGAGGTCCTGAGGGTGTAGTTGAAGTGTTGGAGGGCTTAGGAGTGGGATGAGGAGGTTAGTTAAAATGTCACCAGGCATACAGACAGAAGAAAGGGCAATCGGGCACATTTTGACGAAACAGAACATGCGTAACCAGGAAAACCATGTCTTCCCATTTTTTTTTCATTCAGAAACATAAGACTGCTGGATCCGAACGTGTTTAGCCCTGAATGTCAATCCAGTATCCCCAAGTTAATTTTTACATATAGTTTTTCCCCACTTACACCCTCCCCATGGGACCCTAAACCCCCAGTGCCATTCTGGGCTCCATCACCTTGGCATTGCCCAGCCCTGTGATGTTCTTTGCAAGCAAAGAGAAGGGAAGCCCTGTGCCTACATTGATAACCCACTTAAAATAATAATTTGGGTAAACACTTTGTGAAGCCTTCCTGGGTGTGGTTACACACATCCTCTGGATCTCTCCGTAAAACATTCGTATTGCACTGCCACTAACCATCTTAAACAATCATCTTTCTTCCAGGCTTCTAAAGTCGAGGGCTGTGCTTCTTTAGCCCATTCCCAGTGCCTTACCCCTGCTATGGCTGGGCATTGAATCATCCATTTGCTCAGTCAATAGATATTTTGGGAGCAGCTACAATGTGCCCGGACTATCCTAACTTTTGGGGATTTCAGCAATAAACAAAACAGACAAGGCAGTGGCCCTCACAGAGCTTTCCAGCTATTGAGAGGGACAAAGAATAAATATGTGATTCCCAGGTGTGAGACATGCTAGGAAAGAAACCATTAGCATCTAGGGGTTGGGACTAGGTAGGCAAAATGGTCCGGAAATGCCTCCCTGTGGAGGTGATGGTTAATCTGGCCATCTGTGGAAAGTCTGGAATTCACTTTTATCCATCCAACCCAGTGTGAGTGAGAACCCTTTCATTCAGTGGGTTGGAATTTGAATTTTGGAGTTTTGTTCCCTACAACCCATCCCCCAGATAACTCCACCAACAGCCTCAAGTTGGATAACCAGGTCATTCCAACTTGCCCAGGACTTTACCAGTTTCAGCGTGGACATTCCCACGGCCCAGGAAACTCCTCAGTTCCGAGCAAACCAGGATGCTCAGTGACACTACTTAAGAGTGACAGACATCTGTCAATCACTGTGCACAAACTAGGAGCCTAGGGCACCCATGCAGATGTTCCAGCTCGGCAGAATTTGGGAAGCAACAGAGAGAGAATTTGGCAAAACCGAGAGTTACAAAATCAGGAGTTGCAAACACGATTAGTTTGACTGACTTTTCACTTTCCTGTAGGACAGTGACTATGGACAAATCCTTGGCCAGAGCTGCAAACTATGACAGTGGGAGTGGCTATGAGAACCAGATCTAGAGAGGTGTTCAGACCTCCCCAGCTTGTAGCCAGCACAGTCAGGACAACAAGATGTGACAGGATGAGATTGCATCTTCATTGGGTTTCCCTGGAGTCCTCACTTCCCCTGGTGGTTACCCCACCATGTGCTCAGAGCAAACAAGTCCAGGTCAACATGGAGTGGGCTGGGGTCAAGTTCAGGAAGTAGAGTGGGGTCAAGTTCAAATCCTATATCCCCCAAGAAAAAGAGATCCTGCCTGCCTAGGTGACCAGATTTAGCAAATAAAAATACAGCCTACCCATTTAAATTTAAGTTTCAAAAAAATGACTCATTTTTTTTCAGCAGAAGTATATCCCATATTGTATGCATGGGATATATTTATACTTTAAAAATTTGTTTTATCTAAAATTCAAATTAAATTGAATGTCCTGTGTTTTAATCTGGCAACCTCATTCCCATTTCCAGAGACTCCTTCTGTCTTGCACCTGGCATTCCCAGGGAGACTTTAGGCTTCAGATGTGACCGTGAAAACAGTCTGGCAACGACAGCACTAAGTGAGTGTTATATTTTGGCACAAGGTCACAGAATAGCCCAGATTCCACTTTCTTTACTGTGTGGTCATAGACTCCTAAAAGAAATGAACTATGCACTCAAATAAGTCAAAAAGACGCATGCTGTACAGTGCCCCCGCTTTTAGATACAAAGGGAACCTGTAAATGAAGGACAGTGGGTACCTGCTTCCAAGAGCCTGGAAAGAAGCAGAAAGCTTTCACTGCGGCCTCTCTTCCAACCAGGGACAGCTTGGGTCCTGGGAAAAGCTGGTGTTCAGTTACGAAGCCATCATCTTCTGCAGTTGTGGCGATGCTGGGCTCTGTCCCAGGATACTAGAGGCAAGGGTTGAGCTCTGTAGGTGACTTCAAGAAGGAAGAGCCTCAGAAAGGGTCAGAGTCAAAATCCTTTGCTGATGACTGCAGGTCAAAGCCTGAGAAAAAAAGAACCGCATGCCTGGGTGAGAGGAGAAATTGAATGGGAGCAAAATCCAGAAAGTCAAAAGGTGCCGCAGGCCAGGTCAAGTCAGAAGGAAGATTACTGTCTAAGAAGAGTCGCTGGACTGTCACAATGCACCATGATGGGATGCTGAGCCACAGGACCTGGAAGGTGCATCTGGCTAGACCAGAGGTCCCTCACGGGGGGCGACTGTGCCCCACATGGGACACTTGTCAGTGTCTAGAAATATTTTGGATTGTCATGACAGGGTGCAGTGTTGCTACTAACCACTGGAGGATCAAGGGCAGAAATGACAGTAAAAACCTGCAAATACACAGGACAGCTTCCTACAGCAAAGAGTGATCCAGCCCCAAATGCCAACAGTGCAGAAGCTGAGAAACTCTAGGGTAGATCAGAGGTGAAGAAGCACAGTATGCTTTCCCCTGAGTGTCCTCTGAGATGGAACTCACCTACTCAGAATTTCCAGGTCTCCATACTCTGAAAGGCCTGGAGGTGTGTGAAAGTGAACCACCCTCTACGCCAGAAGAACCGTGGGAAGTGAGAAAGAAGTTGGGGGAGAAATCCTCCAACCAACCATTTCCAGTGGTTATTTGCCAAAGTGTGTGCTTATTAGCCAATTACAGCAGAGATTTACCGAGTAGAATTATATGTTCATTTAAGTAGTTGCAAAACCCTTCCCTCCCAAGCCACCAGCAAATTCCACAAGGCTTTAATGTGACCAATGACAAAGTCAGCTAATAGAGCCTGCGTGTTAACGGTGCCCGGGATTCATACTTCAATTGTGTCCGGGGCTCCCTGTCTCGGGGAGATATTTGTCTTGGTGCGTGGACACCAACTGCGTGCCATAACATCAAACATAGGATTATGAGGGTTTTTAAAAAATTATTATTTCATCTGTAATTATAGGCCAGACCAGTTTATTATTTGGAAATCTTTGAGAACATTTTAATTGAAATGGCCACTGGCCTTTAACTGACTGTGTCTCAAGGCACACTCTGGCAATCCAAGTATATGCAGCTATTGGGATAATAAGGCGAGTCCCTGTTCTAAACCAACTGATAAGCATTATTTAAAATTTTGGATTTGAGGTTTTTTGTTTTTTTTTTTTTGAGATTTATGGCACAGTTGAAAAGAGGTCAAGTAAAAGCACTAAAGAATTTAATTAGAAATGTCCTCGCGTGCTCCCTATGGCTGTAAACCTCGTATAGGTTGTCCCTGGAGGGCCTAGAGTCATCGGAGATGGCGTGCACTTTCCTTTTTTTTAACTCCTAATAAGAACGAACTATGATCAGCTCCTGTTTCTTCAATGGGGAATGCTGAGGACCTGGAAATTTGGTAAGGAGCGGAGCCTGGAGCAGGCTTACTTACAGGACAAGGAAAGAGATCAGGGCCTCCGGTCTAGCCTTGGAGCCTGGCCTCGACAAGAGTATTCCCTAATTTCTTCGCAATATTTCCTGAACCCCTTCTGTGTCTCAATGCTGTGCAAAGTGTGTGAGACGTACTTTGTGTTCTCAAAGATCTCGTGGATGAATGAGAGAAACAGGACTAAACACACAAAGCCAAACATAATACTAATACATAATACATAATACAGCCACTTAATACTAGAGAAGCATGTGCAGGATTCTGTGGAACCAAAGGTGGGAATGCTTGACTTTCCCCAAGGAATCAACTGGAAAACTTCTCCCAGGATGTGGCTCTTGGAAGATGTACAGGAGCTCCCCTCATTGGGCCTGGAGGAGGGAGAGAGAGGGAAAGGAGACCGCAGGTAGAGGACACAGACTGTGTCCTGTTGTTGCCCAAACACCAACATGAACTCGGATGGTCATCAGAGCTCCACGACGTTCAAGTATTCCTGTGTATCAAGAGGAAAAGTTGGGCACACAAGCTATGGCAAGGAGAAACACCGGGAAGCAATTCCATTTGGAAGTCAAATGCTTGCATTGTAAGATATTCTTCTAGCTGTGGAAGCCCACTCCCGAGGCCCACCAGCCAAGATTCAGCTAGCATGGACTATGGGAGTGTCAGGTTTTCAGCCTCTGGCTGAGATTCCTCTGGGCTCCACAGGACATGACTGTGGAATAGGATTGCTGGTGCAGTGGCAGAGAGCAATCTTGGGAGAGAAACGGGAAGGACATCCTAGATTCTGGGCGGCTTGGGCTGGCAGTGAGGGATGGGAGAGGATGCTTCTTGCTCTTCCTCCTGCTTCTGAATTCCACTGTCGGTGAATAGTCAAGAGAATAACAACCATCACAACTGTTACTGCTACTAATGCTAGTGGTGTGACTGTGGTGTGAGGCATTTTTCACCATTATTTTTAATACTTACTGGTGAGGTATTTTTTGAATTTAGCCCACCTCCCAACATTGAGGTGAAAAATTGTCAACCATTGCTAACTAAATTAATTTATCCTTCTGTTACCCTAGAGTGTGTGCATAGAGTTGCCCATATGAGAAGCACTTGGATGAAAATCAAGACCCGTAGTGAGAGTGGCTGCCTCTGTGGCTTTCAATCATATTTTTAAAATTTCTTCTGTTTTTTTTTTTTTTTAGAGACAGCGTGGAATACAGTAGTACAGTTGCCCCTGAAACTGCCGGGCTCGAGCGATTTCCCCACCTCAGCCTCCCTCCAGAGTAGCTGGGACTACAGGCGTGTGCCACCATGCCCAGCTAATTTTTTTTGTTCCTTATTTTTCATAGGGATGGTATCTTGATATGTTCCCCAGGCTTGCCTCAAACTCCTGGCTTCAAGTGATCCTCCCTCCTCTGCAAATTTTGTTTTCTTTATTCACTATGTGTGACTTCTCTTTTGAGCTTACAGTCCCGTGTGCCACACATCCTCTACAGCAAGTGAAATGAGGTAAATTGACTGCCAGCTGCTTTGAGGATGTCCCCAGAGCATCTCAAAGTAAATTCTGGATATGCCACTTTCCCAGTGAGCTTTGGTTGCATAACAAACCACCCCAAAAATGGTACTGGCTTAAAGCAGCAATCATTATCTTTATTGCTTTTGCATCTGTCTGTAAGCTGAGGGTCATCTGATCCCAGCTGGGTTGGCTCCAGGCTATGAATTAAGTCCGTGGCTACTGGATGTGTCTCTGTCTTCCTTGGACTAGTGGTCCCCTGGGGGATGTTTCTCTCATGGTGAATGGCAGGAGTGTAAAGAAGGGCGCGTCCAGCAATGCGAGGGCAGGTCAAGCCCCTGCTCCTGGGTCTGCTCCTATCCCACTGCGAAGTAAGTTACATGATCAGCCTCGTCAAAGACTCAGGTGGCTGAATCAGATCCTACCCACCACAGGCAGGACTGGCTTAGGGGAGCCACTACCCACTGTGTGGGGTCCACAGCTGGGGGTAGTATCAGCTAACCCTTTCCTGGATGATCTAAAGTCAGGGGCTACCACTACCTGCTTTCTGCTAGGACAAAGGTGTGGGCTTGGCCAGTCTGCATTTCCAGGCTGAGACACACAACATGTGGCTCTTTCTTTGGGAGGTCCTGAAGCCGACTTTTGCAAAATGGGCTGCTTTTATAGATGAATCTAACTCAGATTGCATTTGAAAAATAAATGTGCACTAAAAGTAATTAAAGCATGTTGGTTCATGAATGATACACTATTTTACAACTATTTGCGGAGCATAATGAGACAAGCTACTAAATTGACAATGAACACTCTATTAAGTGATTGCCAACTGTTTTATAAGATATGGAACATATTCATTTCTTCTATCATCGTGTGTATTATCAAGCTATTGCTGTTTAATAAATTAATTTTCCAGACATCTCTGGGGTCTTTGTTTGAAATCTGGCTGAGGGCAAAAATAAAATTAATTGTGTGGTCTGTGTGGAATGTTCAGGGCTTGGTGGCTTACAAGTAAGTGTCACAGTTGGCAGTCTGTGCCAAAAAAACTACTCTGTGTGCCACACAAGTGTGAAGGACAGTGTGAAAAGAGCAACTAGCACCTTGAGAAGGAAGAGGTTGCTTATTCCAGGAAGGTTGGAGGCTGGGCAGGTTCAGGATCACTTTGTGAAAAAATTGGTGTTTGATCTTGCCCATTCTATATACTTACTCTTTTTTTTTTTTTTTTTTTTTTTGAGATGGAGTCTCACTCTTTCGCCCAGGCTGGAGTGCAGTAGAGTGATCTCGGCTCACTGCAACCTCCACCTCCCATGTTCACGGGATTCTCCTGCCTCAGCCTCCTGAGTAGCTGGGATTACAGGTGCCCACCACCACACCTGGCTAATTTTTGTATTTTTAGTAGAAACAGGGTTTCACTATGTTGTTCAGGCTGTTCTGAAACTCCTGACCTTGTGATCCGCTTGCCTCGACCTCCCAAAGTGCTGGGATTACAGGCATGAGCCACTGTGCCCGGCCATATATACTTATTCTTGAATCTGCTTGTCTACCATTTTTCAAATGTCAATATTACATTCCATGGGAATTTTAATGGTATCCCATCACCTCCCAGTGGGACAGAGCTGGGTCCTGTGATCTCTGTTCCCACAGTACTTGTGCTTAGCCCATTGATGTGTTTGCCATTGATGATTAGCCATTGATGCTAAGCCACTGATGCATCTTGTGTCTTGATTATTCACAGTGCCCCCAGTTGCATAGCTCTGGGAGATGACATCCACCTTGAATCTCCATGATGGAACCTCTAGGGCTATCACTTAGGGTCCAGTGTAATGTTACCAACTGCAGTTGCACAAGGGGCCCTGGATGATCATGGCATGGGTCCACTTCCAGAACTCTAGGGCTAATATAACACATTTTCATCTCTGCATTTCCAGTTATTGAACACGACCTGTGTTAGGGTCCACTTGGTGATTACTTGTTGAGTGAGTAAATGACCCGTTCTGTGCATTGATATTCCCATAAGTTAGTCAAGATCCTTCTTCATTGCATGAAAAACCTGCACGGGTAGTCATTAAGAATGGCCTATCGAGGCCGGGCACGGTGGCTCACGCCTGTAATCCCAGCACTTTGGGAGGCCGAGGCGGGAGGATCATGAAGTCAGGAGATCGAGACCATCCTGGCTAACATGGTGATACCCCGTCTCTACTAAAAATACCAAAAATTAGGCAGGCATGGCAGTGGGCGCCTGTAGTCCCTGCTGCTCGGGAGGCTGAGGCAGGAGAACGGCATGAACCCGGGAGGCGGAGCTTGCAGTGAGTCAAGATCGTGCCACTGCACTCCAGCCTAGGTGACAGAGCGAGATTCTGTCTCCAAAAAAAAAAAAAAAAAAAAGAATGGCCTATCTTTACAATAACACTTTTCCAGCTGTTATTAAACTGGGCTATTATTTCAGGGACTTCTGCATTATCTAATCCTATCAAATCCATAGATTAAATGGGAGAGAAGGCTCAGCTGCACAGATCATAGGGCGTCATGGAGAACAAAGAACCCCAGATGCGAATTGACTATTTTTATTTTGATTTAACTTCTAACCAAACATCACACACTGTCCATGTGCCATGAGTGTCAGGCAGGAAGCGCTTAAGCCTGAAATGTCCTTCTAATATTAGGTTAAGTATGTTGGTAAGAGCCTTCTCAGTTAACTTCTTTAGGCTGGGCTATTATGTTGTATCAAGACTCCAAGTTTCTTTCTCTATATAAAAGAGAAATTGTCAAGTCAACTACGGTACGTCCAAATTCTGCAATATGATTCAGGTGTTACCAAAAGTCATATTAATAACGTGAAAATGTTCGCATGCAAATTTTGTAAAGTACAAAAGTATTTACATGTGAAGGTAAGAAGAAACCATGCCTATATTCGTATCTCCCCAAATTCACATTTCACCAACCCAGCCATTTTAATAGACCACAGTATATGTTATTTAAATCTTTTTAACTTGTATATTGTCTGTGTCAGGGATTCCCCAACCCCTCGGCCACGGATTGGTACCAATCCATGGCCTGTTAAGAACTGGAATGCGCAGTAAGAGGTGAGTAGCAGGCGAGGGAGCAAAACTTCATCTGTAATTGCAGCTGTTCCCCATTGTTCACATTACTGCTTGAGCTCCGCCTCCTGCCCTATCAGCGGTGGCATTAGATTGTCATAAGAGGGCAAACCCTAATGTAAACTGTGCAAGCAAGGGATCTAGGTTGTGTGCTCCTTATGGGAGTCTAATGCCTGATGATCTGTCACTGTCTCCCATCACCCACAGACGGGACCGTCTAGTTGCAGGAAAACAAGCTCAGGACTCCCACGGATTCTACATTATTGCAAGTTGTGTAATTATTTCATTGTATATTACAATGTAATAATAATAGAAATACAGTGTACAGTAAATGTAATGTGCTTAAATCATCCTGAAACCATCTGCCGCCCAACTCCAGTCCACAGAAAAATTGTCTTCCATGAAACCAGACCCTGGTGCCAGAAAGGTTGAGAACAGCACGTTCTATATAGTTATCTTAACACCTTTGTAATTCTTTCCTGCTTTCTTCTTTTTGCAACATAAGAACCCCTTTTAGGGGATGGGATGGAACAATACATAGATAGGCAGGTAGATACCTGATAACTAGACAGATGATAACAGAGATAAGAAAATTCACACGAGAATCCAATGAGCCAGGAATCATCTTCTATTCTTGGTGCTGAGACCACTGTTTTCTGTTCCATTCAACAGATGGTTTTATTTCTGCTTCTGTCAGCTTTCGGGATTTAGACTACATCCTTGATAGGCCTTCTTTCAGGTTTATATCTGATGTTAATTTAAAATAAAATGCAGTAAGAGCTCATTTCCAGTTTTACCCCAGAAACCAGGTCAGAATACCAAAATTGTGGCATTTCCCTCTGTGCGTGCTAACCCAGGTCCTCAAACACTCAAGTCTGGCCTTTGAGGACTTCAGATATCCTTTCCTATAAGAGCCCGTTGGCAAAGAGTGACTTTGAGCTTCCTGGTCTCCAGATTTCACATCCAGGTGGAGACAGTTCCCTGCTATCCCACCCTCCAGGTGGAGGCTGTCCCTGCTATCCCACCTGGGAGCTATTTTTACTCCATTTTTCCAGGGGCAAAACTAATAAGACTATACAGAAAAACATGACATTTCTTATTTTAATCTGCTTTTTGGGTGATTTTTAAAATAGATATTTGAAGCTGACCAATCTGACAAGCTGCAGCCAGTTTCAGACAAGTGATACCCATACATTTTGAGCAGAGAAATACTAGCGTATGCAGCACTACCTCACAGGATCAGAAAAAGAATTACTGAGCGGGAAGCAGAGTCAGTAAAATGTATTCGCCTGTCTTCGTCCCAACATAAAATGCATAATTAAGGAACTCAGGGTCCAGTCTTGCTATGCAATAAGGACATTTTGTTCAGGAAATTTGGAATATAATCTTAGAATGTTAGCTTCAGAAAACACACTCCATCATGGGAAACTGGAATTTGTAGCAAGCCTATGCATCAACTCTTTTCATAAACTTGGTTAATTTCTTCAATTTTAAAGGAACCATGTGGAGTATGCATTTTCAGGTCAACTTTGCAGACATGGAGAGGCACTGTGTTGTGCTGAAGGTTGCTCAGCTGTAGAACCAGGATTCGACCCACGTTTATTCTTTTGTACTACCTGGTTTTCCAGGATGGAAACATTCTTTGAAATCAATGGTCTTACCTAATTTGCTCAAGACCACTCACCCGGGGAAGGGCAGGGTCTAAGCTGGGCTTCGTGTATCTGAGGTCTGGTCCAGCGCCTTCAAAGCGGATGGTCCCTCTCCGAGCCTCAGCACTTCTTGCTCAGTACCCTCTATTGGTCACACCTCCCGTGCATTCTTTCTGTCACTGCTGGAGGCACCCACAGAAGCAGCCTGCCTTAGCCAGGCGAAAGGTCAGAACCCAGAATGCCAGAGAGAGCTTCCCTTGCCATAACCACCTCCAGCACTCAGTCCTCGGGTCCTATGCAATTCAGCTCCAGAAAGTTAACTGTGTAAGAACCAGAAATGTTTCTCAAAGATAGGGCTTGCCTACAGAGTCACTCAGCATGTATGTGTTTACAACCTGTTTACAAGATCAGTGATTAAATATAAACATCTCAGTGATTGATATTTACCTCTTAAGAATGAAGGATTCCGTGTAGTGGTTTTTTTTAATTTTTTTTCTGTAAGCAACTATCCTGCAAATTGATTAGAGTTCCTTTTAATTAGATGGTGGGGCTGTGTGCTTAACATTGCATGCAAAAGGCCTATAAAAACGAAGTTAAATTAATACACAGGCTGCCGCAAGCAAGCTCAGAGCCGCAGAAATCAGGTCATTCTACGAGAAAGGGAATTTAGGACCCTCTCACCACTAGGTTAGGATTAAACTCCGCATCTTTCACTTCCAAGTGAAGAGAGGGAATCCCGCAGGTACAAGGTATTTTCAGCAGGCGCTTTGCTGGGTGCCCTCCTCTAGATGGCTCAGCGAGGAACCCCGTGGTTCAAGCACCTGCTGGCTTACCCAGGTGCTGTTCGCCACGAGTCTGTTCGCCTTGTCCTCTTGCCTCTGTCCACAGATGGATGGAGTTACCGAACGGCCTCCACGCCGCGCTTCACTTATCCCTCCTCACAGCCCATCTTTGGGCTGTTCATAACGTTCTGACACTTTTATGAGTCCCTTGCTCTCTGCCAGGACAGGCGGCCCCTCGAAGTGTGCAGTGAATTCCACGGACAACGGAAAGGCAAGTCTATCTGAAGGTGAAACTGCTCTAACTAACAGGGAAAGCTCTTTAAAAGACCATCAAAGAGACACCCTGCAAAATGCCTGCTTTCTGGAGGAGCCTCGCGCCCACAGAGCCATCCCCCATATCCGCGAGTCACTGCCCCTGCTGTCCTGGTGGTGGCATCAAAACCCGTTTCCAAGGGGTTGGGAGAGGCTCTTCTGGCCTGGAGATGAGGGTTTTAAAATTAATGTTACTAAATTCCGACTGTGGCCTTTATCCTCACAAGGACAAAGTTCGTGTGACCTGGGTGTTGGGGGTCTGTGTTAGAAGGAAGAAGTTGTGAGAGGACACATGGTTTGCCAGGCTCACACAGCTCTGTGGGTGAGAAGGGAATTAGAATGTGGCTGATTGGGCTTTTTCTACTGTTTTCTGTCTTTTGCTCCGAGAACAATTGTGTTTTGATGGAGCCCTGTGTTACCGATGAAAGCCCATCCTGGCCTCTCCTTTCCCACCGTGCTCTTTCTCAGACTGGTGCAGGCTGATGTTGCTGGAGGGCGGAACTGGGGTACCATTCTCATTGTAGTCTATGTACATGATCCTCCCATTCTAGCTTGTTAAACCTGCACCCTTGGTGGAAACCCTGAGCGGACCTCCCCCTGCGCTAACCCCCCTCCACCATTATATTTGTCTTCCTGAGCAAATTACCTTGTAATTCAGCCTAAGTGGAAACAGAGGAGAAACATCTGAATTTTCAACCATAACAAATATAGGCAGAGAGTTCTTTTTCTCTTTGATGCCTGTCTTTGTGTACCTGTGGAAACGTTTATGATCAAAGGTGCCAACCATTGAAAAGGGCATGAGCCAGTGAGGAAACACCGGCAGGGGCTCAGGGATCAGGAAGATCAATGTCTGAAGACTCACAGCTACAGAAATGGATCCAGGCCAATTTGTGAAGCTTTCCTCTCCAAAGCTTCGAGAATTATCAGTGCATTTCCTGTCCTGGGATTAAAGTCAGAGCAGGATCTAGTGAAGCCCTTCTTTCTTGATTTTATGAATGAAGCACATGTGATATTATTAGGAGATCACACCCACCTTGCCCTTATTTAGACTGATAGTTAATGGGTGAATTATTTTGATGTTTCTTAGGTATTCACGCTTTCCTTGTAGATTGTATATTTTTAATTCTTTCCCCTCAAATAGTTGTCACATAAGTCATGAAATAACTTTAAAGTTCAAAAATAATGTGCCTGGGCAAGGTGGCTTGTACCTATAATCCCAGCACTTTGGGAGGCAGAAGCAGGAGGATCACTTGAGGCTAGGAGTTGGAGACCAGCCTGGGCAACATAGCAAGACCTTATCTCTACAAAAACTAAGTACTTAGCTGAGTGTGGTGGTGCATGCCTATGGTCCTAGCTACTTGGGAGGCTGAGGTGAGAGGATCGCTTGAGCTCAGGAGTTCAAGGTTACAGTAAGCTATAATTGTGCCACAGCAGTCTAGCCTGTGTGACAGAGAAAGACCCTGTTGCAAAGAATTTTTTGAAAAGGTATTATTCTCAGATTCCAAGAAGGAAGTTGTACTCTACACGCAGGATTTCTTTCCACTCAACAGTTACATTGACATTGATGATATTTTTTAAGTCTAAATATTTCAAGTTTTTTTGATGAGGATATTTGTTTAGAGTAGCATAAAATATATTATTTTGTTTTCCAATGTTGTTTAAAAACTTTATAGTAGCAGAGATGACATAGGCAAAAAAAAATCAATACTTCAGCTTATCATTTAGTTCAAATTTTTAGCAAGCAATAATAAAACGTAGAAAGGGGTTTGTCATATATCCATACTCTGGGTGTGGCAAAATGTGGGCATGAACGTTCAAGGTTAATAGGAGTGCACTGAGGTGGAGACATGAGGAGCTAAACAATTACAGTACTTTACTCGACCATGGCAGAATGTCAAACTCAATCGGAAAAGAGTCTCTTGTTGAATACTGACCTGGCCAAAGTCACAGGGAGATGGTGTTCATACACACACAGCAATGACAGGTAATTCAGACAACCAGGCAGTTATTTTGTTTTGTTTGTTTGTGTGAAACACAGTATCCTTCTGTCCCCCAGGCTAGAGTGCAGTGGCACAATCATGGCTAACTGCAGCCTTGACCTCCCAGGCACAGGTGATCCCCCTAACTCAGCCTCTTGAGTAGCTGGGACCACAGGTGTCTGCCGCCATGCCTGGCTAATTTTTTGTAGAGATGGGGTTTGAGTCCAGGTTCATCTCAAACTCCTGGACTCAAAGGATCCTGCTGCCTTGGTCTGCCAAAGGGCTGGGATTAACTGGCCCAGCCAGTTATTTTGAAACAATTAAGTGACCCAAAATAATCCACCTGCTTTTATTTTTTCAAATGTATGTTTCTTGGTGCCATGTAGCCCTAAGGTTCCGCATCCTGTTCCTGGGAAACTTACAAGCCATTCCACTTCTGTCAGTATGTCAACTCGAGAGCTTTCTGGAGGCTCGGTGACTGGAGCTGAGTCAGCTCACAGCCGTGCTGTCATACTCAGTGAGGCAGCTGGGCATGTTTTACAAGCACTGGCATATTTTGCCTTTGTCTTTCTAAATTTTACTTTTTAAAAAGTATTAGAGCATACCTTTATCATATAAAATGTGGGGAATATAGATGAGCATAAGAAAAAAATGGCATCCACACGTCCTCTACCCAGAGATAACCATTATTAACACTTTTTCATTCTTTTTTTCTCTCAATACATAGTTTGTAAGTGCAAAGTCATGAATGTAGGTTTAAGAAAAATGGGATCATACCCTACCAACTTTTATAACGTAGATTTTTCACCTAATATGTTATAAACATTTCTTTTTAAAATTTTTTTCTATACTTTAAGTTCTGGGGCACATGTGCAGAACATGCAGGTTTTTACATAGGTATACACGTGCCATGGTGGTTTGCTGCACCCATCAACCTGTCATCTACATTAGGTATGTCTCCTAATGCTATCCCTTGCCTAGCCCCCAACCCCCTGACAGGCCCTGGTATGTGATGTTCCCCTCCCTGTGTCCGTGTGTTCTCAGTGTTCAACTCCCACTTATGAGTCAGAACATGTGGTGTTTGGTTTTCATGTGGTGTTTGGTTTTTTGTTCTTGTGTTGGTTTGCTGAGAATGATGGTTTTCAGCTTCATCCATGTCCCTGCAAAGGACATGAACTCATCCTTTTTTATGGCTGCATAGTATTCCATGGTGTATATGTGCCACATTTTGTTTATCCAGTCTATCATTGATGGGCATTTGGGTTGCTTCCAAGTCTTTGCTATTGTGCACAGCACTGCAATAGATACACGTGCGCATTTGTCTTTATAGTAGAATGATTATAATCCTTTGGGTATATACCCAGTAATGGGATTGCTGGGTCAAATGGTATTTCTAGTTCTAGATCCTTGGGGAATTGCCACACTGTCTTCCACAATGGTTGAACTAATTTACACTCCCACCAACAGTGTGAAAGTGTTCCTATATCTCCACATTGTCTCCAGCATCTGTTCTTTCCTGACTTTTTAATGATCACCATTCTAACTGGTGTGAGATGGTATCTCATTGTGGTTGTGATTTGCATTTCCCTAATGACAGTGATGATGAGCATTTTTTCATATGTTTGCTGGCTGTATAAATGTCTTCTTTTGAGAAGTGTCTGTTCATATCATTTGCCCACTTTTTGATGGGGTTGTGTGTTTTTTTCTTGTAAATTTCTTTAAGCTATTTGTAGATTCTGGATATTAGCCCTTTGTCAGATGGATAGATTGCAAAAATTTTCTCCCATTATGCAGGTTTTCTGTTCACTCTGATGATAGTTTCTTTTGCTGTGAAGAAGCTATTTAGTTTAATTGGATCCCATTTGTCAATTTTGGCTTTTGTTGCCATTGCTTTGGCTGTTTTCGTCATGAAGTCTTTGCCCATGAGTCTTTGCCCATGAGTATGAATCCAGGACCATACCTATGTCCTGGATGGTATTGCCTAGGTTTTCTTCTAGGGATTTTATGGTTTTAGGTCTTATGTTTAAGTCTTTAATCCAGCTTGATTTAATTTTTGTATAAGGCCTAAGGAAGGGGTCCAGTTTCTGCTTTCTGCATGTGGCTAACCAGTTTTCTCAACACCATTTATTACATAGGGAATTCTTTCCCTATTGCTTGTTTTTCTCAAGTTTCTCAAGGATCAGACGGTTGTAGTTTTGTGGTGTTATTTCTGAGGCCTCTATTCTGTTACATTAATCTATATATCTGTTTTGCTACCAGTACCATGCTGTTTTGGTTATTGTAGCCTTGTAGTATACTTTGAAGTCAGGTAGTGTGATGCCTCCAACTTTGCTCTTTTGGCTTACGATTGTCTTGGCTATGTGGGCTCTTTGTTGGTTCCATATGAAATTTAAGGTAGTTTTTTCTAATTCTGTGAAGAAAGTCAATGGTAGCTTGATGGGGATAGCACTGAAACTATAAATTACTTTGGGCAGTATGGCCATTTTCACAATATTGATTCTTCCTACCCATGAGCATGGAATATTTTTCCATTTGTTTGTGTCCTCTCTTATTTCCTTGAGCAGTGGTTTGTAGTTCTCCTTGAAGAACTTCTTCATAATCCCTTGTAAGTTGTGTTCCTAGGTATTTTATTGTCTTTGTAACAATTGTGAATGGGAGTTCGCTCATGATTTGGCTCTCTGTTTGTCTATTATTGGTGTATAGAAATGCTTGTGATTTTTGCACATTGATTTTGTATCCTGAGACTTTGCTGAAGTTGCTTATTGTCTTAAGGAGATTTGGGGCTGAGAGGATAGAGTTTTCTAAATATGCAATCATGTCATCTGTAAACAGAGACAATTTGACTTCCTCTTTTCCTAATTGAATACCCTTTATTTCTTTCTCTTGCCTGATTGTCCTGGCTAGAACTTCTAATACTACGTTGAATAGGAATGGTGAGAGAGGGCATCCTTGTCTTGTGCCAGTTTTCAAAAGGCATGATTCCAGTTTTGCCCGTTCAGTATGATATTGGCTATGGGTGTGTCATAAATAGCTCTTATTATTTTGAGATACATCCCATCAATACCTAGTTTATTGAGAGTTTTAGCATGAAGGGTTGAATTTTTGTTGAAGACCTTTTCTGTATCTATTGAGATAATCTTGCAGTTTTTTTTTTTTGAGAGGGATCGTCTGTCGCCAGGCTGGGGCAGTGCGAATCTCAGTCCTGCAAGTCCGCCTCCGGTTCAGCCTTAGTAGCTGGGACTACAGGCGCCCGCCACCACGCCCGGCTAATTTTTTGTATTTTTAGTAGAGACGGGGTTTCACCATGGTCTCGATCTCCTGACCTCGTGATCCGCCCTCCTCGGCCTCCCAAAGTGCTGGGATTACAAGCGTGAGCCACCACACCCGGTCCAATCTTGCAGTTTTTATCATTCTTTCTGTTTATGTGACGGATTACATTTATTGATTTGCATATGTTAAACCAGCCTTGCATCCCAGGGATAAAGCTGACTTGATCGTGGTGCATAAGCTTTTGGATGTGCTGCTGGATTAGGTTTGCCAGTATTTTATTGAGGATTTTCACAGCAATGTTCATCAGGGATATTGGCCTCAAATTTTCTTTTTTTGTTGTGTCTCTGCCAGCTTTTGGTATCAAGATGATGCTGGCCTCATAAAATGAGTTAGGGAGGATTCCTTGTTTTTTTATTGTTTGGAATAGTTTCAGAAGGAATGGTACCAGCTCCTCTTTGTACTTCTGGTAGAATTCGGCTTTGAGTCCCTGTGGTCCTGGACTTGTTTTGGGTGGTAGGCTGTTAATTACTCCCTCAATTTCAGAACTTGTTATTGGTCTATTCAGGGATTTGACTTCTTCCTGGTTTAGTCTTGGGAGGGTGTATGTGTCCAGGAATTTATCCATTTTTTCAGATTTTCTAGTTTATTTGCACAGAGGTGTTTATAGTATTCTCTGATGGTAATTTGTATGTCTGTGAAATCAGTGGTGATACCCCCTTTATCATTTTTTTATGGAGTGTATTTAATTCTTCACTATTTTCTTCTTTATTAATCTGGGTAGTGGTCTATTTTGTTGATGTTTGCAAAAAAAGCAGCTCATGGATTCATTGATTTTTTTGAAGGGTTTTTTGTATCTCTGTCTCCTTCAGTTGTGCTCTGATCTTAGTTATTTCTTGTCTTCTGCTAACTTTTGAATTTATTTGCTCTTGCTTCTCTAGTTCTTTTAATTGTGATGTTAGAGTGTCAATTTTAGATCTTTCCTGCTTTCTCTTGTGGGCATTTAGTGCTATAAATTTCCCTCTACACACTGATTTAAATGTGTCCCAGAGATTCTGTTATGTTGTGTCTTTGTTCTCATTGGTTTGAAAGAACTTCTTTATTTCTGTCTTCAATTTGTTATTTACCCAGTAGTCATTCAGGAGCAGGTTGTTCAGGTTCCAAGTAGTTGTGCAGTTTTGAGTGAGTTTCTTAATCCTGAGTTCTAATATGATTGCACTGTGGTCTGAGAGTCTGTTATGATTTCCGTTCTTTTGCATTTGCTGAGTAGTGTTTTACTTACAATTATGTGGTCAATTTTAGAATAAGTGCAATGTGGTGCTGAGAAGAATGTATATTCTGTTGATTTGGGGTGGAGAGTTCTGTAAATGTCTATTAGATCTGCTTGGTCCAGAGCTGAGTTCAAGTCCTGGATATCCTTGTTAATTTTCTGTCTCGTTGATCTGTCTAATATTGACAGTGGAGTGTTAAAGTCTCCCACTATTACTGTGTGGGAGTCTAAGTCTCTTTGTAGGTCTTTAAGAACTTGCTTTATGAGTCTGGGTGCTCCTGTATTGGGTGCATATATATTTAGGATAGTTAGTTCTTCTTGTTGCATTGATAGTTTTACCACTATGTAATGCCCTTCTTTGTCCCTTTTGATCTTTGTTGGTTTAAACTGTTTTATCAGAGGCTAGGATTGCAACCCTGTTTTTTTCCTTCCCATTTGCTTGGTAAATCTTCCTGTATCCCTTTATTTTGAGCCTATTTGTGTCTCTGCTTGTGAGGTGGGTCTCCTGAATACAGTACATGATGGGCCTTGACTCTTTATCCAATTTGCCAGTGTGCGTCTTTTAATTGGGGCATTTAGCCCATTTGCAGTGAAGGTTAATATTGTTTTGTGTGAATTTGATCCTGTCATTATGATGCTAGCTAGTTATTTTGCCCATTAGTTGATGCGGTTTCTTAATAGTGTTGATGGTCTTTACAATTTGGTATATTTTTGCAGTCGCTGGTACCAGTTATTCCTTTCCATGTTTAGTGCTTTCTTCAGGAGCTCTGGTAAGACAGGCCTGGTGGTGACAAAATCGCTCAGCATTTGCTTGTCTGTAAAGGATTTTATTTCTCCTTCGCTTATGAAACTCAGTTTGGCTAGATATGAAATCCTGGGTTGAACATTATTTAAGAATGTCAAATATTGGCCCCCTCTCTCTTCCGGCTTGTAGGTCTTCTGGCTTTTAGGGTTTCTGCTGAGAGATCCGCTGTTAGTCTTAAACATCATTTCTATTAAATTTCTCCCACAACATTATTTCATGGTAGTCAGAGAGCTTCGCCCCAACTGTAAGACGTTTAAATTGATCTCAGGTTTCTCATTATATTATTATTACTGCTTTAAGAAAAACGTTGCTCTGTCTGTGTCCCCGGGAAGTGTATTAACAAATAGCTAATGAAAAAAATATCAAAGACAAAAAGGTTTTAGGGTTAAACATAATTAAATTGTTTGTTTTTAATAACAAAACTTCACAGATCTATTAGCCTGTTAATGCAGTTTTTGAATTCTGAAACTCCTGATATCTACACACACACACATACACAAGCATGCACACACACACATACACACACCATCACATACACATACACGCACACACACACGCGCATATACACACAATCACATATGCTCATGCACATGTACATACACATAATCACATACACACTTATCAGCTGTCCAGATGAGGAAGATTGCCTTGTTTTAGGATTAACTCCTAGAACTTGAATTTCTGGGTTAAGAAGCTCTGTTTTGTATTATTAATAATGATCATAGTGATTTTAATGTTTTATTTTAAACAGTGGTTTTTACTATTAATATTTACTATTCATATTGAATATGAGATATAGACATATGAGTGTTCATTTTTTTTCATGTCTTCTGCTCATATATTTTGAAAGTGCTGAAACTGAATGCTTTGGGAACACACAGAGTGATTTACACAGGCTTCTAGAAGGTTCTGGATTCTTGTTCAGAAAACAGGGTAACATGACTGAATTTTTTCCCGGGGACTATCTGCTCAGCCTCTCTCCCTAAAGTGGGTTTGAAGGCAGACACTAATAAAAGCAAAAAGCCAAGTACTTCATCATAAAGTCCTTCAAATCTAGGCCACACCAGGTAAAATTCCCCGGAACCAAGTTTAAGGCTAAGCCCTGCCTCAGCAAGCCAGGCAAAGAATTCTGAACATTTCCCAACGCAGTCAAGAAAGTCTTCGAACTTTCTCAGTAGGTTCTGAAGCAGCAGAACAATGAACACTATCAAAAGGCTGACAAAACCAGCTGACCCAAAGTTTAGCTTATTTCTTTCTGTTTTCCACATTCAGCCTTTTTTTATTTCGCTGACACAATGCTCCTGTTCTCTTCTGTCTTGGTTCCAGAAGGGAAAGAGCATTGCATACCGGGGAACTTTAACGGCAGCCCTTGGTAAGATTAGCAGTGCTGCATGCCAGACAGGCAGATAATCTGGGGAAAATAAACTGATCAGCAGCATACCCACCTGGGTGAAACATACCTACTCTTCTCAAGGAAAACCAGCAGCAGAGATAAAAGCCATCCGTGTAGGCAGCCCACAAAAAGTATCTTGCCAGTAACTACCTAGAGCCTTAAATATTTTCGTGTTGTTTGACCCCAGCATTCTCCTGGGAACTGATGTTAAGAAAAAAAACAATTTCCCCAAATCTTACACAAATATATTTACTAAACCACGATTTATATTAATGAAACATGGTGGTGGTAAAGGGTAGAAATTTTAACTCTCCAAGAATAATAAAATGATTAAGTAACTTTTGTATATCTATCTGTTTACTAGATACAGGATCATAAAGGCATTAAATTATTTTAAAATAATTTATTTAGTTTGAAATATATCAAGGTGTATATAGAATATAATCACAACTATATAAAATGAAAACTACAAGATATACGCAAATTTTTTAATGTATTAAAAAAACCACAGTATTTACACTAGTTGGTTCTTTTGAGTGGTGGGACTATGGGCACATGTGTGTTTCTGATCCTGCCCCCCAAACTTAAATGCTGGGCATGCATTTTAACTTTAAGTTTTTTGTTTTTTTTTTGAGATGGAGTCTCACTCTGTCACCCAGGCTGGAGTGCAGTGGCACCATCTCAGCTCACTGCAGCTTCCGCCTCCCGGGCTCAATCAATTCTCATGCCTCAGTCTCCTGAGTACCTGGGACTACAGGTGCACACCACCACACCCGGCTAATTTTTGTATTTTTAGTAGAGACAGGGTTTCACCATGTTGGCTAGGCTGGGCTTGAATTCCTGACCTCAGGTGATACCGCCCACCTTGACCTCCCAAAGCATTTTAATTTTTTAATAAAAACAGCAATACATTTTGTTTAACAGAATATTAGTTACCAATTATTTCCAAGATCAACTCTATTTAAATACGATGATAGAACTTTTTATATAACCAATATCACAAATCATATTGAAAGGATATAAACATAAAGCCACATTCAGGTAAATTACCAATGCAATTCCCACTTGTTCAGCTTAGAGAAGCCTAAACAAGTCCTACATTGAAAATAAAGAAATGTAGGAATGAAGTCTGAGGAACAGGAGATCACAGACGCAGAGTGACAGTAGAGAAAGGGGTCAGAGACAAATGGCCCTGGAGAGGTACAATGGTGAGACCGTGTCACACAGGAAGGGGTGACCCCACAATTCAAATGGTTGTCTCATTGGTGAATTGGGGACAGTAACATTCACTTCAAAAGCTGTGAGTCTTTTTTTTTTTTTTTTGAGATGGAGTCTCACTGTCGCCCAGGCTGGAGTGCAGTAGCGCAATCTCGGCTCACTGCAGGCTCTGCCCCCCTCCCGCCTCAGCCTTCCAAGTAGCTGGGACTACAGGCGCCCGGCACCTTGCCCGGCTAATTTTTTGTACAAAAGCTGTGAGTCTTAAATGAACGAAGACAGAATTTCAGATAGGCGTTTGGTAAGCACTCGGGAAATGGTGCTTTATAAAAGTGGACCGTCCCTTGGGGAATGCCCAGCATCAAATGAGACATTGTCACAATTGCAAAGTAAAAGGACAAGCTCCTGGTGAACATCAGATAAAATCAGGAAAGCAAGACACAGAGCCTCCCTCATCTGAATGAGCAATGGAGAGCCTCTATTTGCATAACTCTGTTTTGAAAATTAAAAGGAGCTTTTATTCTCTCACGCCTAAGATGCAGCAGGGCATGAGCTTGTAAACAGATCAGCTGAGAAGCAAGACAGTCTTTCTGAGTGGTGTGGCACATGTTTGTAAAAGCAGACGGTGCATCAGCTGGGAAGAAGTAACCAGCTAAGGAATCCTAGCTAGTGGGGGAAATACCTAAGCCAGTACGAACCGAAGAGGCTTGGGGTGTGAGTTTTGGGCTTTGCACTGCATTCGGATGGAATCTGTATAGTGCTACAACCGGCGATTGAAGAGGGGAAAAAGGTAGGCTCTTCACTGGTGCAATAATCTAGTAACAGTGCAGTAGCTTGGATGGACTGATATTTTTCTGCCCAAACTGAATGTAGATTCACTCTGAATTTCCACTCTAATTAAACATGTGAACTCCGTCCTGTGGGAGAATGAAAGACAGAATGCTTCTACTTTAAATAAAGAGGCTGGCTGCTTGAGAATACTAAATATAAATAGTTACAGGTTGTGACAATGTCAAAATCGGTTTAAAATGTTATCATTGGCAACACCCTGTGTTGATAAGGTTGTAAACAAACAGTCATATGCTGGTTCTGCCGGTGTAACCCTTCCAGATAGCAGTGTGGCTCTCAGTGGCAAAGGCCAATAGGAGTTCTTGGGTCTAGGAACTCCAGTTCTACGCTCTATAAATGTATGCGGAGGAGATCAATTAATAGAAGGAAAAAGCTGTATGCATAAAGATGCTAATTGAACCATTAGTTCTAACAGAAACTAGAAATAACCTAAATGTCCCACAGTAGGGGAATGGGTTTCCAAATAATGACCCATCATCTATGTGATATATGAGGTAGCCATTAAAATAATGGAAAACTTTGAGAAATAAGATGACTTTGGGGGGAAGGGAAAAAAAGGGGGGGCATGAAGCCAAATACCGTGAATCCTTGAAAGGCAATAAGATAAAAGTGTTTTTGTTGTCATAGTGGTATTATGAGTCTTTTTCTTTCTAAAAATGACCTTTATTGTTGGTACATCATTTCATCTATAGATATAACTCAGAGCTGTTTGTTCAGTGATTATATGAATAATAATTTGTGATATTACTTAGTACTCTAAAATGACCTCAGCTAAACTAGCTTGGATATACTGAAAGACACAAAGAGTTAATAGACAGGGTATTGCCATTTTAGACTTTCTTTTCTTTTTTTTTTTTTTTTTTTAACATAAGTTTCTAAAAATGGTGCCTGCTGGTGACCAGAATGGGCAGTGATATTGCAAGCCAAGTCTTTCTGGCCTAGTGTTGACCTTGATAAAAGGCATCAGGCCTCCTTCACTGAAGTTCAAAACAAAACCACTCATAACCCCATTTTAAAAAGCAAAACCACAAGCCACAGGGTTCAGTCATTGCTGGGGGATGCTTCAATTTCTTGTTTCCTATTGATACGTTGCAGCAAGGTCTCCCTGAATCAGGTGTGAAAGTGGAAACTGGCCGCCTTTGGAGTTGAAAGAAACTTAGGGAGAGAGAGGGACTTGGAAGAAAATGACTGCAGAGAAACTGGCCTACTCTTCCTGTTTGGGTGGATTCTGTAGCATTAGATGAGCGTGAAGAACTTGGGATGTTGAGTCCATGAGAAGGTGCAGACCAACTTACAATCAGAACAGGAGAGAGGGCCTACTGAGAAATGTAGGCAAGGCTGAAGCCAATGTTTCTGGATAAATGGCATGTAGAAAAATGATTTGTAAGGTTTATACTGGACATTTCGGTATCAGGAGGAGAGCCAGAGCTAATTCTTAAATAGGAAATCAACTGGTCTTCCCTTGCAGATAATTCACCCATTGTATAAATGTAATATATATATGCTTCTAGTCTATAGGCCACCCATAAAAGTCGTGTGTAGTGGAAGGCCCATGGGCTTCAAGGCAGATGTAGCTGGCTTCACATCCTGACTCTGCTGTCTACCAGCTATGAGACTGTGGAGAGGTTACTTTATCTCTCTCAAACTCACTTTCATCCTATGAGCATAAAGTGATTTGCCTAACCCATCAACTGGCACACAGTAGATGCTCAGTAAATAGCATCTGCAATTAGAAGTAGCAGATGATGCCGAGTGCGATGGCTTATGCCTGTAATCCCAGCACTCTGGGAGGCTGAGGCAGGTGGATCACCTTAGGGCAGGAGTTCGAGACCAGCCTGGCCAACATGGCAAAACCCTGTCTTTACTAAAATTACAAAAATTAGCCAGGCATGGTGGCGGGTGCCTGTAATTCCAGCTATTCAGGAGGCTGAGGCAGGAGAATCTCTTGAACTCCGCAGGTGGATGTGGCAGTGAGCAAAGATTCTGCCCCCGCACTCCAGCCTGGGTGACAGAGCGAGACTCCATCTCAAAAAAAAAAAAAAAAAAAAAAAGCAGATAGAGTAGGATCATTATTATATAAATCATATACTACAAATACACATATATATGTACACAGATGCTCCTCAACTTACAATGGGGTTACTGCCTAAACCCATAGTAAGTTGAAAATAGAAGTCAAAAATGCATTTAATACACCTAATGTACTGAACGTCATAGCTTAGCCCAGCCTACCTTAAATGTGCTCAGAAATCTTAAGTTTACCTAGAGTTGGACAAAGGCATTTAACACAACCATTTAACACTTAGCCTGATTTATTAGAGGGTTGAATGTCTCATGTAATTTATTGAATGCTATGCTGAAAGTAAGAAGCAATATTTATGTGGGTGCTCGAAGCACAGTTTCTACCGAATATCACTTTTACATCATCGTAAAGTCCAAAAATCATAAGTCAAACCATCATGAGTTAGGGACCATCTGAATACATATATGTGAATATACACATAGATATGCAATATTTATATGTGCATATGCACGTGTGCTGCATATATGTGTTATACATCTATGCCTGTTTACATGTATGGCACACATATTTGTGCATGCATACATGTACGTATACACATAGATGTGCACATGACATGTATACATATACACATGTGCACATGACATATATACATATACAGATGTGCACATATGACAAATGGTGAGAAATAGGGTTAGCCATAGAATAAGCTAAAATAGGAATGATAGGAATTATGCCATCCACTTGCTCACCTGTCAGGAATTTATCACAGAAATAGCCAAGGAAATAAGATTGATGTGTCTGGCAAGAGAAAATGTCCCACGGGGACTGACAGTGTCTGACTGAGTGGGTTCAGGGAGAAATGCGCATGAGGGGGCAATCGCTACTGTTATGGGTCCTCAGTTCATCTTCAAGTAACCTAGATAACTTCTGATACAGTTGATTAGGAACTTGTGCTTTGTGAGGACACCTACAGACCCAAGATGTAAATTTCTTTATAGCAGAGGCTGTGGAGGGGTTTACCTTAAACCTTGAATTTCCAGGATGTAGCACTTGGTATGTTTCTTAAATGAATGAATGTATGAAGACTTGGTCTATATGACTTGGAAAACTTGATTTGGGAGAATCCTCATCTACCCTTACAAAGTTCCCCCAGGTCTCATCTTGTCAGCCTGCAGATGTGAACCCTGCAGGATCCAGAGAGGAGGAAGTCAGCATAGAGGCCCTAGACAGGGCCAGGAGGCAGGGGCCAGCATGTCCTCTCTTGATTCTCTTTGACATTTTGCACAGCACCTTGGCTGATGATACGCCAATGTCTTCTTTCTCCTGGCTTAACTTTCACTTCCACCAAGTGCTTGAAGCATAGCTAGAGTCAGACTCATAAAGTCACCTCTCTGATCAGCCTAAGATCTTAAGATGGTGCATCCATGGCCAGGCACAGTGGTTCATGCCTTTAAATGGGAGGATTGCTTGAGGCCAGGAGTTCCAGACTACCCTGGTCAACATTGCAAGACCCCATTTCTATTTAAAAGGAAAAAAGACGGTGCATCCTACCAGAATGGATATTTTCAACTTACGGAAAGAGCAGTGGCACTGGTGCAGGGAATCTGCATGACCTTGAAATCAAACACTCCTGGGTGTGAACTGCAGCTCTATCAATTTATGAGCTGTATGGACAACAGCAAATTATGACACTTCTTGGCCTCAGCTTTTCATCAGTAAAATGGGGAGAAGGGGTGAACTGGCAAGACTGTAGTCATATTAGAAATCAGATGTAATGGCTGAGCGTGGTGGCTCACACCTGTAATCCCAGCACTATGGGAGGCTGAGGTGGGTGGATTACCTGAGGTCAGGAGTTCGAGACCAGCCTGGCCAACATGGTCAAACCCATCTCAACTAAAAATACAAAGATTAGCCAGGTGTGGGGGCGGGCACCTGTAATCCCAGCTACTCTGAAGGCTGGGGCAGGAGAATTGCTTGAATCGGGGAGGCAGAGGTTGCAGTGAGCCGAGATCACACCATTCCTGGGTGCTGGCTCACACCTGTAATCCCAGCACTTTGGGAGGCCGAGGTGGGCAGATTACGAGGTAAGGAGTTTGAGACCAGCCTGGCCAACATAGTGAAACCCCATCTCTACTTAAAATACGAAAAATTAGCTGGGTGTGGTGGTGTCTACCTGTAATCCCAGCTATTTGGTAGGCTGCGGTGGGAGAATTGCGTGAACCTGGGAGGTGGAGGTTGCAGTGAGCCGAGATCGCACCATTGCACTACACCCTGGCCAACAGTGGTAATGTTGTAGCCTGCTTAGCACAGTGTGTGGCACAGGATCATTGTCACAATGATGGAAATTATTTTCATGAACATAAAGCCTAGTCACCAAGTATCATTCTTTAAGTGGTTATTTATTCAGTTGCTGTGTGACAGGAGCAGTTCAAGGTACTGTGGCCAAGTTGTGAAGAAAACAGACAAATTTCAGTTTCTCTTATAGCAGGTAGACAGAAAAAATAGACACATAATGTGTACAATAATATTAAGTGTTGTGGAGAAAAAAATAGAGGGGAAGGGGAATGAGAATGGGGTGACACCATGAAGACAGGGATAACATGTGAGCAGAGACTAAACATCAGTGAGGAAGAAAGGCATGCTGGTTTCTGGAAGGAAAGCATTTCAGCAGAGGAAACAGCAAATATGTAGCCCCTGAGTTAGGATTGTGCTTGGCATGTTCGAGGAAAACAGGAAGACTACAGTGGCTTCTAGTGGATAAGGAGAAAGTGCTGGAAGTTGAGATTAGAGAGGTAGCTGGAGACCAAACTATAAGAGAAGTAGGGTAAAAAAAAATTAACCTTAGTGAGCTGAGAAGCTGTATCAGTTAGCTTTTGCTGAGTAACAAGTAATTCCTGAAACTTACTTAGTGGCTTAAAAGAACAAACTTTCACTATCTTTTGCAGTGCTGAGTTCACTGTGGAGTTTCTTCTCCTCTGAATTGGCACAGCTGGGGCTGGATAGTCTGGGATGGCCTCACTCACTCACATGTCTAACAACTGCTGGATGCCGGTCCTGGTAGTGACTATGTGTCTCTCATCATCCAGCAGGCTAGCCCAGGAGCCGTTCCCTATGATGGAAGTTGCAGGGTTCCAAAGAGCAGCAAGGAAAGGCAAGCCCCAGTGCACAGCACTTTCCAAATTGGCCAAGGCCAGTCACATGGCCAAAGTCAGAGGTCATATGGGAGGGGTGATCCCCTCCAGGTGTAGATTCTGAGAGTGGAGTTCTGACGGCTGCTTTTGCAAATGACAATAATGTCTGAAAAGTGACATTATCTGATTCATAGTTTCAAAGGTCCTGTGATAATAAGGATTACGTAAGGGAGGCTATAGCCAGATGATGGGAGGATGTGGCCAGGCTATGGGCCACTGGAGAGCAATGGTGTTTGTTCGACTGCTGTGCACCACAGATGCAGAGGCTCAGAAGTTCATGACATTGTCTGGCCTGAAGCTGCCATTATCAGGAGGTGGAACAATGACACCCAGCCTCCACACCTTCCTGGTATTTCAGCATTGCCAGAGCGGACTTCCTCATGTGCTTCCTGGAACGGGCTGGAAACCATGGTGTCCATGAGATGGGATGCGCAGAGAAGAGCTTCTGCACAGCTCCCATTCTCAAACATACATACAGGTACCCGCTAATCACTAAGTACTTGCTAATTACAGGGGAGCAGACCATTGAGGACTAAAATAACTCACTGTAAGTAATAACAAAACATCTTAAGGTGAAATGAAACAATAGTCATTTTTCTTTTTTCTTTCTTTAACAGAAAATATGCTGGCATGCTAATCGCCTGAGAAAACTGGGCCCACGGACAGCCACAAAGCACAAAAACAAAACACAAACTCAGAGAAGAAACAAGAATCGTGTTTTCCTGGCGTCTACGAGAAGCGCTTTATTTTTCCTCTAGATTTCTTTTCTAAAAAAAAACAAAAACAAAAAAACTGAAACAAACATACAAAGTTCAGGTGATCATAATTCAAGCATGTTCTTTTATTAAGCATAGGATGGGAGGCACAGCAGGAAGTTGAAGCAGAATGTGAAAGCAAGAGAACTGAGACTGTGACTGACAGACAAAGGGTTTAACTAACTTTTTATTCTCTGCCCCCCAAATACCCTGTGTATTCTTAAGTATACACGCTACGCTTCCTGCCTCTCAAGGTATCTAAGGAATGATTTCTAAGAAAACTTGTTATAATCTCTAAAGAATTTTTTGTATAGCATGAGCGAGGGAGTCTATGACAAGTACTTTGCCACGTGGTAGTTCCGCGTATTCTACTCCGTCTGGGTGTCACTGCCATCCTCACTGGCTGGGACAAGGTTCTGAGATTTGTCTCCCCAGCAGTTGCCAAGCTGGCTCAGGCTTGATCAGGATGAATGAAACAATTATCTCCTGGATCAATGCAGCAAGGAGAGGTGAACATTTGCTTTTTCTTCCCTAAGTAGGAGAAAGCCAGCCCCTGGTGGCCGTGGTGGTAGCTGGATGGGACGAGGGGACCTCAGGCTATTCTACAACAGTAAAAGAAAGACAATTGCTGGTGCTTCTCCAGGGAGATACGGAACCTACACACTAACCAGGTTTTTACTTTCAAACCGGCCACCACCCGAAAGCAAAGAGACCTATGACTAGCCCAGCCCCAGAAAAGTGATACTTTACCCCAGGAATTCCCTGCTTCCCATTGATACTTAACATTTTTCACTCTGTTGTGACTGCTCTTACTTCCTCTACTCTTGTGGATCTGTGTTGGAGGGACATTTGGAAGGGGCCCAGCCCTGGCACTTGCGTGAGCGGACACACACAGGGCGGGTGTGTGTGCCCATCCTCTCCGAGCTCCACTTAGCCCGACTGGCTGCCAAGCCGTTCTTGGATCAGCCTCTCACTGAGCGCCCACAGGGTCCGGGCCGTCTCTTCGCTCTGAGCTTCTGGCGAGGGCATGCAGCGGCAGCAGTTGTTGAAGTACATCCCTCCCAGACCCTCCAGTTCTGGGGCAGCAGCACAGTACACGGTGGTGGCAGCTCCCTGTTGCTGGAAATCCAAGAAGAAAGACAAGAAAAAAATGTTTTAAGAAAAGGAGTGATGAGATGACGTCATTTCGACAGCCTGGGCATTAGCAGGCCTCCCCCACCTGGTTCAGCTTCAGCTGGATCTTGGCATAGCAAAGGGTACTGGGCTGAAAGCACATGACTGTAAAAAGTATAATGTGACTATCCTGGAAAAACGAGTTCATAAACTCCGCTTGTAAAGCTGGTGTGACTTTTGACACCTCATATAGGAACAGGCTTGGAAAATAAATACACATATCAATAGGTCGTGGCAGGCGCCTCTTCCACACACAGAAAAAGATGATATCCTCCTGAACGTGCAAGAACAAATTCATCCAACCCCTTGACTTCTCCATGTATAATGTAATTCGATACCAAATCGTTTGTAGAAACTTCTGACAAACCACCCACTCTTAATTATGGTCCATCAGGTAGAAAACCCAAGTGGGGCTGCTGCCAGATCATCCCTTTATGCTTTGCCCATGGTGCTGCTAGGGGAAGGGTTGGCAATGCTATGTTAAAACATTTAATACAGATACACACACACACATTCATACCTAGCACAAACACCTAACTCATTTATTAGTTCATCCAGATCCCATGAAAACCTTTTTCTAAATGTCGTATCTGACCCAGATTTACAATGGGACCATGGGTAAGGGGGTACATTTCCTCCCAGCCCACTTCAAAATGTAAGATGCAAAGCGTGCAATTGATCACTTTCCTTCACCTTTTGAGTAACAGTTGCTGCTGTGGCTAGGGACGTGTGCACTGATGGGACATCATATCATCCAAACTGACAGAATACTGTCAGGGATGCTGTAAAGAGGGCACGAAATCACTTTGCTTTGCAGGCCATAATTAAAAATAATAGGCTGCTGTTCAGAGGGAGACATGGTCGGCATGTCTCTAATTTAAAACCAATACAGTTGATTTGGCATCTTATGATTATTTATGTGTTTCACAGCCCTAGCTGCATCCACTAATTTTCAGCTGATAGGGAGAGGGGTTGCAAGAGAGGACCGGAAAAGGTAACTAAAGATAAGCTCAGCCCCACTAGGAAAACGGTAAGGAACTTTGATTGTGAGGGAAATGGCTTTCCGACACGACCCAAAGCTTATCATTTTTCTGCCCTTGCAGGGTTGACATTGCGACCATGCAGGGTGCTTACTGGAGGAGTTTCCCTCAAATGGGCTGGTTTGCAATCACTATGCTTGCATTCTAGGATCCCTGGGAGAGCCAGGTCCATTCTGAGAACTAGGGTCCCAAGGAAGGTGTTACGATGTGAAGAATGTGCCATAAGGCAAACTTGGGTTTGTTGTTGTTGTTGTCAGTGTCAGGATATCTAGTAACATTTGAGTTGGTCTGAAAACTGAATGGTCAAATGCAGTCAAATGATATGACTCTGGGAGGGGTGCGGACCGTGAGTGAGACAAACACTTAGGTTTTGATAATAACTGGCTGCTTGATGATAATGGACAAGTCAAGTCCCGTTGGTCCTGAATGTGAATAACTGACATGACTTGAACTTAATAGTAACTGCTTTACCTCCCCAATCTCCCTCCATTATCATGGCCACTCCAAATAGCCAGATATTATCCTGGATTCAGCTGTTTCTTTTCCCATTGATTTGTGTGGCTCAAATCTAATGGAAATGAGTTCATGTCATCCAAATTTCCTTTCACTGAATTATTATTCCTAATAACCCTGAGCTTAGCACCTGGCACATTAATCTAAACAACTTCAAGTGGTTTATTTGGCTCTTCTGTATCCCATGTGGGGAAAAGGGAAGCAGAAGTGCCTCTAAAGCCAAATTGGAGAATTGAGATGCTCATCCAGCTAACTCAAGCCAAATATCTTGGCCTGGAATCTTAGAGTTCTGGTGGAGATGGTGTTTTGTATCAACTTCCAGATATGTGTCATAGATTTTCATTTTACTTTGCAGCTGCCAAAACCACCAGAGTGGCCAAGTGACTTGCCATTAACTCCCGAGTGGCAGGAGAATCCAGCTCACTCATTTCAAGTCCAGCCTCCCGCCCTCTATGCCACAATGGTTATGCTATTCAGCATTCAAACATCATGACAGACTGGCCTTTCACTGTTCTGCCAAGTGTGAGGAAAGACCAAAGCAGTCCCCTTGGGAAAGCAAAAAGCAGAATTCTTCCTAACCTGATAAAATATTTTGCCACTATGACCTTCTGTAATGATATCATGTGGCACTCTTGCATTATTGGAATGGTATTTTTGCTAAGAAATTCTGCAGTCCCATTGATTCAGAAAGCCAGTGATGCGGGAGCTGGGGACCTACCTTTTCCTTCCATGGAATCTGAAGGCAATTACAATTCACCTCATTTCATGCCAGCCTACATTTGGCTACAATGCTGAGAGCCATACCTTTTTGAAAAGCTTAACTTTTTATCAGGAGATGGCTTTGATTCCTTTGCCACTAGTCTTGGGGTGATTTACCATCTAAATTACATCACAAGTGTCTCTGGCTTTGTAGAACACAGTACACAGGAGGGGCACCCGAAAGCAAAGACGACCTTCTCTACACCAAAAATCAATCGTCCCCCTTTGGCAAATTCTCCTTCTCAGATTCATGCCTTCTCAGATTCATGCTTAGTGCTCATGGGTACTCACTCTACTCTACTCTCTTGCTGGACAATTAAGCAGTAACAATATCTTGTTGATCCCACGTGCACCACCCCTTTGGTCTCTTGGAGAATTCTCTTTTCAGCTGTACCAATGGCAACCTCTGAGTGACATCTTAATATGATCAGATGTGGCGACAGTTTAGTAACAAGTTCTCATTTTTGGCTCATCAGCTTTTTGGCCTGCATATCATCAGAATAAGACTGAGCCACATTAGTGAAATCTCAACAGTAAACAAGCCGATACTGCCAATATACAAGAAAGCATTCTTAAACTGATAAAAAAAAAAAAAAAGAAATTTAAAGAGCACTTTAATCACCATCAGATGACTTTCATACCACTTTTTGGGGCATCAGTTCATAATGCAGAAAAGATGAAAGAGCCATCTAAAGGAAATAATGTTAACTCCGTTATAAAATATCTGAAGCAATGCCTTGCCAGTTGTCATCAATTTTTACTGATCCACTGTGATAAAATAATAATACCTTGACATACAAACACTGGCTGGAGCTATGGGTTCCCCTAAACCATTTTTTTTTTTTTTTTTTTGAGAATCATTTATCAGAAGCCTATAGGTTGTGCATGGTTGCTAATCATGGGAAATGGGGGAGGTGTCTCTATCCCGCAGCAATGGCAATGAGTTAGGGTGTTGACGACACAGGACTGAGAATTTCTGGGAAGCCCAGTAGAATCTTTAATCATGCCCGAATGCCATTTCCGATCTAGTCAAACATTTGTGAGCTGCCAGAGGAGAACTGTGCAATCAATCTTGATAGTATATGTAAAATTACCCAGGACTCTTGTTTGGGATTAAGTTAAGAGTATCTTGGTAATAAGGATTCATCATTCTCTTTCAAAAATCATTTGTCAGATTTGCAGCACAATCTTCAACTACAGAAAGGTGGGATTTAGAAAGCAGTTGCAGTTTATTTATAGTTGAGGCCCTCAGATCTAAATTATCCATCCTTCCAAAACTCTGTGTTGGGATGAAAATGTTAAGTAGCTGCTTTTCATCAACATTCATTTGATAACTGCTAGCCATCAATTTATAGTTGTCAGCACAGAATACAAATGAATATTGACTCCTTTAAAGGAAAGGGTACAGAGGTTTCTGATAAACAATATATGGTAAAGAAAAAAGAAACACCCACATATTGATATTTGTAAGGCATTGGTTAGTATTCTAATATAATACTCACAGGGACACATGTTACCCAATGTTTTGCTTTCTGGTTTTTCTATTTTAAAATGCATGCTTATTTAAAAGAAAGACTAGATTCCTGTCTTAAAGTAGACTTAACTATGAGATATATAAAAAATAGACACAATATCATGGCATATCTATATATTCAATGATTGATTGCGAGAGAGTAGATGTTCTAAGATTGCTTTCTTACAGGGACATTGCACAGCAAATGCTGAATTAATCCATTTATGCAAAAAGTAGAGTTAGGAACGCACCCTGGAAGTTAGAGTAGGCTTGGAACACCAAGGGCAGGGAAGGGGAACAGCCCTTTTGAAGACGGGCAGTGTTTCCATGACTAAAGTCCCAGGACAAAGAGGTGATCTGAAGTGAGCAGGTTTGGCTAAAAGGAAAGACATGTACCTCTTCAAACCCTGCCTACTTCCATTGTTACTCCTCTGGTGTCTGTTGGGCAAAGCAAATACTTCTCAAATGCAAAGCCAGCCACCTTATCCAGTGACTCTGTGAATACACCACTAGGAACAGAATCATTTATCAGAGAGCTGCTGTGCTGGAGATGTGGGGGTGAGCCCTCATGTCACGGGTGGAATGGATGGCCATCTACACGCCCTGTTTTTCCCTGTCTCCCAGTAACACTCCTCCAGGAGAGTCTATAACCACTCTCCCAGAACGGTGCAGAGGTCATCTCCAGATACCTCGGCGCTTGGGATACAGCCATTCCTCACAAACAATTACAGCTTCAATCTCTGATTGGAAACACAAATGAAGGCAAACTGCTCCAAAAGGCCACCTGTTCCCTACTCACTGTCGAAGAGCAATCTTTTAGGGGACATATTTGCCACAAATTCCATTTGTTTATAAAGTAATGCAGCCTATACAGGAATGAGGCTCATAGGCTTCCCTGGCTAGGTGACCACACCACTACGTCACCCTCTTCTTCCACCGTGATACTTCTATAATGAAATTATACAATTCAATTTGGAGTAAGTGCTAACCAACGAACACGCCAACTTCCATCAAAATGATGGGAAGCAGCGGACAAGAACAGAGATGTCTACTCCAAAGGCCTCAGCCCTGCAAACTGCCCGGCTTCTTCAGTGAGTTGTAGCCAACAAGGACTATTCAAGTGGCATCAATGACTAGCGTTGAGAGGTTACAATTTGCCAGGCTCTGCCCGGAGAGCTTTGTAAGCATTGTCGCCTAACCCTCACACAGTTCTATGAGCCAGGGACAGTTAGTCCTGGCTCATAGAGAGAAGCCTACTTGGTATCAGAGATCAAAAGCAACTCGTCCAAAGCCACACAGATAATCACGTAGAGTGAGTGACTTCAGACCCCATGTCCGTTGGTACATAAAACCTGCTCCGGAAATATGTGACACAAATATTTGCACGTGGCCCATTTCCTCATCTATGTCTTCCACAGGGCTCCGGCTTCCTATGCCTCTCTGCCTGCTCTCCTGCCTTCTCAACGAGGCCATGTCTGGCCACGACGTGATGCCCTAATGTGACCTAAAATGAAATGTGGGGGCTGTCGTGTGTTCACCCGAGAAATGTTAAAAGGAGATTTTTTTTCCATTGATTTAGTCATGGAGCTAAATTGAAATGATATCCATTTGGATGAACAAAAATGAAGACTCAGCACCCCCTTGGATGATCCAACAGCAAGTGGACCCTTACTAAAAAGGTCGTCCGATTCAAAATGCCATCTCCAGGTGCCAGATTTGCAGAAGTAAGGAACCTACTCTTTGATGATAGAATTTTTTCAAAGCACTGACCTCCCAAACAAATGAAATGGACACAACCTCCATCTTATCAGTTCCCACACATGTAGGTGCGGGCTCCGACGTGTTTCATCAGGTTTGCAGAAAAAATACTGAACCATCCTTCTTACTCCCCCTCCTCCAATGATTCCTAACAAAGTCATTCCTACAAATTCCTGACAACTGACTCCCACAAAGGCCTTGAACAATCCAGCATTAGATACATGCAAATACTTCCTGTAGGTATTGACATGTAACTTTCTTCATAAGCCTTTGGGAGTTTTGCTAACTCACAGGCTATTAACCTTGATTATAGAAGACGAATGCACTCAATTTCCCAAAAAGAAACAGTGAAGATGATCAGGAAAGCAAATATTTGTTTTTAGGCTTTAAAAGTGTAAGAAAGTGTTCTGGAGAATCCATTTAGATCCCACTCCAACTCTTAGCCCTCCAGAAAAGAACACGCCCGTCCTAACAAATTAGACGTGGACAAAGTGTTTGGATATTCATCATTTACCACAAGGAAAAATATTTCTTTGCTAGAAACAGGTTCACAAGGGTAGAAAAACCTCAGGCTCCTTTTTGGTTGCCTCTCCCATGACAGGTGAAGAGTGTCATTCCCCAAGTGACACTTGGGACACTGTATATGATGGGGGCTTGATGGCCGCGGCTCAGAGTGAAGTGCCAGTCCATCACCATAAATGCAACAGGTTCAGGCACAGACCACAACCACAAATTACAAGGGACACCTTGAGAGAAACGCATGCAGGGGGAAGAGTGCCATGCAGCTTTTAAATGACAGCCACGCGTTCACAGGCTTCTGTTCAGAGAGAACCTGTGAGCTGTCCTGGGGCCTTTCCTGTTGGCGGTGCAGGCATCCCAGATATGATGCCCCCAAATCCGAGTCTGGCTAGAGGGAAGCGTCATACAAAGGCCATGCCATTCTCCCTGACAAAAGACATGAATTTCTTGCAAGATCACTAAGGAGTTCTAAGAGGTTGACTTGAAGAGAGTAAAATGAATTGGAAAGCCAGCAAGAATGTGGCTCTTACTCCTCTGTGAAATATGTGCAGGAACGAGCCTGGAGACCAGCAGGTTCAGGATGGAAAGCTGGAAACAATTCTTTCCTAAAACTTAAGTTTTAGAGAAAAATAGGCAGCCAGTCCCAACCACCCAAAGGCGTCCAAAGCCATGTTTGTTCTGGGAAGGCCAAGGCATGGGAGGATGTTAACTTGGGCTATCAGCAGGCTTGAAGGGCAGGGTGACCTTGGTATGCTGTCACGGCCTGTGTTTCCAAGTTGACAAACTGTTCTGAGCTTTTCCATGAAATGAGTGAAGCCCTTTTCATACCTCTTTCATGTTCCAGAATTCTTGCCATCGATGTTCCAAAGGATCTGTGACAGATTTATGTCTCGTCTTAAATGGGACAAGTTGTAACATTCAGAATTATTTTATCTTTCTGAGACCTGCTGTTATTGTGAGACCCTGGACATGCTTTGCTGGGGTTGGGGTGAGGGGTACTCCTAACAAGGGAAGGAAGAAGAAACGGCTTCAAGGCAATCCATGTGGGTGATTGCATGCACGCTTGTTCCATCTTCCATTTGTGCCTGCCCAAAGTGTCCTAGAACTGACCGGACCTGAGAGGCTGTCTCATTAGAACTAAGAGAAGGTATTGTTGATGATGTATTATATCCATGGAAGAATTCCCTGGGCATTCCCTCTGATGCTGCCTGGGATACGTACATTGCTCAAACTACAGTTTCTTTATGAATGGGGATGAAACATTGCAGTGGGGTATCCATTCTTCTACGGTTTGAAATGGCCAAGCAGAAGTGCCATAGAAATTTGCCAACAAAATAAGCATCTAACTGATAGTGTCATCCTTCTACATGGAACAAATCTGATGACATGTCACTGAAATTTTCCAACTGGGCCACCTTGATGCCTGTGCTAAAAGACTGCTGGGTGTTTATAAGAGATAAAAGAAGATATTTAGTGTGTGTTTATTTGAAACATTTTACATTTTTACTCTACTTCTTTAACCTCTGTTATGGTTATAGCTAGCTTGTGTACTGCGTATAAATGTATGCATCTGTATTCGCCATGTACACCGAAATAAACCTTTGAAATTATTGCCAGGCAGAATTAATGAGCTCAGTTCTAATAGTGCAACATAGTACAGGTGAAACAAACAGCTTCTCCCTTCCCTTCTTCTGCACCGAATGGCTCTACGAAGTCTGCCTGCCAAATTACATCTTTTGGAAAACCAAGTAGCTGGCTGTTTTGTGAGCAGGAAGGATTTCAGGACAAACCACAAACAAGCTGTTTGTTTAGATTTTAAGGTTGACAGTTCATTTACACGTATGCCCTGTAAGTATTCTATAACATAGTCCTGAAAAAGCGCTGAAGAAAAAAAAAAAAACACACAAGGTCTCTGCTGCGGCTACATCATGGTAAGGAATTAACTCTTAACTCTGCCTTCCAGAAACAAATTAAGAGGATGTACTTTGCAATAATTCAGATCTCACAGGTAGGCCCCCAATGTCCAGCCCTGCTATTTCAAATGGGGCATGTCTGCATTAGGGGTGTGGATTTCCATAGAGAGCTCACTGGAACAGACCATTTCTCAGGTTCCAAGACACTGGCCTTGTTAATATTTCATTTAGAACATACTGTGGAGAGCGTCTCATTTATATTACTTACATAATTAATGGTGATAGCTTAGGCACTGCCTTTACACAGAGAGATCTCTTCACAGTGGTCGATGGGTAATGAGAAACAATAGATATTTCATTCACCAGCAGCGTGTTGCTAGTTAGTAGGAAATGATCATGTGTGCTGTTGCTTTAATTGCCCGGGTAAATAATTCTGCCTCGGTGTTAGTGAGCATTTTAAAGCACTTGATGCAAATAGACTAGAAACAAAACAAACAAAAAAAATTAACCTTGATTATGCAACACCTTAGCATAGAAAGTTACAAAGGTATGTCTTTTTTAAAGTTTGCATTCTATCATGCAAATATTATCTAAATATGCATGTGCTGACTACTCATCTACTGTATTTTAGGAAATACAATTAGCTGCCTTTCTCTTCCCCTACGTAGACTGTAAATAACTGTAGATCTTTCTCTTGTTTCCCTATGTAAATATATGTAAATACTAACAAGCTATGCATGCTGCTATTCTAGGCAATTTCAGGTACTTTTATAATATGAAGGCATGTACTTGAACTCGTTTGTTAACAGAGGGGAAAAAACTCTCTCAAAGTCTTTAAAGCTGAATAGAAATTAAAGACTTCTTCCTACACTGTTGTGGCTTCTTTTGTTTGCCTTCTCTTGCTGGAATGGAGTGCCCCACTCCAGCTCTGACCCTCTCCCAGGAAAGACACACAGCACACACAGGCCAGGGAACAAAAATGGAACAACAACTTGGCTTGGGCTTTTTCATACTTTCTTTGGGTTTCCTAAAAAACATCTAGAATCACAAGGTAGGTTTCTTTGGATCTTCCTAGCAAAAGAATCTCAACAGAATTTAATTCCTATTTGTTGTTCCTTTACTGTGTGCCTTATATCCCAAAACACTATTGAGGGTCCCGTCATTCGCATCTAAACAATACGGAGACTGAGTCAGGTCAAGGCCAATGACAAAAGTGAAAACACTACTAAATGCCACCCAAGCCCTCATTCTTTCCTGTATATAATAGGTCAGTAAACTACTTCTGCAAAGGGCCAGAGATTAAGTAATTTAGGCTCTGTGGCCCATATAATGTCTGGCACGATCACTCAATTCTGCTATTGTTGTGAAAGCGGCCATCAGCAACGTCTACCCAAATGAACGTGTCTGTGTTCCAATAATACTTTATTTATAAAAAATAGGCAGTGGGCCAAATTTGGCCGGCAGGCCACAGTTTGTCAATCTCTGCTCTACAGACGATTAAGACTGTTTTTAAAGACTGGTAACATTTCCCTTTTTAACTTGTGCATTTGATGGACCGTGGAAATGATTTGATCAAATGAAAATTCTTTTTTCCTGCAAGTGTCATGAAATAAACAGGTGAGCAAAAATGAAATCACCTGAGCTTATAAAACAGGCTGCCTTCCTCTGACAAATTACATTGCCAGGTTTCAATTTAGTTATCTTTTTGTTTTCATAAATAGGGATGGAAGAAAAAAGTCAGACAAAAGTGGAAAAAAAAAAAAGGAAAAAAGTGAGCAACATTCACTCTTCAATGAGAGGAAGGAGGCTATTACCTCAGGTATCCATGGAAACCAAGCAGCGCATAAACTTTTTAATGGTTGGAAAACAGAGTTTGCGTTTGAAGATGTTTTTCCCAAGTATGATGCTTCAGTGTAAATGCATTAATTGACAGTTTCCTTCGGGACTTTTTTATTGAAGTCTCCAAACTTAATATGATGGCACAAGGGACTCTCTGGAGCCCTTGAAGAATGCTGCAAAGTTAGGTCTTTAGAAAACCGAGCCAGCTCAGGCATCGTGTACAAATCCAATTCTCTTGCAAAGCAAATGAAGAAACAGATCTTTTTCCCATTTAAAAAGAAAAAAGAAAAAAACGAAACCCTCTCTGTTCAGCTAGGGAAGGGAGAGGCCCTATCTAACCTCTATCGAGTGAGAATCAATATCATCTCTTCAGTCCTGGAGGGAACGGAGAAGAAGCAGGAGGAAGAAAGATCCAGGTATTTTTGCAGATGGGGTGGCAATATGGGATGGTAGGAAAATCCCCTGTGCTGAAGCCAGAAGTCCTTACACTGGAATCCTGTCTTTGACACCTATGACAAGCCAGTGAGCCTCAATCTCTTCATCTGGAAAGTGGACATAATAATACACCCTTCATGTGGTTCTTGTAAGGATGAGTGATAACATTTGGCCATTTCCTGGGCACACAACAGGTACTAGTTCAAAAGCAGCTATAACTCTGATTTTTACAAGTTTAAAGCAGCTATAACTCTGATTATCACAAGTTTAAAGAAGGAAGCATACACATCAAAGTATAGACGAAGCCTACACCTCCATTTTTTGGGCCTGCCGTATAGAGAGTCGCCTGTCACCTGGCCCCAGCACCTCTCCTTTAGCCAGATCACCGAGCGCAGGTACAATATCGGCACAGAGGCACTCGCCAGTCCTTTCACCATTTCTAGATCTCCCTTCCAAATCATCCTGAGTTTTTCATGTCTTTGTCCAGGGAGTGTGAGGCTTAATAGCTGCTTAGGGAGGGTTAGTCCAATCCCAACTGTAATGGCCAAAAAAAAAAAAAAAAAAAAAAAAAAAAACAACACAATGGTGGTGATGACTGCTGGTTACTGAGAGTCTCTTAAGTGCCAACAACCTGTTATTACTTCTGATTCTCACAATATCCTCACTCCCCACCAGGGAGGTGTTATTGTAGTGGAGGGGAGACAGAGGCTAAAGGAGGTGAAGTAACTCATGGCCAAGCAACGGGGCAGTGCTGGAACTCAGATTCAACCTGAGGTGTAGGTTCAAAACCCATATTCTTGATGTGTAATGTTCTGACCCCATACTCTGTACCCTTTGTAGCACCCCAGAATCATGCATACACTTGAAAATCTGGCCTCAGATCTGAGAAGGGGATACTTATTTCCTGCCTGGGCCATTTGATCCCTCTGGTGGCCAAGGCCCTCTCCATAGACCAGCAGGGACCTTTCTCCTCCTTTCTGAGCTCCATTTCTAGTGCCTAAATCCCTGGCTTCCCACCAGGCCTCTGGGGGATGTCATGTGATTTTGAACAGTACAGACCAGAAGAGGTCTATGGTGCCTCCCCTGCAGTATTCTCTTCTGCAAATTGCTCTTTGTGCAAACGAGGTCCTGAAGGCTGGCAGGGCTCAGGTTAGGAGCTTGGCATTTGTGGATCATCTGGCAGCAATCACCGGGGCAGTCTCACAACAAGCCGACTGCAGTTGGAACTCCCCGCACCCACAGTTTAGAGAAACGATGAACTCATGACAATGGGGTACACCAAGGAACATCTTATTCTTCTCCCTGCCTCTGCCCTCTGGCTGCCACACCTGTAGGGATTCATCCTCTTAGAAATGCCTGGCAAAGGGAAGGCACACAAATGCACATTGCTACTCAGGGAGGTGTCAGCGAGGAACACAAGCCAGTTGTGTTGCTGGCCCTGGAATTGTCAAGGGGTTGAAAATCTGTCATCTGCCAGTACACCCTCTGGATCCCTAATCAAATGACTTTACAAGGCATTGTAAAGTCTTAAGTGCCAACAACCTGTTATTACCTCTTCATGTATGAATCCCATACAGCGGCCAGGATACCTTCTGTGACACGTTCTAGGTGGCAAGGCGGAGAATTTTAGCTGAACTCTTGCAAGATCCCTATGAAATTACTACAGTCTCATTGTATTAATAGGAAAACTGAGGCTCAAGCAAGTAAATGACTTTGTAACATAATTCTCATTGATTCAGTTTTGATTTTGTGCCACCTGGCGGCCTCCTGCTAAGAGATTCGTGTGTCTTTGATGCTTTCTGTGAGGGTCCACCCTACGCATGACAGATCCTTTAGGGGGAATTCTGCACACATTATCCCCAGTTAAAGACAGGAGAGCCCTGGCACCATGGCTCACACCTGTGATCTCAGCACTTTGAGAGGCCAAGGCAGGTGGATCACCTGAGGTCAGGAGTTCAAGACCACCCTGGCTGACATGGTGAAACCTCGTCTCTACTAAAAATACAAAAATTAGCCAAGTGTGGGGACACACACCTGTAGTCCCACTTACCTGGGAGGCTGAGGTGGGAGGATCGCTTGAAGCCAGGAGGCGGAGGTTGCAGTGAGCCAAGAATGCACCACTGCACTCCAGCTGGGTGACAGAATGAGACTCCATCTTGAAAAATAAAATAAAATAAAAACACAGGGGACTGAATCCCAAAGAGGCAAAGTTTTTTGCCTAGGTCAAACAGCAAGTGACGAGTTAGGAGCTGAACCAAATCACATGGCTCTAGACACCCAGTCTCAACAACTGCACTATGATAAATAGGAACACGTCCACAGCACAAGTGAAGCAGGAACATAGCATATCTTCAGGTCAAGATTTTGAGCCATAATCATAGTGACCTTTCAGGAACAAAGAATAGCAAACATTTTGTGAGGGTTCCTGGTTCACATTAAGTGTTTGATGGGTACCCTTTACAATATTCACAATAATATGATATTTCCATCTAACCAACGTGGAATCAAAAGTCCAGAAAAGTTAAGCAACCTTCCCCGGGTCACACAGCTACTAAGAAGGGGTGGGGAAATTTGGACCTGTGTCATCTGTGCCCTTGACCCCACTGCTACTAAGCATCCTGAGCCACAGAAATCAGACCCTCACAATGCATTTGTCACTTATCCAGTAGTACGATTAATGTCTCTAGTTAGGTTGCTCCACTAAGGGGCACCTTAGACTCTTGGGTGTGATGTTAAAACTGCAGTGGAGGCCAGGGCTTCAATCGCCCATGGGAAAATAATAACTCAAACCAGTGAGCAAAGGATGCAGCCATACCTATGATGGAGCAAAAAAAGCGGGAGGATTTATTTTCTTTACTTGTTTTTAATCTTACTCTTTTCTTTTCTTTACTTTTTTTTTTTTTTTCTTTTTTTGAGACAGAGTCTCTCTCTCGCCCAGGCTGGAGTACAGTGGCACAATCTCGGCTCACTTCAACCTCTGCCTCCCAGGTTCAAGCGATTCTCCTGCCTCAGCCTCCCGAGTAGCTGGGATTACAGGCACATGCCACCATGCCCAGCTAATTTTTGTGTGTTTTCTTTTTTAGTTGAGACAGGGTTTCACCATGTTAGCCAGGCTGGTCTCCAACTCCTGTCCTCAGGTAATCCACCTGTCTTGGCCTCCCCCAGTGCTGGGATTATAGGCATGAGCCACCACGCCCAGCCCATTTTCTAAAGCTGCTCTTGGTTCCTCAGATTTTGGTAGATGACCGATTGATTTAAACTGTTATACACATAAGGGCAGATTTATAACTGCCCCAGATTTCAGTCCTCCTTAACCCCTATGCTTTCCTAGAGGCTGGGAAGCATAACTTCCTGCTGATTGGAAAGTCAGAGCCTTGTATCAGGATACAAGATCCCTGGAGTCCTGATATAAGGACTTCCCATCATCATGGTGGGATGAAACCGCCTCCCATCATCATGGTGGGATGAACCCTGCCCTTTGTCCTGGGTGTTTGTGTTTCCACCACAATCTGTAGGAAACACTGGGAACAAATAAATAAATTACCAGGCAATATGTTTTTCCTGGCATTACAGAACAGCCTTTCTAAAGTGATCAAAAAGTCTAGATTATCACCACAACCACCCATTTGTGGCACTGAGGAATCTATTGAAATGGTCTGATAATTAAATTTACTTTCCATGAATTGCTTTGCTTAAAGGACACATCTGTAAAAAGCAGGGTTGGTGACAGTGGTGTACCAGTAAGTGTTCAAGAACTTGCTCACTGGAGGGGGGCGGTGCAGGGGGTGGGTTTGATTCATAGTGTCTGCCAATTCCCATGGTACAAATACTCTCGCCACAAGCAATTTCAAGCTATCAACTGAAGGCAGAGTTAGGAGGAAATGTACACACTCAGCTCCTGGAAGCTGCTGTGATCCAGTTCTAGCAGTCCCTTGGTGATGACCTGTGGAATACAGCTGCAAGAATTTTTGAGGAAGATCATGAGATATGATAAAACAGATCAGGACCTCAAGGTCATAAAACCATTGCGATGTGGCAGGCACTGTGGGAATGTATAAACCCAAACCAGCTTAGGGTACCTGGAGGACAGAATGGTACAGACTTGTGAATTTTAAGCATGTTTCAACTTGGTCCCTACAACCTAAAAGTTGACTCCACTCAGGTAGCTCCCCTGGCCCAAGGTAACTATACTTCCTACTGGGTCAATATGAGCCCTAAATATCATTCTAGAAACTGCAACATTGCCTCATTTAATACTGTAGCACCTCTGCGGGTAGATAATAACCCCATTTCAGAGATGAGGAGACTGAAGTTCAAGGAATTGAAAGATGCTCAGGGTTACACCGAACTCCCGAAATGCATTGCCAGGATTCAGATCCAGATCTGCCAGACCTCAGACTTCATTATTTCCCTAGTTCTCCAGGGAACTGTGCTCCCTTTGAGCTCTGTATCCTTGAAAATAGAACATTTCTACAACAAGTGAAATCTACATGTTATAACAAATAATTTGCCTCCCCCTAAAAAAAAGTCTCTCATTCAGGGACACAGGGTCTGAATCCCTGGGGGGCTGGAGGTAGTGTAGAGGATGAGTACTGGAGACGTGGAGGACAGTCACGTGCTAACACAGGGGAGGGTCCCAACTTGCCCTCGCTCCACAGGCTGCTGTGGGAGCTCCGTGTTCCTGAGAGTCAGGATGACCTGCCTGGAGACTGGGTATGTGGAGTATCAGCAGAAGAGAGGCTAGGGCTGCTTATGGGATTGGAAATCTTGGGATTTAAATTATTTCTCAGGCATTAATGGAAGTTGGGTCCGAATAGATTCAGCATTTTCTCCTTTTGCCCAACGTCACAAACCTAAGTGAGCAGAGATAACCTTGGGGCCGCCAGGAGCTTCCAGCACACAGAGCACGTGTTCCTAAGCTGAAGGTCCCTCGGTTCAAACTGGTATAAACCCAAGCCAGCTTGGGGTACGGGGAGGACAGAATGATATAGACTTGTGAATTTTAAGCATTTTTCAACTTGGTCTCTCATTGTGAAATCTACACGTTATAACAAATAATTTGTATACGTGTAATACACAATGTATGTTGTATATATGTAAAATACAATGAACATGTATAATTTCTGAGTCTCTCACCTTGGTCTCTCACTGTTCACCAACAGGTGAAGAACAGAGAAGAGGATGATTTTTGCTCACACTGCACTTCTGTAACTTTATCAAAGGTGCTAAACCTCGAAGCTACTTTTGGTTTTGGTACTTCCTCAAATGAACATGCAAACAGGTTCCTACTGATTAAATTGCATGAGAAGAGTCAGTACTGGAAATTAGTAGTATTCCTGTCCCCACTAACAGAAGAATATTTTAAACAAAGGCATCTTTACCACCTGAGATAACCAATTTTTTCCCATGTGAGTGGAATACCATTTCCAAATAAGAAAGAGAAAACAGTGACGCAGGAAATGAACAACTAAAATGTTCTTTCCCCTTTCAACTTTAATTCCTGACACATTTGCATCTAGAATGTCAAACTTACCCAGTCACTGATCTTGTGCTAGGATTCTATGTACCACTACCTGGAGTGTTTTCCCAAAACACACTTCTCGAATCTGACTTAACCATTATCATTGCCATTCCTTTGCAAGGAGCTAGCTCCCAGTCTAGACAAGCTGACTTACCTTTGTAGCTTTACCATCTCCCTTTCCCCCATCCCTGCACCTCACTTACATGAATATACCCTGAAGTTAGAGAGGCATGGCTTCAGAGCAAGCTGAAGACACTGTAGTGGATACTGTAGTGTGCTGCTGAGATCCCCCATTCTGGGCCAGGAGGCACTCATTTCCTCAGATGCTAGACTGTCGTATGAGTCCCTCCTCAGGAACTGCCCTCAGCCAAAGCGAGCTCCCTACATAAGCAACACCCACTCCAGGGGGGAGCCCACCTCAATGACTTCCTGACCTCCTTGCATCTCTGAAGAATAATCCAGCTTCAGAGTTTCCTTGGGATTGACTGGAGCATTCGCATCTCCCACAGCACAGCTCAATCCTCCCTCCGCCCCATCCTGCTTGCTATGTTTCCCTACGGGTGTGCATCCTAGAACACTCCCCAGTAATCTTCCTACATGCCAATCTCAGTTGCAGAGTCTGCTTCCTACCTACAACAAATAGCTGGCAGACTTAGAGAAATAAACATAACCACTCTGAGCCTCTGTTTTCTCCTCTGTAGATCTGAGATAGGGGTATGCTCACACTTTAGCCATCCGGAATGACCAAATCACACCATATGCATAATGTTCTCATACGGAGCAGGCATATAATCCATACTCAGCAGATGACAGCAGTGGTGGTAGGAGTAGAAGTGACAGCATTAGCAGTAGCATCTACTCATCTCATTCTGCCTGTGTGGTTCTTTCTCATCCTTTAGTTTGGGAAGTATGGCATGGGGAAAAAAAGCATAGACTCTGGGACCATCTGCTTAGACGTGATTCCAGTTCTTTAAGTTTAAGCATGTTTTTGTATGCACTCTCTCCAGAAACTCTATTGAAAGTATAATACGGGGAAAAATTATTTAACTCAGTGATCAGGAAACATCAACAAAGATTTTGGACGATGGAAAGCAGATGGAGAAAGCGGCACTTCCTGACTCAGCAGCGCGGAGGCTGTAGAACAGAAAGGCAGTGAGAAATGAGCCAGTTCCCACAACGGGAGCCTGGGAACTGAACGGGGGTGGAGAAGGGTGGAAGTAGGAAAAGGTAAGGTGAGGCTCCACGCTGCTGCCTATAACGTCGGAGCCGAGATCTCACATGGGCCAGGAAACTCATTAAACAACTTGAGTCCTTACAAAGTTCAGCCGTCACTTCCTCTGTGAGTTCGTAACCAGAACCTTTCTTCACCTGCACAGTCCATCTATATTTCGTAGTTGGGTGTCTGCTGTTAGACTGTGATCTCACTGAGAGGTTCCTGGCATCCAACCCAAAGCTTGGCACACAATAGGTGCTTAGAGAATATTTCTCTAAAAGGATGAATGAATGAATGCTCAAATTTCCTTTGCAGGCCAAAGGAAAAAGATATCAATCCAACTCAGTTGTCGGATAAACAAAATGACCAGTCAAATTATTTCCTTTCCAAATCGTTATTGGTGTGGTTTTGACATAGCTGTTCTCTAAAAGTAACGACTCACATTAGAGCTACACTTACATAATATTCATTATGTGCCACACACTGCTCCAAACTTTCTTTGTACACATACACACACACACACACACACACACACACACACAGAATCTTCATAACAACCACGTGAACTAGATTTGCTATTATTTTCCCCAGTTTACAGAAAACTGAGACAAACAGAGGTTGAGCAACGTGCGCAAATCTACACAGTTACTAAGTGGCAGAGCTGGGATTCAAACTCATGTCCTGTGACTCCAAAGACCCTGCTGTAAAGAAGGCAAGGAGCTAGTTGCTTCTAGGGGTTACTGGGGCCTTCTCTTGTCCCTGAACTTGTTAAACCATAATCCTGTCTGTCTACTGATTCAGCTTCTCCCCAGCTGCCACCCCTTTACGAGGAGCTGGGCTTTGCAATCTTCGGGTATCCTAAATTGTTTTTGCCCAAGTGGAGACTTTCCTCTCCTTCCTCCAAACCAATGGGGTCTCACCTGGGGTCTTTGCTGGCTAGGTGACCTGTAGCAAGAAAAGGTGTGTGGGGGTCAATCTGCAATATTTTTAAAAGCTGAATGAAACGCTTACTTTGTCCACAGAGACCACGCAGATGGATGACCGGACTAAATCGCATCTGCTAGGTGAGCAGCACTGTCATACTCTGAGGTCTCCCTGAAGAAGGGAGCAGAAGGCATCTCTGTGACACAAGACCCAGCAGTACTGCCCAGTGGCAAAGCTCTTTTTCCTCCAGCCGCTTCTCAATTCAAGTTTCAGTGAGGCATAAAGAATAAAAGCAGTTTGGGGAGATGCCCTACATCGACTGAAGTCTCCTCTGTTCCAGGCTTAGTGCTGAGAGCTTCTGTGCAGACAACAAAGAGCTCTTCCAGCGAGCCTCTGAGGTGCTTACTATTATCGTCATTTTACAGGGCCCCCAAGGGTAAGCAACTTGTATGCAGAGGGAATCAAACTTACAGATGAACTTTGGTCTATCTGATTCCATAACCTGTGCTTTCTGTTCTGTATTGGGAGATTCCGGCAGAAAGCACCCACAAGAGAATGAAGTCTAATGGAATGGAAAGTGCAGTTCTTGACCCTGGGATCCTAGACGCCAAAGATCGTAGATAATTGGCAACTCTTTGGTAGTTCACAGCCGTGGAGACAAACTTCTGTCTCCTCTTGGTGAGCCAAAGAGAAGTAGCAGAAACGAATGGGAGACAAGGAATAAAATGAGGCCCTTCCTTCATTCACCTTTTCGTCAACCACTGTACCAGTGACAGCAGGTCCTTAACCTCAGTCCTGTAGCCCTGTGACGAAATTAGAGCTCAGAGAGGTTAACTGACTTTCCCAAGGATGCACAGCTGGTGAATGACAGAGTTGGGATTCAAATGTGAAAAGTGATGGGTGGGCTCTGAAGTTCACTTTCTTCTCACTCTACTGCCTCTTTTGCACTGAGAATAAGCAAAGGGGCTGGACTCCACAAAGGAAACAAAAAGTGAGAGGCAAAAGAAATAAAGCAAAAATGAGTGAAAGGCTCCACTTGTAAGCATAGGGCCACACTAATCAGCTTTAGAGGTGCTTCTGAATACCTAGGCACCTTAAGAGAAATCTCTCCATGCTAAACCTTTCCTTGACCAATAGAGACCTTGCCAGGTAAAACCTCACATCTTTTTCAGTTGTCAAATTATTTCTTGCACTAAAGAGATGAGGCTAAAATGTGCAACAGGCAATAAGCTCCTTGAAAATAAGATTTCATTCACACACATCTCCCCAGTATTTGGCACTGGGCCTGGTATACAGGAGTGTTGAGTTACCATGTGATGAGTGAATGAATGAATGGATGGGTGGATGAATGAATGAATGAATCACTGCAAAAATAACCGAACAGCTGTTTGGGGCACTTTCTGCCCCATTTCACGCCAAAGGGAGGCGTATTGTGGAAATGACTCACCAGTGCTTACCCTGACTTTAAAAATACACACATTCCCTATTAGAGCTGGCAGGAGCAATTTCGGTCCTTAGAGCAGAGCTCCCTGCCCACCTAATATTACACGAGGTGTTAACTACATTATCTGGAAATACCCTATGACTAATTCCCCATCCCTTATCTTGAGGAGAAGAAAATTGTCTCTAACGCGAATGCCCCAGATTCCTGGTCAGTTTATGTAAGGCGTTTCAAGTGATTGCGGTATTTTAATCCATTTTTAGCTTAAATCACCTGATATGTGGTGAGCCCAGAAGACCTGATCTCTTGCTCCCTTAAACTCCCTGTTTTTCCACTAATTTTGTTTAAACTACTTATGCGCATAAGTAGTTCTCCATTGAAGAATGGGCTTAGAAGTAGATATCCCCTAGACGCTATGATTTTTTTAACAGACATTTATTCAGTGGATGTTGCAGTCACATCTCCCTGAGCTTGAGGCTCCACTACTTTTGGGTGAGCCCACATCTGCCAGGTCGGGGTGGGTGGTATTTATTCTTTATCATGCATGGCCTAGTGGTGCTTCTGTAGTTTGATAACTTTTCGCTCCAGTCCAAATAGGATTTGATAGAAATTTTCTCCAAATTACGTCTCAAATGATCCTCAGTGATTGAGAAAAACATGAGCTCCCATAGGACCTTCGACCAGCTAGAAGCAAAAACTTGGCTTGTAGAAAGTAGCAGGAGAGGAAAGCCCATTCTTCGTGCAGTTTGTAGCTACTGTGAAATAAGCAAAATGGACAGAAATGCAAAAATAAAGGTGTTAGATTTAAAAGAATCCATGTCCTGATGTCCACTTACAATCTCAGTGGCCTTTCTCTCCCATAAACAGAAGTCATGGGCTGGGCGCGGTGGCTCACGCCTGTAATCCCAGCACGTTGGGAGGCAGAGGCGCGCAGATTGCCTGAGCTCAGGAGTTTGAGACCAGCCTGGGCAACACGGTGAAACCCTTTCCCCGCTAAAATACAAAAAAAATTAGTCAGGTGTGGTGGCGGGTGCCTGTAGTCCCAGCTACTCGGGAGGGAGGCTGAGGCAGGAGAATTGCTTGAACCCGGGAGGCGGAGGTTGCAGTGAGCCAAGGTTGTGCCCCAGCACGCCAGCCTAGGCAACAGAGCAACAGAGCAAGACTCCGTCTCTTAAAAACAAAGAAACAAACAAAAAAAGAAGTCATGCTTTGCTCATCTTCTCAGCATCTTCTTATAGACACAACACCTTTGATATGTGATTTTATTTGAATGCATAGACAAATGAGAGATTTAGTCACAATTCACAAAATTTAGGTAACATCAACTAATTAGCCTTCTAACTCAAGTCCTCAAATCTACCTGTAAAAGGGCAGATAGTAAATATTTTAGACTTTGTAGGCTCTACGTTTACAAGTACTCAACTTTGCTATTATAATGCAAAAGTAGCCATAGACAATAGGTAAACAAATGCACCTGGCTGTGTTCCAATACAATTTTATTTACAAAAACAAACAGCAGGCAGGATTTGTTCCATGAACTGTAGTTTGCAGAGCCCTCTTCTACCTAATGCCAAGTAGTTAATCATCTAAGTAACACCAACTAGTTCATCTTCTGAATGAGTTCCCTCCTTTGACAAAATGGACTTGACATTTGACTGAACTTTTGTGCCAGTTTAATCCAAGTTGGAAACGTGAAGTGAATTTCAATGGAGCCAGAGGGTGTGAGGCCTCTCTCTTGGGGCCTCTCTGTAGGGGGGTAAGGCCTCTGTGGGTCTGAATATTCAGAGACATGTCAGTAAGTCCCACGGTCTTTGGAATTCATATCCAGACCTTAGGCAGGAATCTATGCCTAATGGCTGCACGTTAATTCTCATGATTTTTTTTCCCCATAAAAAAGGACATGAGGCCAGGCACGGTGGCTCACGCCTGTAATCCCAGCACTTTGAGAGGCCAAGGCAGGTGGACCACTTGAGGTCAGGACTTCGAGACAAGCCTGGCCAACATGGTGAAACCCCATCTTTACTAAAAATACAAAAGTTAGCCAGGCATGGTGTTGCACACCTATAATCCCAGGTACTCGGGAGGCTGAGGCAGAAGAATCGCTTTAACCTGGGAGACTTAGGGTGCAGTGAGCTGAGATCACACCACTGCACTGGGCGACTGAGTAAGACTCTGTCTCAAAAAAAAAAAAAATAATTAAAAAACAACGCGTTATGAAAACATTTCCAAGGGAAGATGATACAATAATGGAGCAATCAAATGCTTCCAAATTAACATCTTTATCCTCCCTTACCAACTGTTACCTAAAATTAGGTAGAATATGAAACCACTGGAAGTTTTTAAGGAGTTAAATTACTACTAAAATCACTCAGCTCCTATCAATTGCAAGATGCCAAATAAATATCCCACCCCTCCGACTGGGAGCAGGTAACAATTGTGTATTCACAAGTTCAGGACAGCCAAGCAAATGAAAATGGTGGGATGAAACCCCTCCCTTGCTCCATTTCTTATCTCTCCTAGCTAACATCTATTGTCAAAACAGAACCTCAAACCCCTTAGTTTAGAACAGAAAGTACTAGAAATAATTATTCCTCAAGAAATATACTGTCCTAGGCTGGGGCATGGTGGCTCATGCCGGTACTCCCAGCACTTTAAGAGGCCAAGGCAGGAGGATCGCTTGAAGCTAGGAGTTTGAGACCAGCCTGGGTAACACAGTGAGACCCTGTCTCTAAAAAAAAAAGAAGCTGGGAGTGGCGGTGCATGCCTGTAGTCCCAGCTACTCGGGAGGCTGAGGCAGGAGGATCACTTGAGCCCGGGAAGACGAGGCTGCAGTGAGCCATGATGGTGACACTGCACTCAAGCCCAGGTGACAGAGCGAGGTCCTGTCTCAGAAAAAAGAAAAAGAAAAAAAAAGAAATAGGCTTTCCTTTTTTTTTTTTTTTTGGTTTACAATTTTTTATTGTTACATAATAATTGTACACATTTAAGGGGTACCCATGATATTTTGATACACATACTCAATATGTAATGATCAAATCAAGGTATTTAGGATATTTATCATCTCAAACATTTATCATTTCTTCAAGTTGGAAATATTTCAAATCATGTACTCTAATTATTTTGGAAGATATATTGTTGTTGTCAGAAATCCGACTGTGCTATAAAATACTAAAACGTATTCCTTCTATTTAACTGTATATTTGTACCCATTAACCAATCTTTTTTTTTTCTTATTATTATACTTAGGTTTTAGGGTACATGTGCACAATGTGCAGGTTTGTTACATATGTATCCATGTGCCGTGTTGTTTTGCTGCACTCATTAACTCGTCATTTAGCATTAGGTATATCTCCTAATGCTGTCCCTCCCCCCTCCCCCAACCCCACAACAGTCCCCGGAGTGTGATGTTCCCCTTCCTGTGTCCATGAGTTCTCATTGTTCAATTCCCACCTATGAGTGAGAACATGCGGTGTTTGTTTTTTTGTCCTTGCGATAGTTTACTGAGAATGATGCTTTCCAGTTTCATCCATGTCCCTGCAAACAACATGAACGCATTTTTCATGGCTGCATAGTATTCCATGGTGTATATGTGCCACATTTTCTTAATCCAGTCTATCGTTGTTGGACATTTGGGTTGGTTCCAACTCTGCTATTGTGAATAATGCCGCAATAAACATACGTGTGCATGTGTCTTTATAGCAGCATGATTTATAGTCCTTTGGGTATATACCCAGTAATGGGATGGCTGGGTCAAACGGTATTTCTAGTTCTAGATCCCTGAGGAATCGCCACACTGACTTCCACAATGGCTGAACTAGTTTACAGTCCCACCAACAGTGTAAAACTGTTCCCATTTCTCCACATCCTCTCCAGCACCTGTTGTTTCCTGACATTTTAATGATGGCCATTCTAACTGGTATGAGATGGTATCTCACTGTGGTTTTGATTTGCATTTCTCTGATGGCCAGTGATGATGAGCATTTTTAATAGATGCCTGTTCAAAATGCTCAGGCAATTTTTCCGAAATTAAATGCCATTTTGGAAGATGATGGACCGTGCTGGCAACAAAGTCCAACGTCCCAGGGGCACTACCGTCTCTTTCCCTAGGTTTACAGCAGACGAGTTTTTGTCTCTCTATATATACACATATCTGTATTTTTTTCTTTTCCTTTTCACCTGGAAATCTCTGTCAACTCTTCCACATAGAATCCGAAAGCTTTCCACTATGTGTCACAATATAGATTTGGATGCAGTAAAGACTATAATTATTGAGCATTTATGAGAAGTAATATTTTCCCTCTGGTGCATGTTAGCTCAGTTGCTCACACACAAGTGTGAATACTAATGCCTTCAGCTTACCTTGGCGCCACAGAAATGAAAGGTGAGAGAACCGAGCAGCCCCAGGAAAAGCAAACACTGAACCCCACCGGTGTCTGTAGAGAACGATGTGGATTTGGAGGAGAACTTTCAAATAAAGGTGGCAATTTGCTTGCAGGATTTAAACATCAGGCCTTTGTGCTAAGAGACTTGGAGGACCCAACCCAGCACATGCAACCGAGAGTTCTGCAGATCCTGCCTGGCAACAGACGGCTCGGAAGAAATGAATTGCTATATAAACATTTAACTGAGAGTTTGACTTCATAAGCGTGGAAATTAGGTGAAACAAAAGGAGAATGATTCTGAGGCATTCCACTTAGTCATCTGTGATTTCTCTGGCAATGCGTGCTGAGCCTCTTACCGGTCCTGACATTCTCAAAGAAAGAAATTTTGGAAATCTGTGAAAGGAAATGTAAAGTATCTAAGAGAACTTTAGTAACCCATTGCTGAAAAAAAGAGAGACAGTATTTGCAAGGGAAATAGGTCTTGGCCACACCAGTCACGACTCAAAGCTATGTCTCAAACCACAAACACGAGGCCAGCTTGAATGCCTGCCTCCACCGACATTTCCTTTTGGGTACAGAGGGCAAAAGTGTGTGTTTCCATTTTTATCCCATGCAGCCCCACTGCCGCCTCCTGCCTTGTCCCTTGTCTAGCTCAAGACTTGGTGGGTTTTCTTCTATGGCACATTCCAGGAAGGAGAAGAGAAAAATAAAAGTGACTCTACACCGTACTGCCCACAATTAGCAACTCAGGGAGGAAAAGACCGTAACTACCCAGGAAGTGGGAGAAGGAATTTGTGTTTGAAGAACACAGCTTGACTCCCCGTGCTTGGGAGAGACAGTGGACAATTAGAGATAAGGAGGAACATTATCAGTCGTGCCTTGCCATCCATGCCTGGTGCACAGGAAGGACTCACAGCTCAGAAGAATTCATTCATAATTCTTTCTTTCTGTTTTCACAAAATACAAGTGAAAGGGGGCCAGGCATGGTGGCTCACACCTGTAATCCCAGCAATGTGGGACGCCAAGGCCAGTGCATCACTTGAGCCCAGGAGTTCAAGACCAGCCTGGCCAACATAGTGAAACCCCATCTCTACTAAAAATACAAAAATTAGCCAGGCATGGTGGTGCATACCTGTAATCCCATCACTTTGGGAGGCTGAGGCAGGCTGATCACTTGAGGTCAGGAGTTCAAGACTAGCCTGGCTAACACGGTGAAACCCTGTCTCTACTAAAAATCAGCTGGGCGTGGTGGCGGTGTGGGGGGTGTGGGGGCCTGTAATCCCAGCTACTCGGGAGTCTGAGGCAGGAGAATCGCTTGAACCTGGGAAACGGAGAATGTAGTCAGCAGAGATCATGCCACTGCACTCCAGCCTGGGTGACAGAGCGATACTCTGTCTCAAAAACAAAACAAAACAAAAACAAGTGAAGGGAGTGGATTTCTAGTACCTGGTTCACAGGGGCATAGGAGGTATTTGATCAATGCTTGTTAAATCCATGTTTGGGGGCACTACGATATTATTTCTAGTAATAATAACCACTATAGATAAGCACGTTTAGCTTTCAAAAAAACTATGTGATAAGTGCTGATATTAACCCATTTTACAGGGGAGGAAAGTGAGGCACACAGCATTTAAGTAACTTTCTCAAAGTCATTCAGTTGGTAAGTGGTGGCGCTGGGATTTGAACCCAAGAGGTTTGGCTCAGAGTCTGTGATTTTCTAACGATCCCCCTAACAAACACAATACCCAAAGACTCATTCTAGGTCCTGCTCTGCACATTTAGGGTGTTTTGTTTTACTGCATAATTTATATTTTCTCAAGCACTTCTGGTGTTTGAAATTCTTCATAATATGATACAGTGACACCTGTCACTCCACATGTCTACCTTTGGGCTTGGGAGTGAACATTCACTGCAGTGAGCATGTGGTGAAAAATCAATATGTTGAAAAACTGGCTGGGGGATGGGAGAAAATGAGAAAAGGTGAGAAACGTGGACTAAGCTTCCCTGACCCTCAGTTTCCTCATTGGAAAAAATGCTAGTGTGAGGATTAGAGAAAAAGTTCCCAGACTAATGTCCCGAGTATACTGGATAGTTGAGGAATGGCAACTGTACTGTTTACAGGAGTGAGGTGATTACTAGTATTACTTGTTATAGGTTGAATCATGTCCCAGTGAATGTATGTTGAAGTCCTAACCACCACTGCCTCAGAATGTGACGTTACTTGGAAATAGACATGTAATTAGATTGGAAAACAGAGGTAAATAGTTAAGATGCGGTTTTACTGGAATAGGGTGGGCCCTTAATCCAATGTGACTGGTGTCCTGATAACAAAGGAGAAGAGACACAGAGACACACAGGGAAAAGGCTGTGGGAGGACAGACGCAGAGGTCGGATAGCTGCAGCTGCAAGCCAGGAAACACCAAGCGTTGCCACTGAACCACCGGATGTGAGAGGAGCAAGGAGGGTTCTCTAGAGAAGGAACATGGTCCTCTCCACACTGTGGTCTCAGACTCTGGCCTCTAGGACTGTGAGATAATATTCCTGTTGTTTGAAGCCCTCTAGGCTGTGCAGTTTGTCACAGCAGCGATGGGAAGCACACACTGAACTATTCCTGTTATCACCTGGCTCATGTCCCTTCTCAGCAACCCCATGTAAGTCAGCACAGTCCTGGATGTATCATTTAGGAACATGTGAACATCTACGTGAACACACAGGCCCACAGCCATAGGCAGAAAACACCCAACATCATTTTTTGACAATACAGGCCATGTGAAAAATAAACCAGAAAATTCTCTGAATGTACCTTCTCAAGGCCAGCAGACATATTAACCACACACACACACACACACACACACACACACACACACACACACACAGCGTCTCTTCTAAATGTATGCCTTACCATATTTTTCCTAATGTCAGGCCTCAGATGTGTAACTACCGAATTTATCTTCTTTACAGTACTTCCTAGAAAACAGATGAGTCCCTTCTCACGCTAGGCAGTGTCCGATGCAGTCCACCCTCAGAACCACACCCTCTCATTTATCCTCATCCTCATTTCTTTCCTGATTCCCTTTACCTGCCACCTTCTCTGCTCTCAAGACAACAGAAAAGGAAATCTATGATGTCTTAGCACAGGCTCTGCCAAACGCTCACTGGCAGGTGTTTGACAAAAGGCCCTCCCTGCATCCTGACAACCCAAGCCATGAAAGACAGACGCACCTGTCTTTGACATGAGATCTGTGCGGTGAGCTCTGAATCCATTCTGAGGCTACCTGGATGACAAATGGATCTTGGCTGGCCAGAGGGGCAGGAGGTGTCACATCTCCTTTAACTAACAAGTAACATGTCCAAAAGTAATTGTTAAAGAAAAAAATGGTCTCCCAGTTAGAAAATATGGTCAAATACACTTTCAGGTATTACCTCTTTTTTCCTCAAACTGTAAATAAGTAGAGTTGAGAAGATGAACTTCCCATCACCAAAGCGGAGGATGGGTTGAAATTTTGTTTTTTTATTGAGACTTCCTCTGCTCTTATTGAAGAGAGGCAGTTTCCTGTCTGTTTCAGGGGGCTTCACCAGAAAGTGATGCTATTTGTGACTGTAAGTCCAAGTATTCTGAACCTAGGAGAAAAGAAAAACAACTTTTCCCTAGATTTCACAGAGGGAAGGGGCCTCTCCCCCTCAGCCATTCTCAATTCAATAGTTCAGTAAAATTCATCCATAGTTTTTCTTATCTCAAGATCTCTCAAATCACGAAAGGACCAGAAAGTGAGCGTTAATCAAATTATTTGTGTGTTTCCTGATTTTTATAAACAGCATAAATGTTTCATTGTCAGCGCTAGGGACAGACTCAATCTCATCCCTCTTTAAAGTGTAAAGGAGAATCCCTATAGCCAACGATTGTCCAAAAAAGTAACACGTTCTTGATTGTTCCTTCACTGATTCCTTTTCATCACCTTCCTCTGGAGCCAACTGTCTCACTGCCAAGAGCATGGGGAAATCAGAACTAAATTAGCTGGAGGAATTATCAACCCAAATTGCCACTGCTGCCTCCTCTTCAAACTCCTATCTTGGCTATTTGTCTTCCTAGACTCCCACTCTTCTGGGAAAGATTTTCTGAGAAAGGTGGAAAATTCTCGGGGTCAGATATGAATCACCACAGTGTGGGAGATTTCGCCAAGGCTGGGTGCCTTCGACCCTCAGAGAGGCAGGTACAGGCTGGTACTACAGGGCTGGAGCTTGGAGAGTTGCAGAGTGGGTGCAGAACACCAGAGTTAGAAGCAGGGTCAGGGAAAGATGCTAAAATCCAAGTGGACAAGAGCTTGTCTTGCGTCTTTTGGTCAGTGTGCAGCAAAGACAACAGAAACAGACAAGGCGTGGAAATCGGTGGTCTGGTGAATTTCCTTACATGGTGACTGATTATATCAGGTCTCTGCCCCCATGGACACACTCTGTTCCTACATGCATTGCCACTGTCTGTCACAGTGACGGGTGTTCAAAAGCATTTGTTGAATAAATGAACGGTAGGCTCTTTGCGCAAGGAAAATTGGACTCTTCCGTGTAGACTCCACAAACTAATAGTCTACACTGTCAGTATAGACTGTTACACTAACTGCATCTGACTCAATGAATTTGAATTAGTCAATTCAACAATTCTGAGCATTTGGGGGAGGGTTTAATTTACAGTCCATTCAGAAGATTTTTCAGTGATTGTGCTGGCAATTGCTGCCACTTTCCTCCATTTTGAGTCCTTTTGATAATGTTCATGCTTGCCCCCTCCAGCAAAAGCACTAACAAAGGAGAGTTACAGAGATGCAGTCACAGAGGTGAGGAGAGTCGAGAAAGTGACAAGGGTAAAGGCAAGCATGACACCAAAGCGTGTTTTGTTCTGGAGTCGTCTGAGTGGCAGGTCTCGAAGCTCTAAGTATAGAGACCAGAGCAGTGAGAAAAGGACTGAGTGACAGAGTCAGTGTGATGCAGAGATAAGAATACAAATTTGGGAGGCACAGAACCTTTGGTTCAAATTCCAGCTCTGGGACCTAGGGCAGATTATTTAACTTTTTGTGCCTCCATGTTCTCATCTGCAGAGTGGGTGCAACAATAGAAACCACCTCCGTAGGTTATGGATATTAAATGGGCTGAAACATGCAGAGTTCACACATAGTTATTTGATACATTTGTTATAATAGTTATTATTGCCACTTGATATGTTATTAAGTATAAGGAACACACTGATTTACTCACAGCACTGGTGACGGAGAGTAAGAATACAGGAAATTAGCACAACGATTATGGTTGGATGCCAATTCAGAGACACAGGAAAAAATAAAATGTGTATCCTGCAAAAGCAGAAATAAGACATTTAATCTGTTTGAGCCTGAGCTTTTATGTCTGCTCACAGGACAGTTCTGAACGTCATCTGTGCTAGCGTTTCATAGCACAGTGTCTGACAAAATGCATCTTCTTTTCTCGTGTCCCTCCCTCCTCTCATTTTTTTTTTCCTTCTGGGAGGACAAAGACTAGCATGTTGAAGGTGCTATGCAAGCCTCACAGGGAGCCTTGACCTTGTACCTACATTAGCTTTGCAAGAAAAGGAAGAGAGTCTAGCTGGTCAGCCATAGACGGTGGGCAAGGCTAGCCTGGCCTCATGGTGCCTGCCACCTGCTCTGCTCATGCCTTCTCCCCTTGGCTTGGGTCTTCCGGGTTTGGTTCCACCTGTGTGAAGGCCAGCAGCGGAGTACCCATAGTGGGTTGCCAGGGAAGAGCACCCCAACTTGGAAGATGGGAGGGGTGACCCCTCCTGAAATATGTGCATCAGACGAGGGCCACCACTATGCTGACCTGCCTAGTACGTGTGTTTACCTTCTTAGTCCTGCTGCCTTAAAAGAGCTCCCCCAGCCTATTTTCTGAGGATGCTTGTCAGCCCAGAAGGTTTTTGTTTAATATGTCTCTGCCTAGCTGGAATTATGGAAAACACAAACACACCCACCCACATATATTTCTGTAACACACACACAGTGCTCGTTCTGTTCTAGGCACGAAGTGTCTCAGAAATAGTGACTCATTTACTCCTCATAACAAAACTATGCAGTAAAAACTATAATTATCCCATATTTACAGTAAAATAAAGGCATAAAGAGGTTACCAACTTGCCCCGTGTCACAAGCTTGCAAGAGGAGGGGTCAGGATTTGAACCCAGGCCTTCTGACTCCAGAATCTTGGCTTTTAAACACCCTGATATTTTACTTTAAAAGCACAAATAACCCCACCAACCCCATTATAACAGGTCCCGCTAATTACTTTCCCTCCTTCTGATCCTTTCCAATCCCAGTTAGGAATCATTGCATTCTCAGACAGTTCTTACACCAAAAGCCCATATACAAAGATGGCACATATTTAGATAACATATATTAAAGGGATAAGGAAAAATATAGGTGTGAATATCGAGACCAAGGGCTGACAGGTTAAAAAGGGAAGCTGGGAGACACAAAAGGCATTTCCGATCATTCTGATGACTAACATGGTGCTGGTATATCGTGGGGCAGGGCCAGGAATCCTGGATACCCTACAGCGCGCCGTACAAAGACATCTACAGCCCCAAATCCTAATGGTGCCTGAGTCAGGTGACACAGGGCATGACCTGAAGATGAAAACGAACCACCAGAAAGAACAAGAGTCCCTCCCTTGCCACCAAGAAGTAATGCTCTAATGTCTCCAGCTGGCTGGAGTGAGCAGGAATCATCCGTGGGGTAGGGTGGGGATGGTGGAAGGCTCCCCTGCGGTACCCTTCAGCACACGATAACTTGTCTGCTGCAGAATCCACAAACTGCCCCGGGATTGTTAGAAGGTTCACTAATGAGGTGTGGTGAGATTGGATAAAGCTTTCAAATGAATGATGTTTGTAAAATTATATTAATAACAACGCTCTATCCCAGTGGGGAACAGAATTATTCCTAGGGTTTATGCTGTGGTTTGTAAAATGCTGCAGCTGCAAATGGATGAAACATGCAGCCTAAACCTGCAGTGGGATTGTTTGCAGCCTGAGATTTAAAAGACCTCTCCATTTGTGACCTCCAACCCAGTAATTCCACTTGTAGAACTCCAGGTACGTCAAAAGAAGGACAAAGAGCCATGCAGAAAGATGTTCATCTCAGCATTATTTATCAAAGCAAAGAACTGGATACCACCCAAAGGCTCAGTAATAAGGGGGATGTTAAGTAAACTTTGGTACAACTATATCATGAAGTGCTTTCACCCAATTTAAAAAAAAACCCTTACCAAGAGTTTTCAACAATATGGGGAAATCGTTCTGCATAGTGTTAAGTAAAACCACAGGATACAAAATTGTGTCACCTGACCTTTGACTCAGAAATCCCATCTGTCTTACAAAATTAAAACCAGCAGTATATAATAACATATATTGCTGTAGTATTCATAAGCGCTAAAACAACAATATCAAAATTGAAAAGAAATGGAATGCCCATAAACAGAGGAATGATTGATTTAATTACGGCTATTCCACAGCACAGAGCAGTATGCAAACATTTTTAAAAATTTTTGTTTCATCTATACATGTTCCATATGTCTTGACCAAATAAAGCAAGTTTTAAAATAATGGACAAAATATTATGCTATTAAAACACATACATTCCACTCCTATAGTGCATATATAATCTGCATGTTTGCATGGTCACAGAAGGTCCAAAAGTGCCACTTAGCAAAGGGAAGAGGTAGAGCATAAATTATTAGCTTTTTCTTCTTATATATTCATATTGTTTGACTTATTTAAATGAGCATGTATTAACTTAATAATCTAAAAAATCTAATACGTTGAAAAATCAGACATACAATGTGATCTCAACTGTCTTAAAATGCATGTGCCTGGAATAGGGAAAAAGACCAGATACAAATGTCCTTGTATGGAGCAGTGGTTATTATTGAGTGTTGGAATTAAAAATAGTAGCGATTTTGTCAAGGTGTCTTGCATTTTCCTAGTTTTTCATTTTGTATATCTATATTAGTTTTTTATTCAGAGTGGATAAATGGATTGATGAATGGATGGACGGATGGATAGATGAATAGATACACACAGACCGATAGACAGGAAGACAAGAAAGGAAGGAATGAAGAAATGGAGGGAGGGAGGGAGAAAGAGAAAGAGAGGGAAGAGAGAGAAAGAAAAAGAGAAAAAGAAAGAAGCAAATTAAGCAATTGAATGAATGATTGGCCTTCCTTTTCTCTTTCCACTTCTTCAGGGTTTCTAGGTTCCTATTTCCCTAATTCCTCCTGCCCCTACCTACTTCCCACATTTGAGGGTCCACAAGGAGGCTCACGAGGACACACAGCTGAGCCTGGTTACAGAGGCAGCACCATCAGCACCCTAGGCTTTATGTCCATTTTATAATGGGGGAAACCCTCTGGAATTAATATCTGATGAAGAAATAAACCTGTTAACAGGAGAGATTTATAGTATTCAAATCACTATTGATCCATTCAGTACACAACTAATAAAAAGCTTCCTTGCATGACCTTTCACCTTGTGCACACTTAAGCAAATTATCTGTAATAAACAAGTATTACAAGGACCCAAGGAAAATGTCAGCCTATAAATTACTGATCTCTCTCTCTCTACCTCTTTCTCTGGAACTGGAAGTTAGGCACCAGCATTGTTTTGATGTACCCGTGACCAAGCCTTTGGATTCCCCAAAGTCTCTTCTAACATAGCAAAGATTCTTTCTTGTTGAACTGGGCACAAGTGCACAATAGAATCTCTCAAAAAACAACTCAGCAGAAACCTCAAGACAACAGCCATCTTCTATGCGGTAAGCGAAAAAAAAAAAAAAAAAATCTAGTCTAGGAATCCAGTAACATGAACTTATGTCTTGTATGTAAACTTCATCACCTGTGAGTCCTTGGACAAGTCACTTCACATCTACGTTGTAATTCCAACCCAAATCAAATGTGTTCATAGGGTACTTAGCCTCATTTGGTTAAGTTCCATGACACCTGCTGAAATGTTTGAAAACAGCTTATACATGTTCATTACAGATCCCAAGGAGTTAAGGGATTCAAAGTTGAGATCTTTCAGTCCTTTCCCATTCAAACATCTACTGGATTCACTGAGCCTGGGCCATACCCAACTAAAGGAGGATCTGGTAAAGAAGGATCAGGTAATAGATTTCCAGTGGCTCAAATACAATGGAAGGGCAGCTCTGCTCCACATGGTCACTCAAGGAACCAGCCAGAAGCTACATTGCTTTCCACACCTAGATTCTCAGATCATTCTGAATGTTGCCTTCATTTTAGCCAGGCTGAACGAAAAACAAAAGCAAAAGCATGAAGGATCGCATGTTTGCAGGTTTTCCCTTAGTTCGGACTGGAGCTGCCAGGTGTCACATACTGCATTAGTTAGGATTCCATCAGTCGGTCAGGCATTACTGCTGGGGAGGGTGGAAAGTATACCCAAGAAGTCTGCCTAGGAATAAGGGGTGATTTGCTAACATTACCTCTCATAGTCTGTTTCAGAGAAAACATAAAAATGGAAAAATGTTGTAATGGGTTTGTATATTCATTCACCACCCTGGTCCAAGTCAGGTAAGCATTGCTTATGTGGCATTTAGACACGTTGTTTTACATCTCTGAGTTTAATGCTGCAATTTTGGAATACAGGACTCTTAATTATGTCCCTTCCAGGTTTTTGAGTTTAAATGAGATGATGAGTTTCTGGTATTTCCCCCATGTGTCCTTAGCAGGACCTTGGTCCCCTTACTCTTGACCTCCAGGCTCACAGAGTATTGCTGAGGCAGGGCCAGGTTTAGCGCAGTAGACTGATTCTTCTCACTGCTGCATTTACCGTGCAGGAAAATGATAAACTCACATGTCCCTAGAAGGTCCTGCATAGTCAACTGGAAATATAATACTCAGTCTTCTAACTAAAGAGCTCTCTGTGCCACCATGAAGTTATTTCTTAAGTGAAGTACTTCAGGATATATTAAACAAAAAAATTGTTTCTATTATTCAAAAGAAAGTAAAGAGGAAAAAAATTGTAGTTGGAAACTCTTATAAAAGTTAGTTGACCAAACGTTTTTGGTAACAATATTCTCCCATTCAGGAAGAGCATTAGGGATGCACATCCCATACCTTTGGAAGACAAGAGCTACTTAAAAATGGACTAGGGATTCTTGGAAAATTGGAGAGATGAAATTTTTAATATGTAAAACAGGGGTCAGGCTGGGTGTGGTGGCTCTCAGCTGTAATTCTAGCACTTTGGGAGGTCAAGGCAGGAGGCTCACTTGAGCTCAGGAGTTTGAGACCAGCCTGGGCAACATAGTGAGATCTTGTCTCTACAAAAAATTTAGAAAATTAGCCGGGCATGGTGGTGCTCACTTGTAGAACAGCTATTCGGGCAGCTAAGGCAAGATGACTGCTTGATCCCAGGAGGTTGAAACTGTAGGGAGCTGTGACCACACCACTGCACTCCAGTCTGGATGACACAGTGAGACCCTATCTCAATAAATAATATTAATTAATAAAACAGGGATCAGCGAACTGCAGCCCATGGGTCAAATCCTGTCCACTGTTTTTTGGGGTTTTTTTTTGTAAATAAAACTATTAGCAGATAGTCACTTGTTCATTTGTGGATTGTCCATGGTTGTTTTGCACTATGATAGTGCTATGGTCTGAAGGTTTGCATCCTCAAAAAATTCAAATGTTGAAAAGGAATCTCCAATGTGATAGAAGATAGGGCCTTTGAAAGGTGATTAGATCACAAGAGTGGATTTGTGCCTTTCTAAAAGAAGCCCCAGAGAGCTGCTTTATCCCCTCCCACTAAGTTGACACAGTGAGAAGTCACCATCTAATGAGCCAGGCAAAGAGCCCTCACCAGACGTTGAATGTGCCATTGCTTTGATCTTGGACTTCCCAGCCTCCAGAACTGTAAGAATTACATTTCTGTTATTTAATAGCTACCTAGTTTATGGAATCTTGTGACAGTAGCCTGAACGAAGTAAGGAAAATTGTAACATTGAGTACTTTTGACACAGGCCCTATGGCCCACAAAGCCTAATATATTTACTATCTGTCCCTTTACAGAAAGACTGCTGACCCTTTTTGTAAAAGAACAAGCAAGGCTGGGACTACTCAGTATGGCTCAAATGTAAGTGTCAAGGATGAGCCAGAACCTGAACACACATTGAGAAACCTTCGTCCAAATGAAGGGGGTTTTCAGCTGATTCTCCCACTTTTTTCCCCCACTCCATCACCCACTTTTGAATAAAAAAGCTGGTGAATTGATTAGAGACAAAAGAATTATTGAAAGTTGGAAGGAGAGGGATTTAAGGGATCTGTAATGACCCCATAAAAGCTTTGTTGGGTTGCTTTTATGAGCCTGAATCAGCGCAGATGAGCCTGACCGTAAGAGGTTAGCGGAAGTGTATAAAAGCCTTGCCTTTTGGATAAATGCATATCCAAACCCAGCCACGGAGGGAGAGTGGAAAAAAGGGAAATAAATGACAAGTACAGTACTTTAACAGGGAAAATTTCCTCCGAAAGGAAGCAAGCAATGAGGCCAGGCGAGGAATAAATGGTGTAGAAATGACAGTCGCTTTTCAGTTGGCCACAACGGCACTCGCGGCTGATAAGATCCAGCATGTGTCAGTTGCCACGTCTCTCTTTTCACACTTCAATGTGAACTTTACAGCAAAAGGGGAACCGGAGGCAGCGAAGGGGAAAACAGTGCCTCAGAAGGACTTGTGCACTGAGTGTGAAGCCATTTCAATTTTATATTCGAAAGGACTTTGTAGGTGATCCCATGAACGCAATTATGCCCACCTAATAAAAGCAACATATGCTAAGACAATTAAAAGATTTTATTGTACATCTACTCATTGTATTCCATTTTCATCAGGAGGGGTGGAAACTGATGAGAGGGAAAGGGTGCATTTCACAGGAAGGGGAGCCAAAGTCGGCCTGGATTATGCCAGTGGAGAAATGAATGGATGATGATATATTTTTCAAATAAAGATGAATTACTAGATTACTCTTTACCAGGGGCCTTTTCCCCTTGCAAATGTCAAGGCTCACGTTTCCTATGACTCCATATTATGAGAAAATACAGCTGGACATACCACTATGCCTCCTTAAAGCCCTTGGTGTTTTGCATTCAATTATAAAATGAAGACCTCCAAACTATGCCAGAAAGAAAAGGACATGTCCCTAGATTCAAACTTTAATGACATGATGACACATAGAAATCAATTGAACTTTCTCATATCCATACATTCTATGTATATTTATCAGTGACCAAAGACAGACTCAAGTTTATACCAGAGACTGGAGATGCTAAGGGGGAGAAAACAGTGTGTATCCTCAGTTAGCTCCTGTGACAGACTGCCAGCTTCTTAACAAAAATCCATTTGCTCTTCTTCCTGAGCAAAGGGCTAGAGGATATTTGCCATCCTACATTTCAGCTGAAGATAGCCATGTGACTAGTGCTTACCAACAGAATGTCGTTAAGGCTGGTAAGGAATACCAGATGACTGGATGCACACATCAGCAGGGAGAATGCAACCACTACGTGGCTACAGCCTGGATCCCTGAGTCAGTGTGTGGAACACAGCTGCCGTTGGCCAGGACTACCCACTTATGCTGCTTTGTGTGTAAGAAATCCCCCTTTGGGGGTTTCAGCTATAATGCATTTTGGGGGCTATTTCTTATTGTAGCTTCGCCTATCCTAACTAATACATTTGCAACACAGGTGTGCAAACAATCTACATAGAGTCACTTCAAGACTGTAACAGGTGCTCTAATATGCAGCTTAGGAAATGGAGACAAAGGGAAAATCCAGTCCCATAGAGGAGGTAACATTTCTGCTGAAATTCAAAGGCATGAAGCTAAGGAATTTGACAGGCAAGGGTTGAGGCAGGAATGGAACTCATGTAGAGGTTACAGCATAACCAAAAGCTCAGAGGTGCGAAAGGATGTGGCTGTTAGTGGAATCATGAGTAATTAGGGGAGTGGGGAGCAGGATGTGTGGGAGGAAAGAGTGAGACAAAAAGGGCACATTGGGACCAAGCAGAGTTGGAGCTCCCCTGGGAATGTGTAAGTCATATGAGTAACTCTGAAAGGATCTTTTTTGTTAAACATCGGTGCCAGGACACAGGACAGGTGCACGGGCCTGCCTCTAATGCTAACATCCTTCAGCAGAATCAGAGCATGTCCTCATCACAGCTGAGTTAAACACAGTCCATGGAAGGTCATGACCCTATGAACTCGAGTTTCCACTCCCTGAGACTCTTTCACCCAGGAATGAAGATCAAAACAAGGGCAAGTGAGAAATGTACCCAGTAATATCCATGGAGCTAATCACAGACACAGACTGTCACGTGATGCATGCTAAAGAAAGTCAGACTGACCAGAACCACAGCTTTGCGGCCGACCTGGTGGCCATGTGTAAACACAAACAAAGCCCATCCCAAATATATTTAAAACCCACACCCAGAAGTCTTAGACACCTTACAGTAAGTGAAAAGGTCTGTCTTTAGGCTCCAGAGGATCTAGGCTTTCTTATATTGAATAAAGTTGGATTTCAAACTGATTTGTAACATCTCATAACTGAGAAGCACTTTAGCAATTTTCAAATGCCTTCCTTTAATTCAAGCAACTAGAATGAGGCATATTAGAAATTAGCGCCATTAAGTCAGAGTTGTTCAACTTTTATAGGGTCATAGCTAGACCCAGTAGGTTGCCCCAAATCCCAAACACCAGAGAAGTGATCTGCACAGTTGATGTGGTTGCACTGGCAGAGATTGGTGGGATAATGAAACGGTGGTTCCAAGTTAAATAAGACACGGTATGCTGAGGGAGAGAATGCATGCATGTTGACATAAGACCCATCCAGGTAAGAATACCAAGTCCTCAGGGTTACTGCTAATATTAGATGGAATACATTTTGCAAAATGACAAGCATTTATGCAAGATGGCATCTAGTAAAGGCTCAATAAGTGAAGCTACTTTATTCATCATCCTTTTACTCTTAATTAGTATTCATATTTCTGTTAAAGTTATCAAATATACACTTATTAGCTTCTAAAATTAACCATGAGTAATGTTCACTCACATTCCAAAAGAACCATCTAGGCTTCATTTCACCTCAGTGCTTTGGCTGGACACAGAAATTCACTGGACATCAGTCCCTTAATTTTTTTTTTTTTTTTTTTTGGATGGAGTTTCGCTCTTGTTGCCCAGGCTGGAGTGCAATGGCGCGATCTCGGCTCACTGAAACCTCTGTCTCCCAGGTTCAAGCAATTCTCCTGTCTCAGGCCCAGAGTCGCTGGGATTACAGGCATGCGCCACCATGCCTGGCTAATTTTTGTATTTTTAGTAGAGACGGGGTTTCACTATGTTGGTCAAGCTAATCTCAAACTCCTGACCTCAGGTGATCCACCTGCCTCAGCCTCCCAAAGTACTGGGATTACAGGCGTGAGCCACCGCACCTGGCCAGTCCCTTCTCAATCTTGAAGGATTTGCTGTGACTTGTCTGGCCAAGGCATTAATTACTGTATTTGGGGGAAAAGATGATTCTTCAGTAACTGCCTGACAGGTGAGGAAACAGAAACAAAGTGCGCAGCACTGGTGGCCAAGAGGCATTTGCCACTGAAAACTGGGCTGAGGGAAGCTTGCTTTATCAACCTGTCTGCAATACATGTCCCGGTATCGCCACTAACCTGCCTCTCAGAACCTTTCAGTCTACAAAGCCATGGGAACCAAGCCCTCACAAGACCAAGGTCAAATAAACATTCTGAATGTATGTGAGTGACACTTACAATTGCAAATCTTGAATATACAGTATCTGCCAGTTTATAAGCTGCCATAGATTTCACTAGGGAGGCATTTTAAGTTAGACATTTTCAAATTCTAAAGGCTGTGCAACACATTTAACACTTTGAAAAGTGAAAAAAAAGTATCTGTGTAGATAATATATCACCCACCGTCCTCTCCCTCATCCATCTTTCTTTTAATATAGTTCTAGTCACATAGTATCTCCCATTTTGCACCCCACTTTGTCATTAAACCTTTTATCATAAGTATTTTTTCCAACTGTCATTTTATTTTAGTGGCTACCTAGTATTCCATTAAGTGAATCTACTATGATTTATGGAATCATTCCCCTGCTGTTGAACCTTCAGGTTGATTCTAAGGTTTCACTAGGTGGGCTTTTTTTTTTTTTTCCTTCAAATTTTTAAAGAGAAAGGCTTTATTTGATAGGAAACAGTTATTTCCAGTGGCTTTGACTGTGAGTGCCGTGAGCTAGAGTCTCTTTTTGTGTGGTTGAAGACTTATCAAGGGAAACTGCTTCTCAGGCCGTCAGAAGCCACCAGTTCAACTGCTTGCTTAGAATCGCAGTGAGCCTCTGGTCCCAGTCTCTGCCTGTTTGCTCACTTGGGTCATACATGTGGGTGTGTGAAAGAGACCCAGGTGGGCCATCCTAAGAATCACATATCTGCACCAATGGGTTACTGAGTTGTACCCCAAACATACAAAGTGTTTTTATGTTTCTAAGATGGCACATGGCACATGGACAGGGAGGGTTCCCTTCCTGTGGAATGTGCCACTCTCACACCCCTCAGGAGGCCCAGGACAGGAGCAGGTGATTCGAACTGATAGGGTTCACTCTGCAGTGACGTAGATGCCTATGGACACAGGCCCAGAGACACAGGCACACATGTGTGTCAAATGTGATTAACAATGGTTTTTATGCTGGGAAAGATTCTTCTAGAGAGAATCCTGGAGGTCTTTCCAATGCAATGAGATGGATTCACAAAGGCATTTATTTATTTATTTATTTAGAGATGGGGTCTTGCTCTGTCGCACAGGGTGGAGTGCAGTGGCATTATCATGGTTCACTGCAGCCTTGACCTCCCAGGCTCAAGCAATCTTCCTGCTTCAGCTCCCTGAGTAGCTGGGACTACAGGCGCACACCACTACGCCTGGCAATTTTTTCTTTTTTCTTTTTGCAGATGGTCTATATTGCCCTGACTGGTCTCAAACTTCTAGGCTCAAGTGATCGTCTCATCTTGGCCTCCCAAAGTGCTGGAATTACAGGCGTGAGCCACCATAACGGGCCATGAAGGCATTTAAGTTACAATTTTATATGTCCATGGCCTTTTTACATACACACATATGTGCGCGTGCACACAATGGAAAAAACACCTCACAGTTTGTCTTTGCCATTGGTAGTGAAATCACCAGATTCCAGGGGAGGGCAAAAACACGCTCCTCAAGAGGCTCCACAGGCTCTTTCCCAGAGTAGACATGCTGGATGCAATTCATGCAGCCACTCAGTGAAGAGAAGCAAACGTTTATGTAGGGCCTACTCTGAGCCAGGCACAGGGCTCGGGACTACGGGTACCAAGATAAGTGGTTGCTGCTCTTGCGTTTGCAGCCCAGAGCAGAAATGCAAGGCATTGAAGTGACTCAGGTACAGGTTAAAAAGGGCTGCGTGCTCTGAAATCATCCGTCTTTGACCAAACCTGAAGTCCGCGCTTCCTGCACGAAAGCAGCTGCATTTAAACACTCCTACGTGCCAAGTGCCATGCAAAGCTGTGGGATATACACAGTTTCTGCTCCCTTAAGGCTCAGTGCCAAGTGGGGAAATAAAACAAGGGCATTATTTTGGATATAATTAAGGAAATGAGAGAAGTTCATGGGGTGTACAACTAACCACCAGGAACCCAAGAAAATGTAGTTACTGGCCTCCACCTGCTACATGGTGACAGAGGACAGTCACGTGCTAACACAGGGGAGGGTCCCAACTTGCCCTCCCTCCACAGGCTTCTGCAGGAGCTCCATGTTCCTGAGAGTCAAGATGACCTGCCTGACTCGTGGCAAACGGCCAACTGCATCTGAAACCCAAGCTTATGTGTATATCGAAATGCAGGAAGCCATCTTAAAAGGACACACTAATTAGCTTCCTGGGATTTCAGATTTTAAAAGCTTCTGTGATCATACTTGTTTACGTAATTTTTTTTTTTTTTTTTTTTAATCTAAAGGATTCCGAAAATTGGGTCTGCTGTCAGGACATCAGAAAACAAAACAAACAAAAAATAAGATAATGAACTTTACTCGTTTCCATAGCGAAGTGCTTTCAATGTGAATGAAGAAAGAACATCTGCTGACTGGATGATAAAAAGCATTATGGGATTAAAAGGCCGTGAAGCACAGTGAAGAACCAACCTCCCTTGGGTGGCTGGACTCAACACTGAGATACTCTTGAAGAGCATTTGTAAGCCCACTGTGAAATCAGTACCCACTGTTAGAGGACCTGGGGGCTACCATTTTTATTTCAAATTAAAACAGCGGCAAAAAAGGAAATGTTTAAATTCTGGGTAGCAAACTGATGTGAAAGATCACACACAGAAAAAGCTTCTTATAAACCACCAACCACTGTTTTCATTAAAAATAGAGAGAGCTAGTAATGGAAAGGGTGTATATGATAATTATATTTGTTCAGCGTGGGGAATAAATAACAACTATAGTGCTACACTATTAAGAGAGTATGTAATCATGTTATTAGATATGTCCTATAATTGAAAGCCATTATCAGAATACTTCCTTATAGAGTTAATTCCTCCTCTGAGCAACCCCTAAACCTTGTCTACATTTGCCCCGGGTGTCCCTATGTTGTAATTATCTGTTGCTATATGTGTCTCCCAAGTCAGTCCGTGATCTCCAAGGCACCTCCTGCAGGCATTCCATCCCTCTCACTCTCATGTGCCTAGCACTGGGTGAGCAAATAATCACCAGTGAATAAACATAGTTCCTCTTAAAGTTCACTTCTCTAGGCTGACTAATCCTTTGGTCTATTCTTGGAAACATTTCCCAACATCTCACATTTTTCATAGATTGGGGAGTGTGCATGGAGGAATATTTAGATAAGTCAATGTATTAAAAATTTGTAGGCAAGGCACTAATAATCATCAGCACACAGGAATCCACGAAGGTTTGGCCAAAGTTGATGAAGAATCACGAGCTATCACCCTCAAACCTGGAAAGACCTCATCTCCTGCTTAAACTTCTTTAAAAAAGGATGACCTTGCCAATTACCGCCTTGTAAATGTAACTTCTAAATTTAGAAACATATAGAAAAAGAAAAAAAAATCATGAATTGAGCTTGCAACATCTTAAAGAGGGCATTTACTGTAAAAAAAAAAAAAATAGAAGTAACTCTTGACTGTGAAAGTGAGTTCTATTTTTTAATTTGTGTGGTTTTTTTAAGTAAAAAGTTTTTATTTTCTACAATAGAACCAGGCAATCATTTGCTCCTAGAGAAGTAATTTACAGTCAGATTTCATTTTCTCAATCTGACATAATTTAGGGTATGAAACTCATTGATTTATGAGAGTGGTACCATTTTTAATCCAAAGATAACATTAAGTGGTCTTAACAGTTTTAGTGTAGGATGCTCCCTATAAGAAAATGCATTAGGAGGCAAAGGAAGAAAGTGCTTTTGGAGGCAGACCTGGGTCAAATTCCATCTTTGCTACTTCCTAGCTGGGGGACCTTGCATAGATCACGTAGCTTCTCTGATCCTCTATTTCCTCAACTATAAATTGGAGATAACACCATCAGTTTTGTGGTGAGGATTAAATGAGATGATGTTTGTAAGGAAAAATATGCGAAAGGAACATAGGACATTCTACCGGGAATCATTTCCACTGGAAAAACATGGTTAGACTGGGTTATTGAAGGACATGATAGCAACTTTTCCAGAGATGATGAAAAATGCTCCTGTATTTTCACCAGACATGTTAGGCGATCCTAACTTCTTTGAGCTGGTTGCGCTCATTAGAAAATCTCCTTTTAGGAGGCGTAGTGAAGGTGTCCTAAAGATTGCAACGCCCTGCAGGAGAGCACCCGAGCCTGGTCAACAGAGCCAGTTCTGCTGAGCCACTGTGCGTGGCCATCAACATAGCGGGTTGTTTTTTTCCATCTTGATTTCTGGGCCCATCAAGCCCGCTGTAAGAACTTCCCTGTGATAGAGCAATCTCAAACCAGAACTTTCCCACTATTTAGAGTCAGGAAAAAGGTCTGGGGAGGAAAAGGGAAGTCCCTACAGTGACAAAAGGAGGCTGTGGCAAGGTTGGGCACTGGCGATCCCAGCCATCCTGCCCATCCACCCACTTGGCAGGTCCATTCTAAACTGCAATGTGTCTTGGACAACCTACCTTCCTAGTTGTTGGTTAGGGCTTGCGCCATCATTTCTGTCTTTAGCTATGTGTGTGAAGCAGAAAGCACATTCTCAAAATTCCTCTTCCCCATCCTTGATTCTGGGTGCCGGGGGCTTTACCCTGGCTTTAAAAGGACAGCCCGGAGGTGGCTGAAAGGAAATGCAAAAAAGGCTTACAGGCCCAGGTTTTAAGAATTCCAAGAACAGTGCTCAGTGAGACCCTCTGCACCCGCAGGGAAGCGTTGCATTTCTCCAAGTTCCTCCAACTTGCAGATGAAGACGTGACAGGCAGCCACGCAGTTGTTGTGGTTTATGCAGTCATGGCCCTTTGGGGCTTGATCTTGTGATCAAAGTCCTTTGTGCTTTCTGACACATCACAAGTCTCAGACATTTGATGTGCTAAAAACAAACTACTGTCTAGAGTCAGAAAAACGTGGAGCCAAATGCCCCTGTCTCTGAAATGGGAGACTTTGGACATGTTATTTAATGTTTCGACTCTTGGTTTCCTCCTCTCTACCATGGGCCAAATTTATTGGCTTTTCAGAATTGTGAAGCAGAGGATTAAGTGGGATCATGTTTATAAAATAGCTAGCACATGCCTTGCCCGTATTAATTGGTATCTAATAGATTCTCCATAACTTTCACTTTAAAGGGGTGAAAAGATTTTTAAGGAAGCTCCGGAATCAAGATTTTTACAGTGGGCCAGTTTTCAAAGTTGGATAGTTTGTATAAGGAAAACCTTTAACTTTCTAAAGGGATTTTTCCCATGCAAAAGTTTTTTGTTTTCAAAAACATTAAGGAATTCCAGGCCACAGCTGATGGAGGCGTGGAGAGAGTGAATTCTGGTCTCAGCTGGATACAAACAAGCTCCGGTATCTTGGGCAAGTGGAGTGACTTTGCTGGGACTCGGTTTACCCCGCCCCTCTTGCCCGGCTTTCCTCCTCTTCCCTGGCTTTCCTCCTCTTCCCTGAGGGGCTTCACAAAAGCCAGGTAAGAATCTAGAGGTGAAAGCACCTGGAAATTCTAGTAGACAAGGGTAGATGGCAGAATTATCACTCTCTTGCCTCCCTCCACATTTCTAGGCCACCCATCCTCCATTCCTGGGTAATAGGGAGCTTCAGTGGTGTGGGCAGGGAGGTGGGGAGAGACTGAAATAACAGGGACTGGATACCTGCCAGCTATTTCAGTTGCACATGCACAACTTGAGTAAGTCCCTGGGGATTGATTATAGTTACCTGAGAATACTCCTTAACTCTTTCTGCAGAAATGAACTTAATGAAAAGCCTAGTGCCTTACAAGACATCAAGAAGTATTAAGAGCAGAGATTTTCTATAAAATGGTACAGGCAGCCACTGTGGATAGCAGTTTGGCAGTTTGTCAAAAAGTTAAACCTAGACTGATCATATGACCCAGCAATTCCACTCCTTAATATATACCCAAGAAAACTGAAAACGTATGTCCACACAGAAACTTGTACGCAAATGTTTATGGCAACACAAGTCATTATACCCAGAAGGTGGAAACAACCCAAATGTCCATCAATGGATGAACGGATAAACAAGACATGGTATATCCATGCAGTGGAATACTATGCAGCCATAAAAAAGAATAAAGTACTGACACATGTTACAACTTAGATGAACCCTGGAAACAGTGTGCTAAGTGAATGGAGCTAGACACAAAAGGTCACATATTCTTTGATTCCTTTTATGTGGTATACATAGAATAGCCAAATCCACAGAGACCAAAAGCAGAGTAGCTGGAAGAAGGGAATGGGGCAGTGATGACTTTCTGTATATGCTTTTCTGGGGTGATGAAGAAGTTTTGAAACTAAAAAGAGGTGATGGTGGCATAACATTGTGAGTTCAATAAATGGCACTGAAGTGTACACTTTAAAATGGTTAATTGTCTGTTACGTGAATTTCATCTCGACTAAAACAATGTTTGCAGGGAAACGAAACAAAACAAGTATGAAAGGGTCTCTGAAGTCATTGTGGCCTGAATTTGAATCTCATCTCTCTCTTATCTGACTTGGGTAACCTTCGGAAAGTGACTTGGGCACTCTGGGCATTAGCTTCGCTGCCTTAAGCTGATGGGAATGACGATGCGTGGAGGCCATGGAGCATTCCAGGAGACTCTGGAAGCAAAACATCTAGTGCAGGCCAGTGCATGACGGACACACCAGAGATGCCAGCTCCTTACCTCCCATTCCTTCACTAAATGTCTCCCTGTCTCCAAGGTCAGAGCCATCTGAGCCCTCTGTGTCTCGAGGGAAACTACACACTACAGAAAAAAACAAAATACTAAGAATAATATAATAATCACACTTATACTCACCACTCAGAAGTTATTAGCATTTGGGAATTGTTAGCATTTTGCGATATTTGCTTCTTTGCTAATTTTTTTAAATAGTGAAATAAAATATTTCTGATGGCCAGGCATGATGGTTCATGCCTGTTATCCCAGCATTTTGGGAGACCGAGGTGGGTGGATTGCTTGAGCACATGAGTTCCAGATCAGCTTGGCCAACATGGCAAAAGCCCGTATCTAATAAAATACAAAAAAATTAGCCAGCCGTGGTAGCACACACCTGCAATCACAGCTCCTCAGGAGGCTGAGGCATGAGAATTGTTTGAACCTGGGAGATGGAGGTTGCAGAGTAGAGATCAGGCCGTGCACTCCAGCCTGGATGACAGCAAGGCTCCGTCTCAAAAAAAAAATAATTATTTTATTTATATATATATATATAAATAAATATATAAATTGAAATTTACCGAGTGTTGTATACTTAGCTTAATGTCTCTTCTGAGCAAATAAGCAAGTCCATTAAAGAATTAATACATGGAGAAATAGTTTATTTGTTCAACTGGTCTTTATTCAGGGCCTACTATTAACAAGATACATACTACAGGATACAAACACAGTGTTAAAGAGCTTCACTGTAATTAATAATTTGAGCAGGTGCTGGAAGTGCTGGTTCAGCTGTCTTGAGGGACAGTAGTCACCATGTGCCTTGGTTAGCTCATTCTATTAAATACAATTGGTAGTTTGCTTCCTAAACTTGGATTGCAGTCAACCAGCACAACTCAAAAAATAAGTCTACCTGACATATTCAATTCAATTGTTAGCTACCTAACCATTGTGCTGTTAGGAATGTTGAAAATGTGGACTACTGCCCATATGGTGTGCTTCTGAACTCTCGTTGAAAAATAGAATGGTATATGAAAGTACACAGTGGCTCTGTGACAAAAGAGGGAGGATTTATCATTGGAAAGAAGTAAAGAGGAGGCAAAAGGGAAAAAAAGCTGCAAACTAAGAAGGATTTAAAACACAATCTTTGTAGTGGAAATAATGTGATTCCATCCTCCTCTGTCATAGAAATTAAGGCCTGGAAAAGCCCTGGCTGAAACAGCCAGTTTGATGAGTTGGGAGTGAGGGGAACGAGGTGGGGAGGCGACTCAGTCCTCTGCCTCCAGAAGTGACTGAAGACAATTTCTTTATAATTTCATGTTTTCCTAAAAACAAGATGATTTGTTTGCACTATTAAAAAAAGTCAAGAATGGACTTCGGCAACACCCCAACTTGTCTGGGGACTATGCTGGGAGGTAAAGGTGGTCAATGCTGCTGGGACGCAGCCTTTTTAAAGGAGATCACTGTACCTGAAATGCAGATAGTGATAAAAATGGCATTAATTTGCTTAGACCGAGAGATTTTCACAGGAGAGCAACTAGCAGAAAACATTATGAAAATGTGCGAGAGGGCTGGTAATTGAGTTGATTAGTATGACCTTGGTTATGAAGGTAATAGAAGAGGGACCGGTGCTTAGACTGAGTTATAACCCTGTTCTCGGTTCGGCGACCGAGTGAGGGATGTAATTTGTTCAGGCTGACTCGGAGAAGCCAAGCCTGCCTGTGACAAAGTAATACATTGACTAGCCGAGCTTGGCCTGTGCTTTTCACCCTGACAGAGTAAACAGGACAGGGTCAAATAAGAAATGATGGACTGGGTTTGTGTGCTGGTTCTCTGCGTAAAACCAGCTGTAGGCAGAACCTTCTGGACAATGAGCCCTGAGAAGCACGCTTTCACTGCCTCTGAACTAGCAAAGAGGGAACAGAATACAACTGCTCCTCAGCTGTAACAACACAAAACCAAATACCAACATAAACAAAGAATACACATCCCAAGGAGGTCTATGCTGAATTCGCTCTGATTCTGGTTTTCATATTTTTTATACATTTATGAAGCAATATGCTACTGGCTGCAGTGGGAAACTTAGCTGCATTAATCATAAGAAAGGATTCCATGTCTGGCCCTAAAGCCCATGTTGTTTCCATGACACCTGCTTCAAACAGGCAAGTTTCCCTCTATAACATGTATGCACCCATGCGTGCACACACACATGAAATTGACCTCCGCAATGGCAAGGTCATTGGATGCCGGAAGCCGTTACCATGAGTATATGAGGTCACTAGCATTGTAACTACTTGTACAAAAGGTCATGTCCAGGGAGCTTTATCTAGTTTTTGTTTTTTTGTTTTTTTTTTTTCCTTTGTTTTAATCTGTGAAGACCTTCCATATCAAGTTTACCCTAGGAAAGAGATCTTACATGGAACCTGGGATAAGCGATACTTATCCCAGCTATGGTCCTCCCTGAGACCCTCAAATAGAGGTTAAAAGTCTGTACAGAAGGGTCTGGAACATTTTACACTTACTGTTCATACGTGAATTAGAGTTGTACTGGGTGAATGACAACAGGGTATCTTCATGCACACTTTGTTTCTTCTCTGCAGTGTGTGTGTTTGCCTGCTTTGTGTTTGTGTGTGTATTTGTATGTTTTATGAGTCTCCGATCTCAGGGCTGGTGCTACATAAATGACAAAGGGCCCTGAATCCCTTGTCTCCTTGCCTCTGTCACTGAGTTTGCTGACCCTCTAGTGAAAAGGATCTGACCACCACATGCGAGTGGAATAAATTATCGCTGACACTCCAATATTTAATTATGCAGCTGTCAGAGCAGCCCTTTCGAAATTCATTTTAATAAAGTGGGAACTTTCCCTTTCAAGGTTAGAGTGAGAGGAGTCACCTTTGGTGTCAGCCAGAGGTCTCCACCATGAGCTCTGCATTCTTGCCCCGGACGCCTGTCACTTGGCCTGATAGAAGGTCCTGATAACAGCGCTGATGCCTGGTGGCCTCCCCCCATCCCTGCCTGAATGAACATCCTTCATTTAAACCCACAATAATGAGGACCTCAAAGTCAGAGAGGCGGGCACAAGGGCAGCCTGTCGGGGAAAAAATGGCTTCTTATTATAAAATTCACTCAATGTGGAAGTGGCAATCTAAAAGCAATCATGGCCATCTCCCTGTTTTAACTGGTTAACCAGCAACATTTAACATGGTGGAAGAAAAAAAAACGAACTCTGAGCTAAGAGGCGTGGTGGTGGTGGGGCATCCAGACACTGGCGAGCCTCAATTGCTGTAGCTCTCAAACTCGTCAAACAGACATGAAAGTATTGATTTATATTTTTCTATAAAATAAAAAGCAGTATTAAAGTTTTTGTAGTCTTGTTTCTGGGCCATAAAGTTGCACCGAGGAAAAGCTTTTATATGGCAAACTGAATGTGTGAACACGATCATGCCTGCCTATTATGTATATGCCTAAAGTCTATGTTTAGCTTATAGTTCTCACTGTTTATTTGCAAAGCATGCCCACAGACACCCTGCAGAGGGAAAACCATGGGCTGGGCTAGAAAAGGCAGAAGCAATTCGACAGATACAGCCAGATCAGTTCCTCTCTTCTCTCTCTCTCTTTTTTTTTTTTTTTTTTCCAATTCTCTTCCTTACTGTTGCTTTCCACTTTCTTTCTTTTTCCTCCGACCTTATTCTCTCTCTCTTTTTTTTTTTTTTTGAGGTGGAATTTTGATCTTGTTGCCCAGGCCGGAGTGCAATGGCACGATCTCAGCTCATTGCAACCTCTGCCTCCCAGTTCAAGTGATTGTCCTGCCTCAGCCTCAAAAGTAGCTGGGATTACAGGCATGCACCACTATGCCAGGCTAACTTTGTATGTTTAGTAGAGATGGGGTTTCTCCATTTAGGACAGGCTAGTCTTGAACTCCCGGCTTCAGGTGATCCACCCCCTTTGGCCTCCCAAAGTGCTGGGATTACAGGTGTAAGCCACCACACCTGGCCTCTCTCTAACATCATGATGAATATGCATTGATTACTGACTGTGTGAAAGGCACTCTCCAAAGTTTTCTGTATGCTTATCTCTTATAGAGCTCAGAGTAACTCCATAAATTAGGCGCCTTAATGACGATTCCTACTTCTACTAAACTGAGGCTCAGGGAGACTAACGGGCTTACTCAAGACCCCCCAGTTAGTACATAGCTCCACCACGCAGTTTTCCACGCTTGCATATTTAACCACTGTGCTAATGTTTATTTCTTTTCTCTTTCTCGGGTCTCTTTCTCACTAAGCCTATTCCTCACTTTCTTCCCTCCTCCTAGTATCTCCCTCCTAGGTTTGTATACACAGTGTCTCCCCCAGCATATATAACAGCTCCAAGTAAACACACACAATGAGCCATCTCCTGCACACAAATGTCACTCTTGTCAACAAACAGTGGTTTGAGAAAGAGGCTTCATCCTGTGTGTTTGGATAAATGCCTGAAAGAATACTTGCACGTGACTGTTGAAAGGCACTTTCTCTAAACCATAAGCAATAACTAAATCTATCCATAAGCACTTTTTCTGGTGGACAACATTCTCTTCCCAGAGATGGGAAAGATGGTTGCTGAGATGAATTACAGAGCGACAGGAGGCAGAGAGCAATACCTTTGCTTTGGCTTAGAAGCTCTCTGGGAAGACATGGTTTGCAGAAGGTTGGGGAAGGACCCCCAGATCCACCTGAAGTCTCTACTGGCTCGCCAAGGACAGCTTCCAGGGCAGCAGATTAGCAGGTTGTCATTTGTCTCAGTTCTTGAGCCTCTGCATGGGGACTCAGGAATGTGGTGAACACAGGACCCTGGCATGATCTGTTGAGAGTGTAAGGATGAAAGCAGAAGACACGGTCCAAGGGCAAACTGCATCTCCCAAGGCCTGACCTTTATTGTGTCCTGTCCCTAAGGTCTCTGCCCCAAGGGTATCCCTGTGCCTTCAGGGCTAGAGATAACTGAGGCCTTCCATGACTTTCTATGTTTACCGTCAATGTTGCCTACTAGAGGAACACCAGCGGTATCAGGACGGCTGAGAGTCAGCATCCTACTTACGGAATCCAAAAGAAGCCCCTAACTCGAATCAGGCAACCAGGGACAAGAGGGAGTATTACAACCTGTGCACATTACTCTGGTCTGCATGGCCTTCACTCCAAACTTGCAAGGCAGGGAACTGTACTTTGAGGAAGTAAATTCTTCCTTAGCGCCCCAGAGTCTGTCACACAGGCAACCTTCCATGATGACTTATTGAAAGAATGGCTAAACGAATGATACATACCAGCATCTCATCAACCCAAAGGCAAATACAAAAATATCTCTTGGGCCAAGAAAACACTTGTGCAAAACCAGGCACCTTTACTCACAGGTAGGAATACTCAGTAAAAAATCAGGTAATGATTCAGGCATTAACCAGTGACCAATTCAGTAACTACCCATAACGTCAAGCTATCCAAGAAAAGGACAGATCTGGGAGACAGGCGTCCTGGTTCTGGTCCTGGCCACTGCCAATTTACTGAGACACTCTGTACAGCTAGATTCCTAACTCCAGGCTTCTCTTGGCCTTTCCAAGGCCTGGGAGGGAAAATTAAAGCCTCATATTTCCCCTCTAAAGAAACAAATCCAAGACAGTCCAGGGAGGTGACAGAAAAAGCATTTCTTAAAGTGAAAAAATCTCAACCAGGTGAGGTGGCTCATGTCTGCAATCCCAGCACTTTGGGAGGCCAAGGCGGGCAGATTGCTTGAAGTCTCACGAGTTTGAGACCAGCCTGGTCAACATGGCGAAACCCCATGTCTACTAAAAATATAAAAATTAGCCGGGCGTGGTGGTGGGTGTAATCCCAGCTACTCAGGAAGCTGAGGCCGGGGAATCACTTGAATCCGGGAGGCGGCGGCTACAGTGAGCCGAGATCGTGCCACTGCACTCCAGCCTGGGCAATAGAACAAGAACCTGTCTCAAAAACAATAAAAAAGTGAAAAAACTTAGACATAACTTATGCAGAAACGTTTTCATTTCTTCTCTTCTCTCCCTCTCTCCTCTACTTCTGCTCTCTCTTTAGTCAGTATTCATTGGGTGCTTATTTTATGTGTTAAGCTTATGCTGTGGACTTTTCATTTCATCCTTAACAACAGCCTTAGGTGGAATGAAGGGACTATAATGACCTCCATCCTAGAGACAAGCTGAGGCTTAGGAAGTGAGGAGCCAGCACAAGGTCATTTAGCTGGGAAAAGACAGAGGGAGGATTTGAAACCACCTTCACTTGCCGGTGTGCACTCAAATATCATGTCATATTTTTACCAAATATATTGGTACTTGTCTTTGCCTTCTGTCCTGGAAGTGGGTCCAGAACTGCCTTATCTAAACCATGGCAAACCTATTTCATGAGGTCTGTGTTCAACAATACACAGACGTGCTTGTGGGGAGAACTGATCTCCTTTATCAGCACTGTTGCCATAGTCAGAGTAATGGGAATTGTAGTATAATCCCAGCAACATTATTGAACCAAACAAAGTGCCAGGAAACGTGCTATATTATATACAGCGTGTATACACATATATGTATGTATGTGTATCAGAATATATGTATTGTGTGTGTATATGTATATGTGTATGTACACAATTTATGTATGTGTGCATGTATATGTACACATATGCATCTATACATGTCTACATATACACAGCACATATACATGTATGTACACACAGATGTATAAATGCACAAATCATGTTTTTTTCTCTAATCTGCACCATTACTACTGTTCCCATTTTATCACTAAGTTGACGGAATTCAGCTAAGTATCTTATCAGGATTGTATGGTATGTGATCAGTGAGCCGAGTGTGGGATGCATATCTGCTTGACCCATAGCTCTTGAAAGAAAGAACAAATGAAATAAAATAAAACAAAATAAAATGCATCCATAATGCCTCCACTTCACCTCAGAATTTATATGACACTTTCAAGTATGGTACATCATTGTATTTAATCCTTACAGCAGTCCTATGATCGGCTCTTACTGATATTAATATTGAGGGTTCATCTGATCTCTGTTTTACAGATGAGATCAAGGATCCACAGGTGCTGTGATTCGTCTAGGGGAATGCAGGTGACAGCAGGTGGAAACGGGACTAGGTAGCAACCCTCCACCTCCCGCTTGGTGCCCCACCCACTGTGTTGCATGGAGTCTATCCTCCTTCCTTCTCATGGAATGGTCTGCCTCTGCGTGGTGGCTCTGTGGACCAGGGATGTCGATGCATCGAAACACTCTTCCCATAGGAGCTCTCACAACTAACATCTCCCATCTTGAACAAACAGACCAGTGTTCATTTGGATGTTCTCAGCCTCATGTGGCACCCACTCCAACAGCTTCTTGCCGAGTGAATTTAGACAATGTACTTGATGCCAGCGCTCTCAATGCAAATGGGAACAGATTCACAGAGCACCCAGCAGCAGCCATTTGTCATGAATTTTGCAGTCAGAAATAATGACGGGTCAAAGTGGGCCCCAAATCCCAAAGCTCCTGAGGTATGAATCCCAATGCTTTCATCTTGGGAGGGTTGGGAGTCAGACCACCCCTCCAAATGAAGATCCTCTTCAAAGAGGAGGTGCGGCATACACCCAAGATGACAAGCCCAGGCTAGAAGGCTGGAATGGAGAAATAAATCCTGACTCAACTAGAAGGATTAAAAAGTCACCTAGCATGAGGAGAATTCGCACTCCACAAATTTTTCTCGACTGAGTAAATTTAAAGAAATAAAACTAGATTGAGCATGCGTTTAATATTGCCTGCTATCTTTCCCCCTGCTCTGCTCAGTGGCTTGTTAAATATGAAAAGATTTGTCCTGCAAGGGGACACGGGGAGAGGCAATCTCTGGGGCACTCATCAGCTACCCTGCGCCTCCTCTTTGTAACCCAGGTATGAAAGAGAGCATTTTCCAATTCCAGCACCTGAGTGCCCTGGTCTTGTGTACAAGTCTCAAATACAATCACTGGTATAACAATCGTCTCCCAATAGAAGGTGTGACATAAAGAGCTCATTGGAGATGCCAGGAGCTTCCCTTTCTGACCCTGGCTGCCTGAGAGGCAAATTGCATTAGAAAATGACATGCCATTCATCTCGCCAGTACTTGCAGGAACATTTAGCTAATTAAATGATTAATAAATTTAACACTGCTTTATAATTTCATTTAGCTGTGTTGGAAATCACACGGTGAGCTGCGTATGCACCGAATGAGATTAGGTGGGAGTGAGGGTTTCAGAGGCTGCCCTGGTAATTGAGATTAGTCTATTACTACAGTGACCTTTTTAACTTTTATATTCTCTTGTTAAAGCGAAATAAAATTTTATTCACTTTTAAGGAATATTTACTTAGAGAAATTTACATGAAATTAAAGAAACACCAAGCCCAGAAGCCTGCTGGGGCTGGAATCCAGGCACTATTTCTTTGGTAATTTTCAGAGCTGCTTTAGGAAATTGTTCTTGAGTTGGCTGGAGGCAGAGTGAAGAGCAATGTGTTTTATACAGTTCTCTCACTTATTCAATAAATGTCACGTTCCTGGTGTGTCCTGGGCACTGTTGTGGGAACTGGGACTACAGCAGAGAAAATGACCTAGGTCCTTGTTGTCACAAATTTGAGTTCTAGTGGGAAAATGCAGATGACAAGCAAATGAATAAACAACAAAACAAATGAGAGTGAGATGAATAGTGCAGAGAACTGGAGGAGGTGGCTTTAGGCTGGAGAGGTAAGAAAAATCTCTCTGTAAAGGTGACAGTTAATCTGAGATCTGAATTACAAAAAGCAATCAGGTGTATAAAGCTGGGGAGGATAGCACGTCGGGACAGAGAGGTTGAGGGTGAAGGCCCTTAGGTGGGAATGCAGGAACTTGGTGTGTTCAAGGAATTGAAAGAACAGGGAGGCGCGAGGTGATCCAGCAAATGTGGAAAGGGTCAGATTAAGCAAGGCCCTGCTGACAGGATAAGGAGTTCGGACTTTTTTTTTACAGTATGGTGGGAAGGCATGAAGGAGTTTAAAGCAGAGTTAAACACCATCTGCTGGGTGATTCCACCTAAAGCAAGTGATCCTGCAGCCGCCATTCAGAATGGTGTTGAAGCCTGACTTGGTTTCCCTTACCTTCAGTCTCCTGTCCAACATGTGCTTTTTCCAACTGAAAACTCTATTTGCTAGTCTTGTTTCTCTATCTTTTTTCTTGAAATGCGGTTGTTTGTTTGTTGCAGGTATTTTGAAAATGTTTCTGATCGTCTCCTCCTTAATAGTTCTTCCTGGACAATTTGTTGCTCACCTCATCTATGAAATCCCAACATATATATTTTTAAACTTCCAGAGGTCTCCATTTACTTCTCTCTTGTGGGAACCATGCTGTTTCTTTTCTGTCGTCCCATGCTTTGACATCTGAGGTCTCCCCTCCCAGGGTCAATAAATTCCTAGAGGTAGCAAGCAACTCACTTGGGAGCACCCCTTTTGAATGTAAGCCAACCAATCCAGAATCTACACCCCACCACCTCCTTTACGTATTTCTCATGCCCCAGGCCACCATCCACCCTTTCTAATCACCCAAGGCCAGGTACTAGAAAAATAGGGACAGCCCCTCTTCCCCAGAGCCTGCTGAACTTATTCAAACCCTAGTCTACTTACTCTGCCTTGTTCATTCCTTCCTACAGAACCCACAGTTGGACCCTCTCCCTCTGCCTCTTCACCAGTCCCGGTGCCTCCCCATGTCCCTCCACTCTGACATAGCATGTCCCCTTCCCTTGCAAACTGTAAAGGACACAGATCACAATCATCACAACTCTCACAAACTGTCTTTTCAGTGGCCACTGTCTCCTGATCTGTTGGTCTTAGCATACTTAAATAATAATAAAACCTGTATGTTAAAATATCTTCAGATAGCCAGGTTCATCACGCACCAAATAACAATAACTACTGATTACTGAGGTCCCACCACGTGCCAAATGCCTTAGAGATATGATTGACTTCAACTTATTCTAGTTCAACCTTCCTTCACACAACCCTGCAAAGAAAGTATGGTTTTTGTTTGTTTGTTTTCTGGCCATTTTATAAATAAAAACACTAAGACACAATTTATGAGACTTGACCAAGGCTCACTGTTTCTAACTGTGAGAGCTGAGAGTGAGGCCCAGAATAGAGGTGGTACAGTTCTTAAAATCAGAAAAAGATCAGTTTTCTTGCTACTAAAATGAACTAAAGGCCACCACTTCTTGACAGCGTCTTGAATGCTCTTGTTTTGTCTTTTTGGCTCATCCAGCCAAACTGGTTTGGAATTCACAGTCACAATTTCTTGCTCACTTTTTCTCTTCTCTCTGCTTTGCCTAGCGTATCATCAGGAGTATTTATACAGAATTACTCTGTTTTTCCTAATCCTTTCTCTCAAGTTAATGTAAGTACAAAGAAAACGTCTAAAGGAATGGTCAGGGCCATTTTACCATGTGCCCTGTGCCATTCTTCTAGAACAAGGGCCAATTCTTCAGGGTATCTGCAACAATCATCAAAGAACCTCACTCTTCTGATGATAATTCACATATTGTAAATCTACATATTCGACATGAAAAGTTTTTCTGTTAGTTGTTAGTTTTGTTTTTTCTTTCCCTCAGCCTGTAGAGAAGATGAAATAAAAGGTCTTCTTTCAGCAAGTGTTTAAACTACAGTAGTTTCAATATCAGGTAATTACGCATACATCATACATCCCTTGGATATTCTTAAGACTTTGAACACAGGCCCCCACCCCCCTCTTAAATTTGAAATCCTGTGATACCGGCTGTAAACCCTAAAATTTGTAAGCAATTACCTTTGTAAGCAGTGTTTCTGGAAGATAACAGCTGTGTGTGCTTCACAATTTTTTTTTCACTTGTTAATTGTCTGGTTTTTAACTCTGACTACTAATCTTCTGATGCTTAAGAATTCCTAATTTTCCTTCCAATACCTTCTACTTGGTGTGGAAAATTTGAACCCACCTGTGTAATATTTTCTGCCTTTAAAAACTGCAATTGTTGCCGGGTGCGGTGGCTCACGCCTGTTATCCCAGCACTTTGGGAGCCTGAGGCGGATCAATCACTTGAGGTCAAGAGTTCGAGAACACCTTGAGCAGCATGGCAAAACCCCATCTCTACAAAATACACAAAAATTAGCCAAGTGTGGTGGTGCGCACCTGGGTCTTACCTATTCCGGAGGCTGAGGTGGGAGGACTGCTTGAGCCCGGGATGCAAAGGTTGCAGTGAACCGAAATTGTACCATTGCACTACAGCTGGGGCAACAGAGTGAGACCTTGTCTCAAAGAAAGAAACAAACAAACAAATAACCTCCAACTGTTAGACCTACAGACAATCACATTAGCACCTGTTAGTAGTAACAGATGAGGCTATGAGTAGTGAGACTGTGCAAATTCCAGTAACTGAAGAGGTGGTGACCTGTCTGATTTCCTGGAAATTGTAAACTCACTATTCTTCTCTTTTAATAGTGAAATGACTGAGTGAGTTATGAGTGCTTGGGTGCTTTAAATATTTCCTTCATCTTCATTCGTTGTTTAGAAATCAACAGAGAGACTTGTACCTGGATTTAAAGAAAAAAAAAAAAATTGGAATTTTTCCTCCCTCCCTTTCTCCCTCTTATATGTATTAGTCCTCTATAAACCCGACACCATACTAGGCACCACTGGTATAAGGCAAGGGAAAAAAAAATCTGGCTTTCTGCATAATCCTTTCTATTCAAAATGCGATCCATGGATTATCAGCATGTTAGGAGCTTGTTAGGAATGTAGAATTCAGGCCCCTCCCTGACCTCCTATAACCAAATCTGCACTTTGTAGAGTATCCCCAATCGATTCATGTGCACTGTATCAATGAGTAAAAGCCCTGCTGGAGATGAGGGGGTGGCTGTCTACGTCAACTTGGCCAAATCCAGCCAGCCACCTAGTTTTTCCTGTTGTTTTTTTATAGTTTACGATCTAAAAGTGATTTCGGCCGGGTGCAGTGGTCACGCTTGTAATCCCAGCACTTTCGGAGGCCGAGGCGGGCGGATCACAAGGTCAGGAGATCAAGACCACGGTGAAACCCCGTCTCTACTAAAAATACAAAAAATTAGCCGGGCGTGGTGGCGGGCGCCTGTAGTCCCAGCTACTCAGACAGGCTGAGGCACGAGAATGGCGTGAACCCGGGCGGCAGAGCTTGCAGTGAGCCGAGATCGCACGACTGCACTCCAGCCTGGCTGACAGAGCAAGACTCCGTCTCAAAAAAAAAAAAAGTGATTTCTACATTTTAAAATGATTATATTTTAAATGGTATGTGAATACCTACATAATAACCTCAATTTTGTCTCTTAGACTTCAAAGTCTAAAATATTTTACTCTCTGCACCCCCTCACCCTTTTTTTTGTTGTTGTTGAAACGGAGTCTCACTCAGTCCCCAGGCTGCAATGCAATGGCGTGATCTCAGCTCGCTGCAACCTCTGCCTCCCTGGTTCAAGTGATTCTCCTGCCTCAGCCTCCTGAGTAGCTGGAACTACAGGCACACACCACCATGCCCAGCTAATTTTCGTATTTTTAGGAGAGACGGGGTTTCACCATGTTGGCCAGAATGGTCTCCATCTCTTGACTTCATGATCTGCCCGCCTCAGCCTCCCAAAGTGCTGGGATTACAGGCGTGAGCCACCGTTCCCGGCTTGCCTTCTTAAGCAAAACCTTGCCAGTGCCTGCTGTAGAATCTAGATGAATCTAGAACCCTAAGTCGGGGTGAAGGCACAGATGAAGCTATCTTTTGAAGTAAGCATGACATCATGACACTGATTCCACTGAAAATACTTGTCAGAAGAATGACTGTTCTTCCTCTTCTTTATTTTTTCCAAAACCATGATACGTATTCAACAGGAAGCAGGCGCTCACAGCCTAAACCTTGGATCAAGTTTATAAAAGCACAGGTGTAACAGGAATTTCATAGTTCATGCTCAGAGGTTCATGAGGACCTAAAAAATGGTTATCTTCAGACTCAAAAGGACCCAGAAGACATGAAAATTGGTTTCACTGGCTCCAGCCACGTACACTATGAAACTGATTAACAGTTCACCAAACGTGGTTGTTTTACAGTGTACATCCATCAGCAAAAGGGTTTTATTTTTTTTTTACATGTTGCAAACTTTTTAGTTTTTCCGAGGAAAACACAAAATTGCCATTGAACATCCCCTTCACTTCAGAAAAGAGTGACTATATCCTTTCAACTAAATTCACCTTTTTGCAAAAGAGGATTTTAAAAAGTTATTTATATGTCCATGTCTGTCTTTGAGAGGTAGATTTAGCTGAGGAAATGAAATGAGGGGCCAGTATTGAAAAAGGATGAGAGTGAAAGAAGAGGAGACAGGAATCAGAGTCACAGAGAACAGAGAACTGGTGTCTAGGACAGGCAACCTTCAGAAAAGGAAACTCAGCTGGAAACAATACGCTTTGTTCTCGCCCAGCCATTTCCATGGTGACCTCACCAGTGTCCAAGGCAGAGGACACTTACACAGATACTTGTTGCACTAGAATAAATTAAAAGGATTTAGTAGGTGTTGATTTGTAGTGGCATGACCCGAGTTGCCTATTTTTCATACCATTTAGGGCTCTGACATTGAACAGATGAGAACCTGTTTTTAAAAGACTATCTGTGATGCATCCACTCAGCTTGTTAGAATGGAGGCCAAAGCGAGCCAAAGTTACTTTGGATTTGGGCAGTATGGTTTGCTCCCTTTTCTCCCAAATTCTAAATGATGATGGGCTGCATCCCTGGCTAGCATCAAGAGAGGCAGGACAAGAAATTGTGGACAGTCCAGTCTGGCCTGTCGGCAGGCCTGGAAAACCCTTTCAAACCTTAGGGGCCACACCTTGCCAAGAGTGTCTCTTTTGAGTATAGGTCACAACCTGTTCTTATTTGAATAGATGTCCCTAAAAGAGCACGCTTTCTCCTACCCATAAAAAGCTAAATAACAACAACAACAACAAAAAACCCCAAAAAACAGATGATACTAAATGTGGCTTTCACTAACCTTTAAATGGTACTGGGAGGAATAAAAAAGTATGTACGATGAGATTAAGGCCTTCTATGATCCCTAATTTATGATTAATACGGTGACCACAAAATCTACAGGTTCTTTATTGCTTTTTGCACAGGTAACTAATTGTGTGCAGATATTATTAGGATTGTTACTCGGGTAAATCACAATCTGAATTTCCAGAAGTGCACAGCTGTGGACTGTTTGCTGGGGCTCTAGACATAATGACAAAAGGCATTTCCAATGTAAACCAAATGACTTGGTATGACCCCACACACCAGTGGCTACCTGAGGACACCTCCACAGTTCCCTAAGTAAGTACCCACAAGCAGAGGAGGGCTCCGCTTGGCTTCCTTCTCACTGAAGGGGCGGCGTGGCGTGACTCATGTGACTCTAGACCCTCCAGAAAAATGGTACAGGGGTGTCTCACAGCTGGAGAAGGGAAGTTAGGTGGGACTGGGGTCACACTTGAGTGCTGGCACCTTTTAGCAAGCCACTATGCTGGGCCTGAGTCTCCTCCTCCTCAAACGGAGATGATAAAGCTGCCTCTCAAGATTTCTAGGCAGTTGAATGAAAAATATAGCAACTCCATGACCCTGAGCGTACACTCAGTGAGTTTGGGATTTCCTGCCCTGGGCTTCACGGAAACCAGGCCTCCGCTCACTCTGCAGGTCTCCTTGACCAGCTTTTTTGAGCTGCCTGCACTGTCTTCCTTCATTGTGCCTCCTCCAGCAAGCGTCCCTGACACTCTCAGGCTAGGAGCAGTCCTCTCTTTCCACCGTCTCCTAGACCCAGAGCCCATTTCTCTCCCTGCTCTTCCCTCAGTGCAGTTGGGTACTCTGCTCTATCTCCCAGGGAGTGAGCTCACAGGCTGTCTTGGCCTCCACCCCAGTGCTGGCCCACTTGACACAAAGAAGGTGCTAGATGTTAGCTCAAACGCAGAACAATTCCCTGAGCTCTGCCCACACTAAGCTGACTGCTGGCCACTCTGTTTGGGCATGGCTGGGCAGGTTTTTTGGTTTGTTTGTTTTTTGTTTTTGAGATGGAGAGTCGCTCTGTCACCAGGCTGGAGTGCAGTGGCACAATCTCGGCTCACGGCGACCTCCGCCTCCCAGGTTCAAGTGATTCTCCTGCCTCAGCCTCCAGAGTAGCTGGGACTACAGGCACACGCCACCATACCCAGCTAATTTTTGTATTTTTTAGTAGAGACGGGGTTTCACCATCTTGGCCAGGATGATCTGGATCTCTTGACCTCGTGATCCGCCCACCTCAGTGTCTCAAAGCGCTGGGATTACAGGCGTCAGCCACTGTGCCTGGCCGGGCAGTTGTTTTTTTAAAGCCTAACTATCTTTCCCTTGGCTTCACCCCAGACTCCTCTTCCACTCCTGATTCAGGAGGAAGCCTGCCCCGCCTGCATTCCCAATAGCACGGTCCAGCCAGCCTGTACCCTTCTCTGCCCCATCCATCACCCATTCTGCCAGCACGGGTCAGCGAATCCCGCTCCTCAGAGCCTCGCCTCGCGTGGAGGAGGGATGCAAGCAAGTTCCAAGGCAGTGCAGACAGAAATAAAATCGGTATCTTTTACTCTACAGGAAAAAGTAGAGGACAAACTTCTCAATAGTATTAGAGGAAATTTAACAAGGGATACAGTAAGATCAAGATCTTCTATGATTCCCAACTTACACTTAATACAGTGACAATGAAAACCAGCTCATTAACAGAGACCTTTCTGTTGCCTTTTAAACACTCAGAGCCTAGATATCCTCGGCTATTTAGATGTGATATTTCATGCCTACAACAATGAAAAAAGATAAAAAAAGGCAAGTCCCCAATCACAGAAAAGAGAATTATAATCACATTAGAGTCAAAACTTCAACAATGGGGCTGGAGGCCGTGGTTTTTCTTGCCATTATAGCAATTCCAGGATCAAACAGACCCATTAGGTGGCTCTGGCTGTCAGGCACCCTTGGCAGGCCGTTCTGAGACTAGCATGCTCTCAACACAAAACGTGGTGGCCACTTAACTTCTTGCCTATCCTCTAGCACCCTTGATCTGTAGGCACGGCCTCTGCAATTCTTGTTCTTTCACTGAGAAACGCATGCAGCCCATAAGCAGAGGGTGAGGTCTCAGCTCTGTCGCCTTCTAATCACAACATAATTGGAGCCCGGTTTGTCTTCAACCTGAACACTGATCATGTGGAAGGAGCGATATTGGTTGCTGTCCTCTCCCTCTCCCACCTCCTCCCAATGCAAGCCAGTGCTGAGGAATGTCTGGTCCAGGGTAACCAAAAAGAAGGTGCACGCACTCTTCATGTCTAGGAAATAAGAGCCTATGGATTTGGGGGAGTCCACACAACACCTGCTGGAGCTGTTTTGTTAGTGACCTCCAGGAGCACACCACAAAGGATAGTGCCTTTACTTGGAAAGAACCCCAAAGGCAGTGAAAAGTCAAACACTGTAGGACGGAATGTTCCAGATTTCAAATGACAAGAAGAGCTGGCTGTTTAGGAGGTGGTGCCACTTTTACAGTTAACTATATAACATATGGAAAGCAGGAGGGGAACTTTCTGGGGAAATGAGTCAAATTTGTGTTTCCTCTTTAGTATTAAAATGATGGCTTTACATATTTCACAGATGTGCCAGTAGCACAGTTGAACAGGTAAAATGAAAACTAATGTTTGAAAGGGAAATAATTCCTGTGGAATATCATACAAAGCCTCAAATCAGGGAGAAATGAAAAGAGCTAATAAACTAGGCTGAAAAAGTCTTCTACACCAATGACAGCAGAACGATGGCCTGCAGGTTGAATCTGGACTGCGGATGTATTTTATTTGGCTCACTCCAAGTGGCCTATGCAATGATTTCATTGCCACCATTTACAAATTAGATAACTTAAGCTGGGTGCAGCGACACAGGCCTGTAGTCCCGGCTACCCAGGAGGCCAAGGGGGGAAAACCACTTGAGTCCAGGAGTTCCAGGGTGGCCTGGACAACATAAAGTGTGGCCTGGGCAATGGCATGACACCGTCTCAAAAAAAAAGGGATGATTTAATATTTAAAAATATATGAATATCTAATCTAATCTCTCCAGAAAAATTGCAGGTTCTGGCAAGTTTGTAGCTAATTCCCACATGGCAACATTCAGCTGGAAGTCAATAATGGCTGCCCCTTAGAGATGAGGCATGGACACTATTTTTGGCACTTTCTCCTGTCTTCCCTATATTGGGGACACAGATCTAGCGCCATTTATTATCCTAGACACAGCGACTTCATTCCCTGATTCTACCTACCTGGTAGGTGAAGCATCTGAAACTGCCCTATGCTATGCTATATAATTATGAATTATTAACAGGGCTTTATCTCCAAGTTCCTGATGCATGAGTCAGAGAAGTGACATCCCATGTTTAGTGTGAATTATCCTCAACTGGAAAAATTAAGGCACTGAGTACAAAGTTCAGTGCTGCTCTGTGGTTTGGGAAAGGATCTCTTCTACCTCTAACAAGATGAGTTTTCATTTTTAATCTTCCACTAAAGGTAGACTCAGCAGAGCTAACCTTGGTGAACCAGGGCCATTGCCAGTGAATCACATCTGTGAGTCTTCTCCACTGCCTGAAAATGAGAGGCCTAATCAGAGAAGAAAGTCCTTGACCAGAAAAGCATTTCCTTCTTAGATTCCCACAAAAAACATAAATGGGCTCTTTTGTGCCCACAGATGTGGTCTTACTGGTCATTGGTATGTGACAGTCCCTTTTTCAGTGATGTGGATGGGTGGATTGATGGACAGAAGGATCTGAACCCTCTTATCTGAATCCCTATGTGATCCACCACACCCATTCTGCAAGACGGCTGATGGGGTGTAGGAGGAGGATCCATGCCAACAGAATGGAGTGATGTATACCAAGCAGTGTGAGGCCAGGACTTGGAGTCTGGCCTCCTGCTCTAACCCAGTGGCTGCGGTCCTAAATGTAGTCTGTGGCAGAATGCCAGCTGAGAGAAGTACAAATGAAAATATAAGCAGGCAGATTATTTATGAGACGTGAAACTAAATGCTCACTGGTTCTTACGCAGCTCAAGCTGAGCTCCATGATGGCTGATGGGGACTCATTTGAGACCATCCCTAGGAAGGGAGCTATATTCTTCTCCTACATTCTCCTAACCACAAAAATGGAACCCACCCAACAAATAGTATCCTTTCCTTGTTGGGCACTAAACTGAGATGTTTTATTTTCTGAATAAAAGTCGATGAGCTATCCATAAAATGTTAGCAAACTGTATCTGACAATGTATAAAAAAACATATATGCCATGACCAAGTGGGATTTATTCCAGGTCTTCAAGGCTAGTTCAATATTTAAAATCAATATAGTCCACCATATCAAAAAGCTAAAGAAGAAAAATTATATGATCATATAGACTGTCATACAAAAAGCAGTTGATAAAAAGTACACACCCATTATCATTTTCAAAAGTTTCTTAGTAATTTAGGAATAGAGAAGAATCACTTTAACTTGACAAAGAACATCTACAAAAAATTTACAGCTAATATCAAATTTACTGGTGAAATGGTAAATAACTTCCCCCTCCCTAAGATCAGGAGCAAGGCAAGGATGTTCTCACTACTCTTATTCAACATTGCACAGGAAGTTCTAGCCACTACAGTAAGGCAATTAAAAAAGGGCAGACATATTATAAAGGAAGAAATAAATTCTCTGTTTGCATATGACATGACAGGCTAGATAAAAAATCCCAAGAAATCTCAAAAAAACTAACAAACACAAACAAAAATAAAAAACTCCTAGAACTTTATAATAAATGCAATCAGCAAGGTCATAGGATCAAGATCAACACACAAAACTCAATCATATTTCTAGATATATGTGGAAGTTGGAATTAAAAACACAATACCATTTACAATCTCTCCAAAGAAAATGAAATGCTTAGGTACGCACTCCAATAGGTTTATACTCAATGAATAGAATTAGATACCATGTCCACAAACTCGAAGACTCAACACAGTAAAGATGTCAATTATCCCAAAATTGATCTATAGGTTTAATGTTAGACCTATAGATTTAAACCCCATTAAAACTGCAGCAAGGCTTCTGGTAGACATAGACAACCATATCGTACAATTTATATGAAAAAGCACAGGTCTTAGGAAGCTAAAATAATCTTAATAAAAAAGAATACAGTGAGAAGAATCACTCTACTTGACATGAGGCTTACTATACAGCTATAGTAATGAAGACAGCATATAACTGTCAGAGAGACAGACACATAGATCAGTGGAATAAAGAAGCCAGGAAGAGATCCACACAAACATGCTCAATTCATTTTTGATAAAGGTGAAAAAAATTCTCTGGAGGAAGATCATTTTCAACAAATGATGCTAAAATAATGAGATGTTCCTAGGCAAAATATATTAGACTTGACCTTAACCTCACATCTTATACAAAAATTAACTCAAAATTTATCATGGGCATACATGTAAAATGCAAAAATATATGACTTTTAGGAAAAAAATATTAGAAATTCTTTGGGATATATGGTTACCCAAAGAATTATTAGATTTGGCAACAAAAGCTCAATAGATGAAAGGAAAAATTGATAAATTGGACCTCATCAAAACTAAATACTTTTATTTTGCAAATGTCCACGTAAAGATGAAAACACAAGCTGTAGATTGAGAGAAGATATTTGCAAACCACATATGCAGCAAAGAACCAATACCTAGAATATATAAAGAATTTTCAAAATGCAACAATAATACAACAATTCAATTAGAAAATGAGAAAAAACATTAATAGACATTTCACTGAAGAGGACATATAGATGACAAACAAATGAAAATATGTTTAAAATTATTAGCTATCAGGGCAATGTAAATTAAAACCACAGTGAAATATCACTACACGCTTACCAGAATGGCTAAAATAAAAAACAGCAACGCCACCAAATGCTGGTGAAGATACAATGAAACTAGATCACCAAATGCTGGTGGAAATGTAAAATAGCATGGAAACAGCTTGACAGGCTCTTATAAAAACTAATCATGTCATTACCCTACAACCCACCAATTGCATTCATGGGCATTTATCCCAGAGAAATGAAAACTTCTATTTAGACAAACACTTGTGTACAAATGTTTATAACAGCATTACTTTCAATAGCCAAGACTGGATTTCCTTCAGCGGGAGAGTGATTAAACATACGATCACTTATAAATACAATACCATGGAATACTACTGAGCAATGAAACTGAACAAGCTACTGACATGTCCAACAACTGAGAACAATCTCCATGGAATTGTACCGAGTGAAAAAAGTCAATCCCCAAAAGATTACATACTATGCTATTCTGCTTATATAATAATTTTGAAAAAACAACATTTTAAAAGTGGAGAGCAGTTTAGTTGTTGCCAGGGGTCAGGGATGAGGCGGGGCAGAAGGAAGGTGGGTGTGGTTTGCAAGGAAACGCAAGGGAATTTTGTGGTGATGCACTGTTCACTATCTTGATGTGGTTGTGGATAAAGGAAGCTACACATTTGATGACACTGTATAAAACTACATACGTAGACACAGACACACACATACACACTTGAGTACAGGTAAAATGAGAAATCTGAATAAGATCCATAGATTCTGTAAGTATCAACACTGTGATATTGCAGAATCATTTTGCAAAAGCTATCACTGGGGGAAATTGAGCTAAGAATATGAGGAATCATTGTATATTATTTCATACAACTACATGTGAGTCTTCAATTAAAATTTCAATTAAAAAATCAGTCAGCGAACTAGACACGAAGGGAGACATGGAGATGTATAAGTGAAGGTGCCTCCAACCTCCTTAAACGTCACACAGTATTTGCTGCTTCTGCTGGGGTCTCCAATCCTAGCACGAAACTCTCTTGTTCAGTATCTTCGCTTCCTAGAATGTAAGCTCCTTGAAGGCGAGGACCACACCTTTCTGACCATCTAATTCTCAAAACTTCCCATAATATAAACCAGATGCTTAGTAAGCACTTGTTGACTGAATGAACCTTAACTTGCAGGGTACTGGCTGCATTCTCCCATTTAAATATTAATACAAACTCTAAAATGGCTGTTATTATCCTTATTTTATCCTGTGTGGGAGAGGAAATGAAGGTTCAGACAGGTTAAATTACTTGCTCAAACTATAATATAGCTATGAGTTTTGACAACTTGTTATGACTCCAAATCTCAAGGCCCTTCTACTATGCTGCCCAGGTCAGCCATGGACCTGTGATCGGATGCAGCAACACAGGATGATATAAGCCAGTTCTGGAGGAAAACTCTCGACAACAGAAGCCTCAGAGATGGGAAAACATGGCAGGTTGAAGATGGGGCATCAAAGAAGGCTCTGCCGGTAGGAGAATACCTTCAGGGTCAGCCTGACATCCCAAGAAAAAGGGACCTATTGATAAGAAATAAAAATGCAAAAAACTCTTTTTGTTTTCTCCTCTGTATTATATTCAAGATAACATAATTCAAGAGCTCATCTGACTAAATTATAAGCCTACTTCATATCATACACTTCCTTCCTTGAAAAATACAAGTTACCAGGAATACACATAAAACATAGCATGTTACTTTACTTGAAATATTCCAAGTTCTACCAGTATTTATGTTATCAAAGAACTAAGGTTAGAAAATAATCTTACTTCACAGCTTAGCTTTTGCTGACTGCCAATTCTTTAGCTGATCTTTTAAGGTAAAATTATATCGTTTTGTGGGTGACTTTTTAAAAATTCCTTTCAATAAATTATATAATTTTAATAGAGGTATTTGATCGCTCTTATACATTTATTCTTAAATATCTCAGAGCTGTGTTAATATTTTGAATGGGGTTTTTTTCTATCTCCATCTTAAATTATAACTAGTATATACCAGCTGATTTGTGTATATTTACCTTACATCTAGCCAACTCTTCAAATTATTTCATCGCTAGCAATTTTTACTGAATGTTTTAGCTTCTCTAGGATTATAATTATAGAAGTTTAAAATAAAGAACATTTTGGTTTCATCCTATTACTTAAGACTTTTTTTGTCTTACTTTATTTGTTAAAACTTCTAAAATAATGTGACTATTGACAGCTATCGTGAATATTCTTGTCTAGTTTCTGAATCTAATGGAAAACACTTCATGATTTTACAGTTTAGAATAGTATTTGTGGGCTGGATGTGGTGGCTCACAACTGTAATTTCAACACTTTGGGAGGTTGAGGTGGGAGGACGGCTTGAGCCTAGGAGATCGAGACCAGCCTAGGCAACATAGTGAGACCATCTCTAAAAGTAAAAATAATTAACGAAAAAATCCTGAAAGAGTTTTCCTTTCTCCCAATTTTAGTTACAAGTATTCCTGTTTTGTTGGTCGGTTGGCTTTATCATGACTTCTGAATTTGAGCAAATGCTTTTTTGGCATCATTGATAGAACCATGAAGTTGTTCTTTAATTTATTGCTACAATAAATTACACTGATAGAGAATAAAAACAATAAGAAATGACATGAAAATTTAATTAGTTTTAGTAAATAATGCATTAATACCCTTTCAACAAGCCCTGACCCATAATCAGTGGCACCATTCAACGAAATCCAAGAAAGTGCTCACTTACAGATAAATGTATATACAGTAGCCTCCCCTTCTGCACAGGGCATATACTCCAAGACCCCCAGGGGATGCCTGAAGCCTCAGATGGTTCCAAAGCGTGCATTTATTTCATTTCTTCCTATACATACATACCTACAATAAAGTATACTTTTAAATTAGGCATGGTAAGAGATGAGCAACAATAATAGAACAATTATAACAATATATTGTAAAAAAAGTTACATGAATGTGGTCTCTCTCTCTCTCTCTCTCAAAATATCGTATTGTAAGTAATATATTTGTACCACAGTTGACAATGTATAACTGAAACCTTGGAAACCAAAACTGTAAATAAGTAGGACAACTGTACAGAATATTATAAGTCAATAAAATTTATATAAGAAACTAGGAGAGATATGAACGAACTTAATATTATAAAGTCAAAAGTAGGGTTTTTCCTCCCTAAGAAATATTCCTTTTTCCACTCGATATTTTTTTAATGCACTTGAAAATTCAGTAGCTTAGTGCTTAAATCATGTTACAAACAGGAAGCTGAAATAGAGTAGAAAAGGAACTAGCGGGAGGCAAGCGTGAAGCCAGGTCTTTTCATGGACATTATTATCCCATTTCATCTTCAGAAAGTTCCAGTTCTCTCTGTACAAGGAGATGAGCAGCAGCTATCACCTGAGAAGTGCTGGGCGTTTGTAACTCCGGGGTCCCCCAAAAAGCTGGCCTTCTCATGCAGGTGCTATTAATTTCTCCCATCTATCAGTTGAAGGGGCTGAAGTCTTGACAGGGTAAACAGGTTGACCAGGCCCACACAGTTGGGGGATTGGAGAGCTGGGATGAAAATCCTGGTGTGCTGCAGTGAAAAAGCTGACCTTGGCTGAGTACGGTGGCTCATGCCTGTAATCTCCACACTTTGGGAGGCTGAGACAGGAGGACTGCTTTGAGGCCAGCAGTTCAAGACAAGCCTGAGCAACACAGCAAAACTCCATCTCTACCAAAGATTAATAAACTTAGCTGGGTGTGGTGGCCTGAGCCTGTAGTCATAGCTACTCAGTAAGCTGAAAATCACTCAAGCCCAGGAGTTCAAAACTGCAATGAGCTATGACTGTGCCACCGCACTCCACCCGGGGTGACATAGCAAGACCCAGTCTCAAAAGAAAAAAAGTAAGCTCATCTTATTTTAATGACTATGGGTGGGTATAACATGGTGGCTAGCTACATCGGCTTCATATCAGCAGATAGAGACTCGAATATTGGCTAAAACTCCTACCAGCTGTGTGTTCTTGGGTCACTTACTTAACACCTCTGTGCCCCAGCTTCCCATAAGCACATACAGACAAACCAGCACCTATCCCTCAGGGCTGCTATAAGGTTCAAATGAGTCACCACACACAAGACATAGGGCGTGAAACATAATGAGCACTCTATACATATTGGCGAATACTCTATTTATTGTCAATATTATTATCATAATTTTTATCATTGCTAAAACTATTTTTTCTAATGGATCTGAGTAAATCATTGGTATGCACCAAGAATAAAACTCCAACAGAAGCCACTCAAATGGTTTGTCCTAGCTAGTAAAATCTATTAAAGTTGAAGAATCCACTTAGCCAAGCCACAGAATACACCACCGTTCAGGTAAGTCATAAAGCCTTCCCTGCAGCTGTTACAATGATTGATCTTCAGGCACAATTAAAATTCAAGAAATATACTGACATTTTAATAGAACAAATAATTTAAATACATTGAATGTGTTAGGCGGTAACAGTTTTTGTAATATATACCGACAAATTTGGGAAGTTCCCAAAAAAAAGTGTAGAGAAAGGCTTCATCCAGGAGGGGGAAGCAGGGAAAGACAATAGGATTGACATTCTCTGAGAGAAACTATAAAATCTGCAGCTACCTGGAATGACGCATTAAATTTGGAAGACCACACCCTATGACAAACAGTCCCTTAAACTTTTTTTTCAAAGCGAAATACTTCTGAACCTTAAACTTCTGTGAGTGTTCTCTTTCCTTTATTTTTTTTTTTCTGTCATCTCCAAAATGCTATTTAAAAAACAGATAAATGGCTGGGTGTGGTAGCTCACGCCTATAATCTCTGCTCTTTGGGAGGCTGAGGCAGGCTGATGGCTTGAGCCCAAGGAGTTCAAGATCAGCCTGGGCAATAAGGTGAGAACTTGTCTCTACAAAAAAATAAATATATAAAAATTAGCTGAGCATGACGGTGTATGCCTGTAGTCCCAGCTACTTGGGAGATTGAGGCAGGAAGATCAGTTGACCCTGGGAGGTCAAGTCTGCAGTAAGTCATAATGGTGCCACTGCACTCCCGCCTGGGGAAGAGAATGAGACCCTATCTCAAAAGGAAACAAAACAAAAACAAAAACAAAAACGGATGCAGGCACTTTTCAGATATACTGACTCAAAGAGGAGAAATAAACGGATTCTGGGATTCTTCATGCTAAAACTGAAAATGAAAATTCTAATAACAATTAAGATCAATGTTACCTCTTCCTAGATGCCTTCCAGTTATGTTCTAGAAAATGTTTAATGATCAGCTTTGGTGGGGAGGAGGGAGCCCTGATGTGTAGCACGTGCCAATTTCTGTGGTGTAAATATTTTCACTATGGCTGAAATCAAGCTATCAACATGATGTCACTGAACATGGGACATGGGTAATCATTGGCTCCTGCTGGTGCAGCCAGTTCCAGCACAAAATTGATCCATTTTCTACTCTAACTTCCATCTCACTAGCCTGTTTTATATGCTTGGAGGCACCCGTCACTACCAGGAATTATCTTCTATATTCGTGATTTGTGTTTCCTTAGCCTGTCACTATGGCCACGTCTGCTTTGTCACCTCCATCCCTGGAATATCTACACTGTGGCCTGACACAGAGCAAGGACTCACTAAATACCTGTGAAAAGAATAATAAACGACAGGGTGGAGGAAGTAAGGACAAGAGATGGATAAGAAGGAGAAAAGGAGAAGATAAGATATATACCTCTTAACTGGGCCCCATCCTGTCCTTAATGCTCTTTTCTGAGCAGTTTGGAGAACACCATGTGGGCATCTCCTCCGTGCTAACCGGGTTATCACAACAGCCAAGAAGCACTGGAGAGCCATGCTAACGGACACTGCTTCCTTATGGCCCGCCCTGTTAGACAGGCTTATCACAACAGCCAAGAAGCACTGGAGAATCATCCTAACCGAGCCTGCTTCCGTCTGGCCCTCCCTGCTAGAGGGGCTTATCACAACAACCAAGAAGCAATGGAGAGCCATCCTAAAGGACACTGCTTCCTTCTGGCCCTCCCTGCTAGACAGGCTAATCACAACAGCCAAGAAGCACTGGAGAGCCACCCTAACGGACACAGCTTCCTTCTGGCCAGATATGAACAAGAAACTGTCACGTGTTTTCACCCCAAACTTCTTTGGAGGACATTTTCGAATCTCTTAAATTTGGAGAACTCGACCTTCTGCAGCGCAAAAGATCTGGTAAAACTTCCTTCTGATTAAAATGAGAACTTGTAAACGGTTGCTATCACCATTAACACTTCATGTTGACAGCTCTGTGGACCCTGGAGCCAGGTCTCAGCTAATTTAGAAAGTTTATTTTGCCAAGGTTGAGGATGTGCACCTGTGACACAGCCTCAGGCGGGCCTGATGACACGTGCCCAAAGTGGTCAGAGCACAGTTTGGTTGTACACATTCTAGGGAGACATGAGACATCAATCAGCATATGCAAGATGAACACTGGTTCGGTCTGGAAAGGTGGGACAACTCAAAGAAAAGGTAGGAAGACTTGAAACGAGGAAGGGGCTTCCAGGTCATAGGTAGATAAGAGACAAATGTTTGCATTCTTTTGAGTTTCTGATTAGCCTCTCCTAAGGAGGCAATCCGATAGGCGTTTATCTCAGTGAACACAGGGGTGACTTTGAGTAGAATGGGAGGCACCTTGGCCCTAAGCAGTTCCCAGCTTGACTTTTCCCTTTAGCTTAGTGATTTGGGGGCCCCAAGATTTATTTTCCTTTCACAGGTCCTTTCTAAGTGTATGCTTATATTCTTCCTTTAATTTTGATTGCCTCCTGTTGAAAGTCAGAGGTCCAACCATCTCTATTTCAAATGCCAGACATCAGCATCCTTCCCAACAGAAACACGCAGAACAGAGGTGTGAAACTGACGTTCGGAAACTGTTTGAGTGACAAGAAGACTCTCCGGATCCCCTTACTCAGAAGTATAAACGTCAGCTTGATGAAACAAGCAGACTTGCTTCTGCACAACTCACCTTGAAAGCTTATCTTTAATAGACAAAAGACCATGCCCCATTTTGTGTGAATGAGATGTTTTCTGAAGCCGACTGCCCTCTAAATCCAGATCTAGAGAACTGGGAGCAGTGCTTCTTGCTTCTTAATTACCACCTGGTGGCTTGCCTGTGTCAGAGCACCCACCCTTCATGCAGTCAATGCGGAGAGAGGTTTGCAAAGTTCACGGGAGATCAAGAGGAGGCTGCATTGTTTTCTGCTGATTTTCCGGAGACAAGGAATCTGCTGAACTCCAAAAGGAATGGATTTCTCAAGTGTGTCAGTGCTGTAGGGTAGGAGAGAAAGCAGCTAAAAACTCACCATCAGCAAAGGGCAAGTGATTATAAGAGCTGGGGGATGCTGCGGTGGAAGTTCGATTCAATTCTATCTCCCTCTGTACAAATGAAGGGAGATGTCACTTGCCTAAGAATATATCAGGTCCAAGAAATCGGCCACACCACTGCATCCAATAGACTGCTCTGAGTGTGCATCTCAGGGCATGGTCTGCAAGTTTATTTTTGGTTTAGCCACGAGTTAGAATGTAAATGTAAGTCAATTTGTTAGGAGTGCAGATAAAGTCCTTTACCAGAAAGAAAAACAACAATAACAACAAAAGACAGGTAAGGAGCTTAATGTTTCCAACAGATTGAGATCACGGGGCATTTTGAGTAGGAAAAATCCAAAAATGCTTTATCAGGCCCCATGGTGCTGACAGCGCAGCAAAGCTCAGCTGGAGCTGTGGTCGGCTGCCAGAGTTTGAATCGATGTTGGTGCTAAAACGATCAGAAATGTAGAAATCCCTATTTGGAGAATTACAACTTTGCTTCTTTCAAACAGTTTATGGGGAGGGTCTTGGGTATGCGCCATAACACGTAACAGAATTAATATCAGTTTTAGTAGATACTGTCTCTAAAGTCATTCAGGCAAGTGCCCAGGGACATTTTTCAAGAGGCCTTTCTGCCTCTTTTATTGGACTGCGCCTCTGCCCATGATGCATATAAATCATTCTGGTGAAAGTCAGCTTTCATAAGCAAACACCCTAAACCCATTTTATTATTTGGAGATTTTAAAAACATTTCAACAAGATCAGCCTGCTTTTCTTCTGTGATCCTTTAAAAAAAAAAAAAAAAAAAAAAAAGATAAAAGAAAAAAGAAAAAGCACACGTGATTTCCACAGCTTGATTCCAAAGAAGCTAAAGAGACTGTGTTTGGACATCAGTAAAACTGATGGACAAATCTTTTTGCAAAAATTTCACCGTGGCTTGCCTTGAAAAATATAAAGCAGCTCTCTGGCACTAGATGTCAAATTAATTGCAGGCAAAATGTGTTACAGTAATTCACTTGGCAGTTTAAGCAAAACCAAGAGAACAGCATTAAAGTGGATCCCCATATGCCAACGGGGCACCAACACTTTGCTTCTGTAGCTGGAATTTGACTGTAAATCTCTCCTGGCTTAACTTGATCAGCAGCAGCACAAAGAAAATCTGTCCTTCTCTCTGCATTGTGTAAAATGGTTTATTTGCCCTCTTAGGAGGCACGCTGATATATAAATCCCAGGTATGATTATTATTATTTTGAACTATTATTATGAGTTACTATTATTACTTTCCTGAGACAGAGGGAATGGGGCCGGGGAAGCTGGTGGATGAGACGGAACCATGTGTGAACTCTGAGGGGGGACCATCTATCTTCGTTCAGGGCAGTTTCTGTAATATTTCAGGAGAGAAAGGTCATCAATACTAAAGGGAGTTATATGTGTGGATGGGGGAAGACTCTGCAGTGAATGGATTGCCTGTAAGCCTTACCCTGGTCGAATTCTCCTTGGCATCCAGCCTGTTGTGCTCTCTGCTCCTGTGGATAGCATATCTTTAAGGCATCTATGGACAATTCCCTCACCCTGCCACATCTGGTGAGTCTCTACTGTGTGCCTGCGTCTCTGCTATGACTGCAAAGAGAAATGAGACGTCAGTCTCACCCTCTGGAGGCTCACAGTCTAATTAACAGCAGGGCAGAGACATCTAAACAAATATGTGCAACCAAGTGACCACGTTAGAAAGTTGTGATCATGGCTGTACATGGAGGACCCCTGTAAGTGTTGGGTTAAAAAAGTGCATCCCTGTCACAGGTAAACTTACTTGCCCAGGGTAACCTAATAAGGGGCATAATCAAGACTGCCTGCCAGGTCTGACTCCAGGGCCCATGTTCTCTAACCTGTCTATGGCACAGTGGGGCTGCAGGAGTGAGGCAGTTCTTCCAACAGGAAGGAGACGAGGAATGTGTCTGGCAAGACTTCATAGAGGAGGTGATACTTAAACTGTGGCAGAAAATCTAAGTCAAAAAGGGAAGGCGCTGGGCAGCGTACTGAAGGGTACATCATGAGTCACTAAGCGACCCCCAAGTTGAGAAGTGGACCACCGCCATCCTCTCCACACAAAAGGATCATGACTAATTACACATTTTCCTATGAGCACAGCACCTTGCTCTTAGAACATAAAACCTTCCCCAACTGGAATGACTCCCTGAAACAATTTCTGGCCTTTGGGAAGTGGGGCATCCAAGAAAAACGATCAAGGACCATTTGAAGGCACACGCAGTATTCTCGGGGAATTATTTCTGGCTGTGGCCCCTGCTGTGGATCACAGGGCTTGAGCTTTCAATCACAAGGTTGAACGGTATTAACAAGAACCCACAGGGTCCATGGAAACAGTTTGGGTAAAACATTTCCCTTCCTTGGAATGTAAACGGGCCTATCTTCACCTAGAATTATTTCTACCAATTTCATCCTCAAAACTTCAAAGTTTTTTTTTTTTTCTTCCTCTGACGTTGTATTTCTGGCGTCCCCCACCTTCTAACTTTGGTCTTGTGTTTGTGGAGGCACAGACCCAGCCTCCCCAGGACAGGGCCAGAAGCCTAACCCAGCAGGCACACCTGGAAGTCATTAAGGATACAAGGAAGAAGGGGAGGAACATACAGGGGACAGAGGCCAGGCTGGAGAGCAGGAGGAGTGGGGGCGGGAAGGGGATGGAGGAGGGTGGGGGGAAGGAGACGGAGGAGGAAGGAGAAAAGAGAAGCAGCCCATTTCTTTCCCAACACATTGACACTTTTTTTTCCATGATGGCAGGTCAGAGCCAAAGGTGAACATGTTCAAAACAAACAGCTAACAGACAAACACTCTCTAAAAATTCCACAATGCTGCCTTGGGACGATGCCAGGGATCCAACATGTCACTCTCAGTGAGAGAAAGGAAACTACCTGAAGAGAATCCTAAACCTTCTGACATTTTAGAACATTCTTAAGTGAATTCTGTCTCTAAATGCTTACATCTCCAAGTTATCTGCTGTGATAAAAACTAAATTTAATAAAAGTAGTACTAACTTAAGGCTAACACATGAATTTTCTTTTGATAAGCCTTGCCAAGATTGTCAAGCTCCTCAGCTCATTCTCAATGTGATACCATCATTTTCTTCTAAAAGGAAGCATGGTGATTTCTATAAGGCCTATCGAGGAAATAGAGATCATGGGTACGGTATGCATAATAAAACTGCCACAATACCAGCAGGGAAGCATTGGGCGTTGCATGTGCCTGCTACAGAGATCCATAACATTCCAAGAATTTCCTTCTGGAAGCTTGAGAATATTCACATTAATGGAACTGGAATTAGTTGGTAGATGGAGGGCTGCGACTAACCCTTGGCAGTTTATGGTAATAAAATATCACACTGGCCTCCTCTCACTTGTCTTTTCCTTCACCTCGAAGCTCTATTTTCTCTCCTATTCTCTAAAAGATAGGGGGAGGATTAATCAAATTTAACTGATTGATTTACTACCTCCTGCAGGCTGGACAGTTTACACATATAATTTCATATTGCATGTGACAAATATGATTACACATATTCTGGAAATACTAAGAAGTTCCTGGCATAACACAGGCATGTACATGACATGTGCCTGTTGAATTTTGTTGGCTTCAAGGGATATTACTACTCCTGCCATATGTCAGGAAGCTGAGGCTTCGCCACATCAAGCCACCTGCCCCAGGTCATGCAACTAGAAAGGACCCAGCGAGGAACTGGTGTCCACCCTGTCTCTGAAGTCCATGCAATGACCACCAGTCAAGGGCAGGTAGCTTTCCTCTGCTGGCTTTAAGTTCCTGTTCACTTTTTCCTCCCAGTCACAATTTCACAGAAATTTGCATAAGAAGTGACATCAGGGCCAGGCACGGTGGCTCATGCCTGTAATCCTAGCACTTTGGGAGGCCGAGGTGGGTGGATCACGAGGTCAGGAGATCAAGACCATCGTGACCAACATGGTAAAACCCTGTCTCTACTAAAAATACAAAAATAAGCTGGGTGTGATGGCACGTGCCTGTAATCCCAGCTACTTGGGAGGCTGAGGCAGGAGAATCGCTTGAACCAGGGAGTCAAATGTTGCAGTGAGCCGAGATTGCACCACTCCTCTCCAGCCTGGCAACAGAGTGAGACTCCATCCTCCCTCCAAAAAAAAAAAAGAAAAAGAAAAAGACGTGACATCATTATGCCAGTTACACCTTCATGGCTCTCCTGACTCTCACCTGCACACTTTCAAGTATAAATACTTCCGTTCAGGCAACACTGGCAGTTGGATATTGACTAGCCTTGGAAAATACAAGACTTAAATGGAATTCTCCCAAACTCACTATGCATTCAGAGTGTATTTGAATATAGAAAGTTAAAATTGCTGCACAGGAGAAATATTACAAGGTTGCAAATGAACGACAAACATTAAAATATTTACAATACTTAGCCATTGGAAGGTGGTGATGGTTTCCTTAATTTAAACACAGCTATCACCAGTAAATGAGAACAATATTATAGAAAGTTGGACCAAGAATATGGAAAGGCAGTTCAGAAAAGAAGAAATGCGAATAGCCAGTAAAAGTAAAAAACTCTACCCAACATCACTCACAATTACAAAGTAAAATTAAGAAATAATGGTGAGGATATTTTTTACACAACTGATAGCTATGTTATTTTTTTAAATGGTAATACTCCAAATCAACATGTTTGGGTTATACAGACACTTAGATTTGGTCAGTGTGTGAAAACATTTTGGGAGGTCAATACTGAAATATCTATTAAAAATTTGAAGTACATCTCATTGGTCTGTAATTGAATTTCTAGGAATATACTCTACCTATAGATGTATATGTCAAAGACATATAGGTCACGGTACACACTGAAATGAAACTTATAATACCCAAAGATTAGAAATAACTTAAATCTCTTTTAATAGATGGATAGATAAATATTAAAATTCTTTAACAGATTTATTAGATAACTAAATGATGGTGAAGACAGACAATGGGATAACATGCAACCTTTTAAAAGAATTAACTAGATATACAGAAATGAAAATAAATGTAATCCATAAAATTATGGGAAAAGGAAAGTTATAGAACAATGTATATAAATCAAGACATACATGTAAATTAACAAGTGTACCCACACACATAAATATGAATGCGTATTTATGAGTACGCATATTTATGTGTATGGATCAAAAATAAATACTTTTTTCCGACAAGGTTAATAATACACTGTCAATGGTTATTATTTTGGAGGTATAAGAAACATTTCCTGAGAAGAAGAAAAAAATTGTTTTTCACTATGGCTTGAATTTTGTAACAACGTTTATGTAATATTTGTATATATTTTTTATTTATAAGAGAGAAAAATTAATCCAATGAACAACATAAGCCCTCATTTCAATTTCAAATCATCCTGATTTTCAAATGTACGTAGCTTCTGTCTGCAAACACACACCCTGTTTGGAACTCATTATTGGTGGCATTCACTCCACTTTGCTGCAGAACACCTTCCAGTGGGAATACAGTTGCTTTCTGCTTTCCAAGCCACCCCTGGTGGAGACCCATTAGGCCATCCCGTGTCAAATGAAAAGAAACAGGCAACTGGAGGATCCCTGGGTGGAATTCTAAATCCCCCGGCTAAGTACTGTGCCTACTTAGCTGAGTTACTTCATTTCTCTGAGTCCCAAGTCCCTTCTTGACATGTCTATAAGAATGTCCTTGTGAAGAAATCATGACCTAAATGTGTATATGTTTCTCTGTGTCTCTGTATGTGTATGTGTCTGCATTTATATAAAGTCTACTGTGGAGTTCTAATAAGTAAGCAGCAATGATGAAGAGTCTCCAGGTGGGAGTGGGCCCCAGGTAGGGAAGAACAACAAACAATCCGCAGGCACAATGACCTCCACCTCATTCTGCACATAGCTCCCTCCAACAGGACCCTATATAACTTCAATCCCTCTAGCCCCTGCCTCTTTGCAGACAGCCCCTTCCATGCTGGGCTGCCCATTGCAACCTTACAGTGTACTTTCTTATCTTCTCTAATAGATCCACCTTTCTTTACCCACAACTGTCTTGGTGAATTCCTTACTGCCTGTGCCACCAGTCCCAGATAGTGACTACCTGCAACATGCACTGCCTTCAGTAGTTATTTATAACAAATTGCATTCTTTCTTTTTCCTTTGTAAGAAAATTAAAGAGAAAAAAAATCATAAGATAATCCCGATTATTCCCTCGACTGAGAATAGCAAAATGTGACCTCATCCAGATCAGCATATTTTTTTAAAAAAACACAGGCCCTTTCTTCATAGTGACAACCAAACCTCTATGGCCATAGCAGGAAGAAAAAAACTCTTCCTTCAGGCTTGCTTAGATAGTCCAGCATGAGATCCTGGCTCACATATTTGCTCCTTAAATTTTAGTTCTTGAGGACTTGCCTGAATTCATTGAGTATTATACTAATCTGTTCCCTGACAAATGCCAAAAAAAAAAAAAAAAAATCTACCTCCAAGATTTTGCACAGTTTTTGTGCCAAGCCTTTGAAAAAAACATTTACTGAGGATTGACCAATGTCATTTCATTACATCCTGCATTTCACCCCAATTCTATACACCTAGTTAAATAATATGTTTGACCAGCCACCGTTAGGAAAACTTCATGAGCTGGTAGAACACTTGCTGGCTTTTAAAATCACTGATACAATATACAACTCCCCAGTACAGGCCACGGGCAAGGACAGTAGAAATATATAGTAGCACTTAGCTTTTATAAGCCCACATTCTACATCATCAAAAAGACTGCACCTTGCACTCCATTAAAATAATAAAAAAATAGAATGAAGGAAAAAGAAAGGAACATTTAAGGACCTGAAGTTTAAATATACTAAAAAGAGAACCACCTGTTCTGTACCTTCCTGTTAGAGACCGTACCCCTTTTGTGTAAGGATTTCTTACCCCTTCTGCAATGTGAATGTGTGTCATAGTTTATATTGACATCAATCTTTGCTCCCATTTAAGAAACTGATATGGGGTTCCCTATTAATGTTGAGGGGGACCTCAAATTTGGCAAGATGGAAAATTGTTAAGCAGCCTCTCATTGACAAAAGTAAAGGGCTGTGATCTGAAGGGGAAGGTCAGAAGATGAAGGGCAGGAGGAACCATGAAATGCGCTTCATTAGATCAATAAAATGTATGACTTCACTCGCTTAATTACATAAATAAAGTTGTTAAAAAGAAAATAAACTTGGGGGCATACCATGCTAAATTAGCAGGGGCTTTATGTAAGACGAAGGAACTAGAAACAGCCCTAGAAAGGTCACTTGCATGTATGTGTTTTCTTTTCAAAAGCTTCGTGCAAAGCCAGAAGGAAAATCTCACAGAGCTGTGTGCCTGCCAGGACTGGTAAGATCCAAGTGACAGAACAGACCCAGGCAAAATCGAGGAGGCGAAACTCAGAACAGCCAAGAAGCCCCAGCACTAATCCAGGGCTCCATCCATCTGGTTTAAATCGTGGTTTGAAGCATATTTATGTGATAAAGAATTAAAGCTGTTTCTCTTGGCCACCTAAATAATTGGGACACTCTCTTTTGAAAAGTCATTGACATCAGTACAAGAAGCATATTCAAAACTGAATTTAGAATTAAAGAGGCTTGAGTGTGCTTAACTTTTTTAAAGCATGCCAGAGCCTCTTTCCAAAGTTTTTTTTAAACAACAATATAAGTAATAACTTAGCAAGGTCCTAAAGGATTTATTCTCGTTTTTTTTTTTTTTTTTTTTTTGAGACGGAGTCTCGCTGTGTCGCCCAGGCTAGAGGGCAGTGGCGCAATCTCGGCTCACTGCAAGCTCCACCTCCCGGGTTCACGCCATTCTCCTGCCTCGGCCTCTCCGAGTAGCTGGGACTACAGGCGCCCGCCACCACGCCCGGCTAATTTTTTTTTGTATTTTTAGTAGAGACGGGGTTTCACCATGGTCTCGATCTCCTGACCTCGTGATCCACCCACCTCGGCCTCCCAAAGTGCTGGGATTACAAGCGTGAGCCACCGCGCCCAGCCTACTCTCTTTTTTAAAAGAGAAAAGAGATGTTTGAGGGGAAAAGAGACAGAGAGAAACTAGACAGAGAGCAAATGGAAAGGCTGCTGCTATCGAGATGAAGAAACAAACTCAGAATAATCCTGAAAAGACCCAACCTCCAAATCACCTGAAATGTGGCAAGTAATTCTCCCAAATAAGCACCATTATTTTAATAATGAAACATTATTTATGTAACACTGGCTGTGGCTTTATTTAGGTTGACTGTCATGAACAGTTCTGCAAAGAGAAAATTATTCTTGAGCAAAATCCACCAACCAGAAGTCTCAATACTGGGACCTAACAAAATCTTGCCTGAAATCAAACCCTAGGTGACCTCTTCCAACTTCACCACTGCTGCCTTTTTACGTAACTTATAAAGTCAACTGAAGTTCCAGCAATAATGATTTAAATATGATTGCTTTCCAAGTACAGGGATGTAGGATGTAGGGAGGGGTGTGTGTCTGTGTGTGTGTTTGTTTCTGCAAGTGTTGGGTGGGGCAGTGATACAGTTTGACTGTGTCCCCACATACATCTCATCTTGTATCTCCCATAATTCCCATGTGTTGTGGAAGGCACCTGGTGGGAGACAACCGAATCATGGGGGTGGGTCTTTCCTGTGCTATTCTCATGATAGTGAATAAGTCTCGCGAGATCTGAAGGTTTTAAAAACAGGCGTTTCCCTGAACAAGCTCGCTGTCTCTGCCTGCTGCCATCTATGTGAGATGTGACTTGCTCCTCCTTGCCTTCCACCATGATTGTAAGGTCCCCAGCAAAATGGAACTGTAAGTCCATTAAACCTATTTTTCTTCCCAAGCTAGGGTATGTTTTTATCAAGCACTGTGAAAATGGACTAATACAAGGAGTAAAGAGATATACTGCTGCTTGATCACCCATGCCCTGTTTTTGAAAAGTTAAGACACCTTATGTTAATTCACTGATGCTGACACCATGGCAGAGATAAAGCTTCAATATATATCCTTCCGGTGTGACTTTAACTATGACAAGGTTATCACTTAATACACCATCATTCAAGAGTTGATTTACTGGCTCCTGGGTGTCCCCGTCTTGTACTCAACTCTCGACTTTCCTGGGATTACGACATTCAGGGGTATTGCTTAACATTTCATAAATTGCATAAGAGTATTCGATAGATCTAATTTCCGTAAATGAACACAAAGAACATTTTTTCCCTTCAAATCAGGAGGGAAAAAACACCTCAAATCCTCCTTTTCAGGCTGTCTTTGTGTCCTCATGTGCAAACTAATTTTTTCCAAGCACATAACTCAGTCAAGGATCCATGCCTCTTAGGAGTACAGCTTCTTTTTTTGCTTCTGATATTTTGTGTCTCACTCTCACAAATGGACCTGGAGGAAGGGAGAGACCAGCACTCTTCTTGCTGAATCACCTTGCTTGTTACATGCAGAAGAGAGCTCACCCCTGCTTGGGAAGGAAGGCCCGGGGAAGCAGGGGTGGCATGGAGTTTGTCCAACTCTCACAGAAAGCCCACTTTTCAGGAGTGAAATCAAACAAAAAAAGAGAAGCCTGCTGGTCATTGTGTGTGCTGGTTGTGATATAACTTCATCCAAAAAAGGATTATGTCAGTGTTCTTTTTATGATATCCTACACATCTCAGTAGTTTCATTTATGGCCAACAATGCAGTGGTCTCTTCGGTTGGCATGCAGCCCTTTCCTCCTTTTCTGTTTCAAGGGTCACAGGGCCCCCTTGGCTCACACACCCACAGTAGCTCCGCACTGTGTGGACAACATGGAAATCTCAAAGAACTGCTGGGGAGCATATGTACTTGATCACAGCCCAACGAGATGAAGACTCTGCATCTGTAATACATCGTGGTGATTACAAGTCAAATCTGGAAGGACACCAGTACTGTAGCTCTTCATTAGGGTCTAATTACCATTGTTTCTTGTTGCCCTGGGTTAATTTGTTCTTGGCTTCCTAAGTGATCAGCATAGGAGTTTCAAGTCCATGGGGGAAACCTCAATGTCCTCAGAGTGTTCTGAGCAACGTAAGATTACCAGGACGTGAACGTACATGTTCCACAGTCCTTGAGTCCTGATCTCTGGAGTGTCAAGACTCAGCTCAAAGGACATCTTCTCTCTGAGGCCTTTACTAACCCTGTTTGTTATGTAGAACTGACCCTACCCTCCTCAAGATCTGTGCTGTACTTAATACTGGCTTTTGTGCCTATAATACTAATGCACTATTTATTAGTTGTATTAATCATAATGCCATATGTTATTTAATATTTAATTATCCAATGAAAATAATATATTTTGAGGTCTAATTGGCAGGGACTATGCTAAGCACTTTATATAGAAATTATTTTGTCCCCTCTGTTGTATGTGGTATTGAAGGAAGAGACAAGAGCACAGGTTCAGGAATCAGACACTCTCAGTTTGAAATCTCAAGCCCACCAGCCTGTGACTGGGAGCTTGGGCAAATTCCCTTTCTATTACACATCTCATCTGTAACACACAGATGGAAATAAAAATGGCAACCTTATACGGTTATTCCAATAAATATATCCATTAATTAATGAAAACTGCTAACAAGGTGTAAGCTCTCTGCAAATATTAGCTTTTTTTATTACCTCTATTTTGCAGATGAGGAAGCGGAGACTTAAAGTGGCAAAGTGGCAAAGGGACCTAGCAAAGATGATTCAGCCAGTGAACATTGATGCTTACACTTCACTCCAGGGAGCGTGACCCCTGCCTCTGTGCTCATCACCCATTTGACCCAGGCTATCACCCTCCTTCGACTGGTCCACCAGCTCTTTGAGGGATGGACTGTGACTGTCTTTGAAAGAGCTAGATAATTCAATGCATGGATTGAATAATTTATTTATTAATGGCTTTAGATTTTAATACATCATAAGCACAGTGTCAGGCATGGAACGCAGTCCATAAAGGAATGTTGGGATGCAACTAATGTGAAATGAATTTCATTTGAGAATTTATTTTCCGTGTATGCTTTGCTTGTCCCTGCAAATATACCGGGTAGAGGTAATCCTAATTATTTAAGCATAAATATAGCAGTCTTTTGGAATAAACCGCCATTTTCTGCAGCTTAAACCTAAAGTACATAGCTTTTAAAACAAAATCATGTACTCCTTTATTAAGAAACCTTTTACACATTTTAAGTGTTTTTTCTCCTCTGTGTTTGACAGATACATCAAGATCATTCCATACGAGATAGACTGCATAATAACAAAATTTTAAGGCACTGAGAGGTGTGTGACAACGTACATAACCAACATATCAGGAAGTATGCCCCCCTCATTTATACGATTTTTTAATATTGGGGAGCACGCTAAAACTATCTCTATTTCGCATTGGAGGTTTTGCAAGCCTAGGTCCTGCTGGTGTCTCCCCACCTTCTCTTAGACTTGTCTGGATACTTGTGAAGTTTCAATGCTTGAACAGTGCCTGTTGAGATACAGGAGCCAACATTTTATAACTACCATTGTTCGCAAGCATTCCTATCAAGATCCGTACTTGCAAACTCTCAGCATAAAAGAAGAAACACAGTTCTGTGTCAGGACAATGAACTTGGACTGCTGTTTACCAGCAAATGGAAAACAACATTTCTAACCCAGAGAAGGGACACTCGGCCCCCTTTGGTTATGCCTCAGCTCCCTTCACACTGGGCAACAATGGTGCCTTTGTGCGGGTGGTTGTCGGATCGTGACACCAGTCAGGCCTTACTGCTTTGGCAAGTGAATCACAACCTTCATACTCTGCAGAGTGTTCTAGTCCCATTGTGAACAAAATATGTAAGGAGACTTAGCCTCCGCCCCGGCTCTGTTATCCCTGACTTCAGATTGAATCCTACTACCTTACAAATGCAATTTTCAAAATTTGGCAAATTCACCCCAACACTTTACAAATAAATAAGATGCTGTTAAAAGATTAGAATTCCTCAGTTGAGTGATATCAGTCTATGGAAATAAATGCCCAGACCCTTCTGTGCCACTGCATTTGTTACTGAAATCAACCAATTATAAAGCTCAGGATTTAAAGTTAACCTGGGTCCAAGACTTGGTACCATTCCTTAATAGCTGTGTGACCTTGGCCAAGCTATTTAACCTCTCTGAGCCTTAGTTTTCTTACCTGTAACAGGGGGATGATAATGACTTTAGAGGGTTGCTGAAAGTGTTAAAAGGACACATTTGGTTTGGTGTGTGTGTGTGTGTTTTACACTTCTAAAACCTATGTTTTTTTTTTAACTCTTAGCTATTAAGAGACGTTGTACTAACAAAATTAGTGTTTTGTCTAAACACACGTGGACTGGAAGTCATAGGAAAGATTTCTCCACTGGGATCAGGAGTAAGTGGCATTGCCACAAACAACATTAAGCTTTTGCTCAAATGATTCTGGCAGGGCGTTGTATCCTCATCAAACCACAGCCATTGTCTTCTTCCTAAATCTCTTCTTCTCTCCTGGTCCCTATTGGATAATAGCATCGGTGGGTGGTGGGGGACGGAGAAGGGGGTAATCAAATCATCAGCATGTCCCCTGCTCCATTCCTCACATTCAGTCACTCATCAATGATGGGTCTTTGCCATGCACTTTCTCTGTCTCTTGTTCCTCTCTCAGCCCAGGCCTTTGCGTAACTGTCACCTGGACTACTGCAAGTTGTACTGACTTCCTGCCCTGACTCCAACCTTCTCCTTCTTGCAGTCTAACTTCTGTGTCCCAACAAAATATTTCTGCTCAAAGCACATTTTGAGAGCATTCACTTGCACCTTCCCATCCTCATGTACTCTCCGTCCACCCCTCCACCCAGCTAAAAGCATGGAGTCAGGAAACGCCACCCTAACTGTCGTATGTTGGTTAGTGGGAATGTAAATCAGAACAACCTCCACAGAGGGCAATCTGGCAATATCTATGAAAATGACCAGAGCGCATACTCTCTCAGCCGATGCTGCTATTTCTAGGACTCAATCCTGCAAATACACGCACGCACGTGGGAAGCGATGTCGGTGCAAGGTTACATGTTGCAGCACAATTTGCAATATAGCAAAAGGCTGGGAACAACCCAAATGTCTATCAATACGGAATTGGTTCAATGAATTATGAAACATCCACACAGTGTAACACTCAGCAGTTGTTAAAAAATGAAGAAATCATTTATATGCTGATTTAGAACCATCTCTAAGATATATTGTCAAGCAAAAAGAGCAAAGGGTGTACAGCATAGTGAAGGGGAGGGTAGAAGAATACACAAACATATTGCCTTGTAAATGCCTAACAATGTCTAGAAGGATACACCAGGAAATAACATTGGTTCAGAAGAGGAATTAGGTGTAAAGGAAAGGGGTAGAGGGAGATTTTAACACACATAAAGAAAAACGTAGGGGTGTGTGTGTATATGTATACAAGGATTTTATATACGCACATAGGTATATAAATATATATACATATACACCTTGTTACCTTCTACTTTTGATTTTTGAACCCTATAAAAGTATTACCTATTCAAAAGTAAATATTTTATGTGTATACGTACATTTTTAATCTTAATGGTTTTTTTAAAAAAAAATAAATACATAAATTAAAAAAAAAAAGCAGTGGCCACATAAGCCAGGCACCTATTTTCTGTCTTCTCTAGGCAACTGTGATACATAAATTACTTACCACTCTCTCCTTTTCTCTGTCTTACACACAGACGCTGTATTCACCTCCTCAAAACTCAGCTTTGAGCACAATTTCCTGTTCCAAAATTCCCTGTGGCTTTGCATGTCCTATAGGACATCCAGTCATTCCAGATGGAGTCTAAATTTATGTAGGCTGGAGTCTAAATTTCTTAGTCTGACCTACAGGGTCCACTACTGACCCCTCAACTCAGTTTTCTAGCCTGTCCGCCATCACTGGTCCCTTGCTGTATTAGTCTGTTCTTACACTGCTACACAGAAATTCCTGAGACTGGGTAGTTTATAAAGGAAAGAGGTTTAATTGACTCACAGTTTCAAATGACTGGGGAGGCCTCAGGAAACTTACAACCATGACAGAAGACGAAGGGAAAGCAAGAATCTTCTTCACAAGGCGGCAGGAGGGAGAATGAACACAGAAGGAACTACCAAACACTTACAAAACCATCAGATCTCATGAGAACTCACTCACTAACATGAGAACAGCATGGGGAAAACCACCCCCTATAATCAAATTACCTCCACCTGGTCCATCCTTTGACACATGGGGATTACAATTCGAGATGAGATTTGAGTGGGGACACAGAGCAAAATCGCATCACTCGATCAGCTCCCAAAGCTACATCACTCATGGTGACTAGGTGCTTGCCCTTCTTACCTCTGTTTCCAGCATTCTGTCCTCCAAGCATCCCAAAGCCCAAGCTCTGCTTGGTTCCAAGCCTCAGCTCACATCCTCTTTCCCCATCACATCATCCAGAATGACAGCTCACCTCCATCCCCAAGCTGGAAGAAAGCCCCTTCTTCTGTGAAATTCCAGGGCACATTATGTTGCTTCCTCACAATATTTAACACAAGGGATCATAATTTTGTACATGTGTATCCATTCATTCAGTAAACATCTACTAAGCACCCACTGTAAGTATATACTGAAAGAGGTGCTAGAGTCAAAACACCATCAGCTGGATTCCTGCACTCACAGAGAGGACAGTCTCCTGGAGAAGACAGGTAGTAAAGAAATCAAGCCTTCGATGATAATCTCTGATAATTTCAACATGGAGAAGTAAAAAGCTATGGCAAAAATGCTAATTGTTTGCTCAAAGCAACACCATAATGTTTCAACTTAGCACAAGGGGCTCTGAAGTCCAACAGACCCATATTTAAATCCTGGCACTGCCCCAAAGCTATGTTCCCCCAGATCAGGGATTCACAATGTCAACATTGTTGACACTTGGTCCATGGCCTGGGGGTTGGGGTTGCTCTAGAGTTACGGCCCAGAACTTGTCTCCTTGGGAGGACGCAGGAAGGGTCTTTGTCCCAAGGGTCCAGCTACATTTGCCACATGGATAGATTCAAAAAGTTGGGACTCCCTACACTTGGATGTAGGAGTTGAAATGTGTATCATTTGAGCCTGGGTGTACTGGATCCCATAAAAATGCCACATGAAAGAAGGTGTAATTAAGAAGCTGTTACAATGTCAGGCTTTAGATAATGCACTCTCTTCAAAGGCTTATTTTGCACATCCCAAATTCTCCTCATAAACCATTTACTTTCCCATGCTATTGGATGCTATGAGCATTTAGGAAATGTTCTCGGGGTGTTTGAAATCAACAAGACAATAAGGGAGGTTTGGAAAATTCAAAAATACAATCAACAGTACTCTGGAAATGCCAATAGAATTCTTGGCCTGGCAGACTACAGCTGTAATATAAATATACATCTATAAGGACATTTTAAGATGATGTTACAATGAATATTCATCATTCTGAATTCCAGGATTCCTTTTCAAACTGAGAAATGGATAGAGGGATGGGCAGTCTCTAGCAGGATCTCCATATAGTTTGGGAGAAATTTATCCCCCCACCCAAAAAAAAGATGGGAAAATAGGTTTTAGAGTCACACAGGCATGGATTATAATCCCAGCTGTGTAACAAAAATGAGTGATCTGGAGAAAATCATTAACTCTCTCAGAGCTTGGTTCTTCAGCTTGAAAATGAAGACAGTAATACCACCTTAAATTAAAATATGTAAGGGTCTGGCAAGATGTCTTTGCAAACCTTCATTTTCGTTCCTCATCCCCTTTAGGGAACAGAGTCCGGACTCATTGTTTTACATTTTTATAACGCCTGCAAAATTGCACACTTTCTAACCAATTTAGTTTCTCTTGACCAAAACACTTTAAGACACAAATGTTTCACATCTGTTTTGCTCCACTAAACAATATAAGCCCAACCCATCACCCTTCTTTTCTTGCCACCAACAGCCTCCCTGAACATATTCATCATTCCACAAGAAGTCTCGCTTACAAATAAAGGCATTTCTTTCTACGGCTGGGACAGGGCCATGGAATGCACTTCGGGTGTAACAAAAGATGCTGAATCTGAACAAGACTGAACTCAGTCCTAACGTGGCAGGTCAGACAGAGCCGCCTTTGTGCCACATCACCCTTCTGCCCTGTCTTCCTTGCCCTTAACATATCATGATAAGGAACCTCGGTTGTGTTTTAAAAAGCATAATAATTACTTATATTTCTCTACGGTTTCCAATAAACCAGTGATTTTTTTTTTTTTTTTTTTCAAAAAGTCCATGAATAAAACAAACCCCGTCACCATTGGAAATGCATTTCCATGCTAGCGCGGATGCTTTTAAGACCATTTGCTGAGCGCTCTGCACCGTTTGACCAGTTCTGGGGCAGGGGGCACGCTCTAATTACTGATTGTGGAGTTTGGTATCTATAGCAACGGGCAGAATTGACAACAGGAAGCTTCACCCTCTGGGGCACCATCCGAAGTTTATAAAATCAACTTGAGGCCAAGGCTATAGTTAATCAGGAGGGCTTTCAGAGCACGAGTGCTCCGAGTCCACACTTAAGAGGCAAAGAAATTATTTAATAAGACAATCAGGGGCTCGAGAAGGCAGAGTTTATTTAGCTTGGCTTTGCGGCGCCTCTTGTAGTAATTTATCCTAATGGTACGAATTCGCCCATGATTTGATACAGCAGGAGACCCAGGGTATCGGTTTAATCAAACCTCCGTCGATGCTGCCTGTTTCTTAACTATTGTTGCTGTATATCAATCAGTTTCTCTTGATTCACTAATCGGATGGCATGGGGATATGAATTTTCCTGGGATTCAAGAAATCAGGTTGACATAATTCTTTATAATGTGCCTGCTTTTAAACGGCATTATTTCACCCCACTCACATTATTTCATGTTCCTACAGCTGACAGGTAAAGGATCCAGATTGCAATTGGCTGTGGGTGCGAAAGAAATAGGGAAAAAGCCTGGAGCCTTGGGGTCAAACTATTTTGACTGCTGGCTCTACTACTGCCTGTTAGATGAGACCCCTCTGGGTCTCAACGTCCTTAATCCTTACATAAGGACAAGAATCTACTCAGGCACAGAACTGTTAGGAGGATGAATGAACTGGTGTATGAATAAGCCTAGATCAGTGGCTGGCAAGCAGGAAAAAAAACTCAACAAACGACAGATTGACTCCCCAGCTGCCCTCATTTCCACTCCCGAAAATGTAGGGACTTACAAATGTATCTGCATTATTTTTATAGGTAAGATGCTAAGATGTACAGTATTTCATGGGCCTGGTGACGCCTACCTTGATAATCCTAGGAGGGCATCTGAACTTAGATCCTTATTCTCAGCTCTCCTGTTCCCACTGAGGACAGAGTCAGGGAATTCTCATCATGCTTTATTCATGTGGTGCTGGCCTGGCTGTTGAGCACAGACCAGCGATGTCCTCCCTCTCACTAGTGGGTACTCTGTTGCTTCCCTACCCAAACCTTCTTTCTTATACAGCATGCACAGAACAGAAATTACAAGATCAGACGTTTTCCCCTTGGAATGCAGCAACTTTAGAAGGCAGAGAAGGCCCATCCTTTCACTGTGTTCACACTGTTCAAGAGAGAAGGAAAAGGGCAACTTGAATCGCAAAGTTTGAGGCAATGACCATGTGGATGGCGAGGCCACGGCAAGGATCCCACTGCTGTCTCTAAGACCTAAAAGTTGAGGTGTCCATTGCAAGCCTCAGTACAACAGCCCCTCAGTTCCTGCTTCTGTAAAATGGGCACATGAAGATGTATTTCATTGAGCTCACTTCCCAAGGCAAAAATGGGCAAGGTATTCTGGCCCTTTTTCCTGCAAGGAGAACTAAATCTGGGCCTTTCATCATTCAGCTTAGCTGTACGCATTTTACCTTAGTTATCCTAGCTTATGGCTTTTCCTGCGAGCAGACCCAACAACAAAGGAATTAGTGTGAAAACGGAAGGGAAGAGGGAAGAAGAAAAGTAGGGAGTATGGAAGGGAGGAAAGAAAGACGGAGAAAGAGAGAGGAGGAAGAAAGAACGAGAGGAAGGATGGGACAAAAGGGAAGAATAGAGAGAAGGAAGGGAGAAAGAAAGAAAGGAAATAGCAAGAGAAGGAAAGAAATAGAAAAAGAAGGAAGAGATGCTGTGCTTGCCCACACCTTTTCCACACTCCTTTTCTCCTTTCTTAATATCGGAGGATTTTGTGTTGCTTTTAGAAGCGCTATTGTTCCAGTAGCCAGGGTAAGGAGGTTAATGCCGCCTGAACAAGGGACTCCTTGCTTCCTCCCTCCCACCTCCTCCCTTTTCTTTTTTGGCTCAGCCTAAATTTCTAACACTACCTGATGAAATGTAGTATACAGCTTTTAATTGTGCCCAGAGGCAGTACAACTTCATAGAGGTTTAGAAGCAAGTGGCGGATGATTTGAGAAACAGCTGTGTTCCCGGCCCACGCGCTCCGAGGTGGAACAGCCCCGTCAGCACCTGTGCCCGCTGAGCACACACCCTCACACCCTACATGCGTGTGCACAGCTGGGACCCATCAGGGTTGTAAGGAATTAATACTCTTAACTTGGTATTTTATTGTACCTAGAGGAGCCTGACGCTATATTAAATCCGTAGCACGTAAGTAGGGTTTTGTTCAATCTTAGGGTTACTGGGGCTGGGGGCTGGGTGGGATATTAAAAACACACACAAACAAACACACACACGACCTCTTTTCTGATGCTGAGAACGAATTGTTTTAATATCCCAATGTTTGGTTTATTTATTATTAGGGATGAGTGGCCACTTTTAAAGAGTAATGGACCTTATCTGGCACTAACCTAGTTTTCCCAATTGAATCTACCTCAGACTCCCAGCAATTGCGGGACGCCACCAGTTCGGATTCTTTTCTCTTCCCAAAGCCAAGCTTCCCTTCGCACATGCCCCAGAACACACCTCCCACCTTTTGGACTCCACGGAGTCTTTGAAGTCCTACCGCAAACTCTACCTCTCACCAGCACCGTCTCTTGTTATTCCACTGCAGGCCTCCCAAGTTCTTCGAAATTCAAGTAGCCGAGTGTCTATATACCCATCCCATTGCCCCGCAAACAGAGCCAAACAGAAACCACTGCCCAAGTCATGGGAAACCGACATCAGACCTTAGAATTCCGTCTACTGGCCGTAAGTAAAACCCTTTGTCTCCAAGCCATGTTATATATTCTGTTGTAAACACAATGCATAAAATTTTTTCCACAGCAGCAGATATTGAGTGTGACTATAGAGAAGATATCATGAGCGAGTTTTCACAAATGCTGGACTCATGTAATTAGCAATGAACCTCAGTATCTCTGGTAGGCCGAAAAATGCCCCCTGCCCCAGAGGATAACCACGTCAACTCCCCGGAACCTGTAACCGTGACCCTATTTGGAAACAGGGTATATACAGGTGTGAGTAAACATTTTTTGAGATAGGATAGTTCTGGATATTCCAAGCGGGTCCTGAATTTAAAGACAAGTATCCTTACAGAAGAAACACAGATAGCCAGGCATGGTGGCTCACGCCCGTAATCCCAGCACTTTGGGAGGCCAAGGCGGGTGGATCACCTGAGGTCAGGAGTTCGAGACCAGCCTGGCCAACATGGTGAAACCGTGTCTCTACTAAAAATACAAAAATTGGCCGGGCGTAGTGGCGCATGCCTGCAATCCCACCTACTCAGGAGGCTGCGGCAGGAGAATTGCTTAAGCCTGGGAGATGGAGGAAGGCGTGAGCCAAGATGATGCCACTGCACCCCAGTCGGGGCAACAGGGTGGGACTCTGTCTCAAAAACAAACAACAACAAAAAAGAAACGCAGAGGGAAATTTGAGACAGACAGAGGGGAAGTCCAAGTGACCACGGAGGCACAGATAAAGTAATGTGGCTACCAGTTAAGGAATGCTTACCGCTACCTGAAGCCGGGAGGGGCGAAGAAAAAATTCTCCTCTAGCGTCCTCAGAAGCAGTGTCAATTTCAGACGTCTGGGCTCCAACACTGTGAGCAAATGTATCTCTGCTGTTTTAAGTCACTCAGTTTGCGGTTTCCCGCAGCCACAAAAAACTAGCACAGGGTCTTTTGCTGTGGGCACCAAGTGAGATATATTTTGCTGCTAATGGGGGCTCTTGGCAGGAGGGGCACCTAAACTTCGGGTACTGTGGAAGTGCAGAAAGGGCCACATTGCCCACTGTTACCCCATCTGTACCTACTTTTGAGGAAATGGTACTTCAGCTCTGTAGGGTAAATGCGCCTCACAGCAATAGCTTGAGCATACCCTGTGAGTGACTCTCTGAAGGGTATTTGCACCTGAATGTCTGTTCCTAGCTAGGGAATCTGGGAGTGGCCAATCAGGAGATTCATTCCCTGTCTATGAGGAACAACTGAGTCCCCGGCCTCACAGGCTGTATGGAAAATCCAGGCCCTGAGTTTTGGATTAAATAAAGGTTGCCAGGTGGAGGTCATTAAGGGCAGGGTGTTCAGTGAAAATGTTATCTAAATAACCTGCACTCTTTCTGCAGGCAGTTGTGGTTTCCCTGCCCAGCCCGCGACCACTGGGCTGTGTGGTTATGTTGTCCAGCCACTGACACTGGACTGTAGGAAAGTGGAGTCCTGTCCATTCTACAGCCCCTGAACCATTTCTGTACATAAGGCAGTTCTCCTGCCCAGGCCACCGCCACTAAACTCTCTCCTTTGTAGGTAAACCCCTAATAAAACCCTATGTCTTGTTTGCTGGTTCTGGGTCTCTTCTCCGGCCTCTTGATCCTAGTGTCTTCCCTATGAGGTTAATAGGGCATCGTGGAGAAGCCAGCCACTGCCATCATAATTCAAACCAAACGGTTCTCAGAGAAGGGTACAGAGGGAGTTGAAAAGCATACTGTACTCCTGGCTGAACAGTCCCGTTCTCTTCCTGGCTGGACCATTTGCTATGTGTGTGCCTCTGGCAAATTATTGAATCCATGCCTTAGTTGCCTTGTTGGAAAAACGAGATTCTCAATGTAAAACCCACTTTGAAAAAACTGCAAAATATCATACGAATGTCACTCATTTGCTTCAATCCATATTTATAAAGCACCTACAAAGTGTCAGACTCATGGAGCGCAGATGGCATTGCGATTTTGAGGGAGGACACAATCTCTAGAAGGTATTATTGCGCTTTCTCCAAAATACACTTTTTCTTAAATATCCACTTATCATCCATTAATATAATGAAACCTCTTTAGAAACCCTCCAATCCAAAATGCTGGGTTAATGCAGCCCATAAATTGAATTTCCGCTGTGTTTTTTTGGATTCTCCAAATTTGCTTCTTTCGACTCAACAATAACACACCATTTGTTTGTTTATCATATTAGTAATGATTTTTTTTTTTTTTTAAATGAGCACTCAATACTAGTTAGAAGAAACTGGACTTCAGTGCTGCTTCTGATCATTTAAATTGCTACAAACCTTTTGGAGAGCAATTTGGCAATATGTCTCACAAACCTTTAAAAAATGTGCTCAACCTTTGACCTAGTAATTCCATTTCTGGGAATCTATCCTAAAGACATAATGGGAACTATAGAAACTGCTTTATGCACAGAGATTTTATCAGAACACTCCTTCTGACAGCAAAAGTATTTAAAACCATACAAATGCCCAACAACACAGAAATGGATAAATAAACAGCAATGCTTCCCCTCTGTGGACTATCACAACCACTAAGAACTGCAGTTAAGAAGCATTTAGAACAACATGATGAAATGTATAAAGACAGGGAAAAATAAGCAGCATGCCAAACGGGCGTATGGCAATGATCTCGATGTGGCACAAACACTACACAACACATGATAAAAAGACTGGAAGTCAGGCATGGGTTAATTGTGGTTGCCATGGGCAGCAGAATTTTGAGTGATTTTCTTCCTTCTTTTTAAATATTTTTAAGATATTCTTCACTGAGCTGTATTATCGGCACATCACATTTTATTGCATTTCCTTTTATTGCACTTTGTAAATACTGTGTTTTTTACAAATTGAAGGTTTCTGGCAACTTTGCATTAAGCAAGACTATCGGCACCATTTTTCCAATGGTACCTGCTCACTTCATGTCTCTGTATCACATTTGGATAATTCTTACAATATTGCAAGCTTTTAAAATATTATTATATCAGTTCTGGTGATCTGTGATCAGTGATCTTTGATGTTCCCATTGTCATTTTTTGGGGCACCACAAACTGCACCCATATCACATGGCAAACTTGATTGATAAATGTTGTATTTATGAATACAACACTGGCTCCAGCAACCTGCTGTTCTCCTCTCTCCCTCTCCTTGGGCCTCCCTATTACCTGAGACACAACAATATTGAAATTAGGCAAACTTACAACCCTTCAATGGCTTTTCAGTGCCCAAGTGAAAGTCAGAGTTGCATGTCTCTCACTTTAAATCAAAAGCTAGAAGTGATTAAGCTTAGCAAGAAAGCCGTGTTGAAAACTGAGATAGGCTGAAAGCCAGATCTCGTGCCAAACAGCCAAGTTGTGAATGCAAAGAAAAAGTTCTTGAAGGAAATTAAAAGTGCTATTCCAGTGAACACACAAATGATAGAAACCAAAACAGCATTATCGCCCATATGAAGAATGTTTGAGTGGTTTGGATACAGGATCAAACCAGCCACAACTTTCCCTGAAGCCAAAATCTAATCCAGAGCAAGGCCCTCACTCTCTATAATAGTATGAAGGCTGAGAGGGGTGAGGAAGCTGCAGAAGAAAACTTGGAAGCTAGTAGAGGTTGGTTCATGAGGTTTAAGGAAGAAAGCCGTCTCCATAACATGAAAGTGCAAGATGAAGCAGCAAGTGCTGATGCAGAAGCTGCAGCAAGTTTTCCAGAAGATCTAGTTAAGATCACTAAGGTGGCTACACTAACAAAACATTTTCAGTGTAGACAAAACAGCTTTCTGTTGGAATAAGGTGCCGTACAGGACTTCGAGAGCTAGGGAGGAGAAGGCTATGCCTGGCTTCAAAGCTTCAAAGCACAGGCTGACTCTCTTCTCTGCTGGTAACTTCAAGTTGAAGCCAAGCTCATTTACCATTCCCAAAATCCTAGGGTCCTTAAGAATTACGCTAAACCTACTCTGCCTGTGCTCTATAAATGGAATAACAAAGCCTGGATGAGACCACATCTATTGATGGCATGATTTACTGAATAACGTACGCCCACTGTCGAGATCTACTGTTGGGAAAAAACTTGTATTCCTTTAAAAATATTCTGCTTGGCCCAGTGTGGTGGCTCACAACTGTAATTGTGGCACTTTGGGAGGCTGATGTGGACAGACCGATTCACCAGGAGTTCAAGACCAGCCTGAGCAACACGGTGAAATCGTGTCTCTACTAAAAATACAAAAATAGCCCAGCCTAGTGGCATGTGCCTGTAGTCCCAGCTACTGGGAAGGCTGGAGTAGGAGGATAATTTGAGCAGCAATCATGCCACTGCATTCCAGCCCGGGTGACAGAGCAAGACTCTGTCTCAAAAAAAAACAATAAAAAAATAAAAATATTCCACTTGTTGACAATGTACCTCGTCACCTAAGAACTCTGATGGAGATGTACAAGATTAATGTTGTTTCCATGCCTGCTAATACAACGCCCAGTCTGCAGCCTATGTATCGAAGAGTAATTTCAACTATCAAGTATTATTATTTAAGAAATACATTTTATAAGCCTACAGGTGCCATAGATAGTGTATTTTTCTGATGGATCTGGGCAAAGTAAGTTGAAAATCTTCTAGAAAGCATTCAGCATTCTAGATGCCATTAAGAACATTCATGATTCATGGGAAAGGATCAAAAATTAATAATAACAAGAGTTTGGAAGAAGTTTATTCCACCTTCTTGGATGACTTTGAGGGGTTCAGGAGTTAGTGGAGGAAGTAAGTCTTGAGCCCCTTCAACACTCATGTGTGGTGGAAATAGCAAGAGAACTCAAGTTAGAAGTGGAGCCTGATGACATGACTGAATTGCTGCAATCTCATGAAAAAACTTGAAAGGATGAGGAGTTGCTTCTAAGGATGAGCAAAGAAAGTGACTTCTTGCAATGGAACTTGCTCTTCATGAAGGCGAACACTGAACATTGTCATGAACAATGTCATGAATGTTGTTGAAATGACAACAGAGGATTTAGAATATTCCATAAACTTAATTGATAAAGCAGTGGCGAGTTTGAGAGAACTGATTCCATTCCACTTTTGAGATAAATTCTGCCGTGAGTCAAATGACGTCAAACAGCAGTGAATGCTACAGAGAATCCTTTTGTAAAAGGAAGAGTCAATCCACGCAGCAAGCTTTATCCTTGTCTTATTTTAAGAAATTGCCACAGCCACTCCAACCTTCAGCAACCACCAACTTGATCCATCAGCAGCCACCAACATGAAGGCAAGAACCTCCACCAGCAAAAAGGTGACAACTTGCTGAAGGCTCAGATGATCATTAGCATTTTTTAGCGATGAAACATTTTAAAATTAAGGTTTGTCCACTGTTTTCTTAGAATGCTATTGCACACTTAAGAGTCTATTATATCATGTAAGCAACTTTTATATGCACTGGGAAACTCCAAAATTCATGTGACTTGCCTTATTGAGATATTTGCTTTATTGTGGTGGCCTGGAACAGAATCTGCAATATCTCTGAGGTATCCCTGTACTTTTAAATAGAGAAAAATTCATTAAAAAATAAGAGACTCTTCATTCTAACACATTTGAATTGGGTGGCGAAAGCTGGTGTATATGCTCTCTGTTTCCTTCAGGACTTTAAGGATTTGGATGCCGTGAAGTGTTTTTCTTGTAACTTGAAATTTCTATGTGCAGGTCAGTCCGATCATTGTTTTTCTCTCTTATTTAAAAGTGCAACCAGTGCGGGAGATAGGAGAGGGCCCATGCAGCTAGCTCATCAGCAGCCCAGAAAATATTCTCCATGCATATACTCTCATATCACTCTTAGATCTTTCTTTGTGAGAAGAACTGGGCTTTTTCTGAATTACTGGCTTGTTTTGAGTTTAGAGATATTGTAAATTGCATAACTGGTGGTTTCTCCCAGTTTGTGGCAGCTGCTAAAAGGCTCAGAGACAAATCTGTGGCTGGCTTATAACAAGAGCACATGTGCGTTTTGGGTCCTCGCTTCACTCTGAGCTTCCTCTTCACTTCCATGCCCCGAGTTCCTTTCCTACTTACTGATCACCCTGCACCAAATAAATCCTGATGTGCTGTTTCCAATTCTTGTTGGAATGAGATGAAGTATACATTGAAAATTTCTTTTTCACATGTGAGACAGGCTACCTGCACCCCTATGAGCTGTGCTTCCACTGATTGTTACAATTCCGGCCAAGTAAAGGGCAAATCAAATCAAGCAACCCCATTTGAATCCATGGCACAACAACCATAGTGACTACTAAGAACATGGGGAACATGAAGGAGTTAAATCCATGCGGCAGCACAGGGTGGGAGCCTGCAGCATTGAGGGACCTGGTCCCTTCCCGCACCGGAGGCACAAGAGGTCATCAGAGCAGGCAGGAACTTGCACTTGGCTTTGCTGGGAAAGCAGATACTGTGCTTATTGCCATGTTCCTGTGGGCAAGCTAATTGTCTAACTGCCCTTGAGATGTATATAATTTAGTCTGCAGCCCCGGCTCCTCCCTCTATGTCATCACCAATGGGCCGGGAAACATGAACAACAACATCTACGCCCATTAAAGGCAGCAGCAGGCCAGTCTTGTCACCCACAGCCCATTGATGAGTGATCTGGCAGCTGTGCTCCTGCTCGGGGCAGCTGGTTTACTTGGCTAAAGGGCATATCTTTAGTTCCCCTTGGTTTGTTGACAGGGGATGCTGTGTTCCTTTCCTAGGGCTGCCATAACAAAGTTCCACAAACTAGTTGGCTTGAAACAATAAAAGTTTATTCTCTCTTTATTCAGGAACTTAAAGAGTCTGAATTCAAGGTGTCTCCAGCGCTGCGTTCCCTCCGAAGGATCTATGGGAGAATATATCCTTGCCACTCCCGGCTCCTGGTGGTGGATGGCAATGCTTGCTGTTCCCTGGCTTATGGCAGCATCGCTCCAGTATCTGCCTCCATCTTCACATGGCCTTCTGTTTGTGTGTGCGCACATGTGTGTGCATGTAGGTATGTGCATGCATGTAGGTATGTGCATACATATAGATACGTAGACATGTGTGTGCACACATGTGTGTCTCTCTCCAAATCTCCCTCTCCTTTCTCTTATAAAGACACCAGTCACTGGATTTAGGATCCATCTTAATCCAGCCAGATCTCACGTTAATTTGATGACATCTGCAAAGACCCTACTTCCAAATGAGGTTACATTCACAGGTAACAGGGGATGGGACTTCAACCTATCTTTTGGGGGGATGCAATTCAACCCATAATAGATGCACTTAACAAGCAGCAGTTAAAAGCATGAACTCTGTAGTCATCTGGGTTCAAATCCTGGCTCTAACCCTTACTAGCAAATGACTTAACTTCTTCCAGCCTTCCTTCCTCATTTGGAAGGCCTTAGGCCAGCACCTGGGGCTGTCAGGAAGTCAAACAGGATCATGTGCCATGCGAGCACATCGCCAGACATAGACATGGCTTGTCAAGAACACGTTGTGGCTGGGCCTTAGGACTGCCACTCAGCCCTGCTACTCTGATTCAAACATTGCTTCCACACACTGAGAGACCCTGGTTCAAGATTACAGACGGCAAATTGTTATTAAGGGGGTCTAGCTCTTCACATCTGGTGTTTAATGTGCACTTTGCCTGGAAATCTCTCCTTTGCCCTCCTTAACCCTCTTCCCCTCCTCAAGTGAAAAGTTGGCTCCATCCAAGCCTTCAGGACTTGCCTTAATTGACATCTATACTCCAAGATCTTCCAGGTCACCTTGCTGAGAGCAGTTTAGTGTAACTTATGGTCAGCCCTTCCTTCTCCAGGCAACTGCTATGCTGGGGACCTTCTATGGTGACAGGGATTGCTCACTCCACCCAAGGGTAAGCCTAAGTTTGCCCTATAAAATATAGGACACTCCATTTAGTTTGAATTAACATATACAATGAATAATTGTATTAGCATGTCCCTAATATTGCAAATATTGTACCAAAGTGTGGGCCAGAAGTGCCTGGATGTGAATGTCCTGAGAGCAGTCCTCAACCAACGACAGATGAGGAGCTGGTGGGTGAGTACTCCAGTTTCTTTGCCCCCTGATGGGGCATAACTCAGAGGTGGCATGTTCCATGTGGTCTCCCCAAGTTTCCCAGGTAAATTCTTCACCCCTCGTCCACGGCAGTACCTGTTCCCTAACGCACCCTGGGATGGCTTTTGCTTCCCCTTCCCTTTCTCCACTTCCTGGGAAAATGCCTCTGCCCTCGCACCACTATTCTCCACATTGAGCTTGTACATTTCCCTCAAAACCCTTATCACAACGTGTAATTACACACGCATATGTTTTTCTGATTGTTTAATCTTTCTGTTCCAGCAGACCGAGTTCTAGTACCATGAGTGTGCCATTCACCATTGTTCTTCAGCACCTAGCACTGGGCTGGCACTCAACAAGAACTTGCTAGATCATGAAGACGAGCAAGAAAATGAACAAAAGCACAGCCATCTATGCCAGCAGAGAGCAAAAGTGGTTTTCAGCTGTGCTGAGCTGCGCTGGACAGAGGCTAGGCTGTCCAAGACTTGAGTTTGGGTCTCACTTGGCTCACTTCAGATTCTGACCTTGGGTGGTCTCCTGAGCTGTCTTCACCTCAGTTTCCTCATCTGTAAAACGAGGCGGCGAAACTAGATGATTTCTCTCCTGTCTTCCGGCTCTAAAATTCTACGACTCTATATTCTAGGCAATAAACTTTATGACTCTGAATAAATTAATGAAAATGAATATTTAAATGATGTGCAAACATTCATGAGAGTGCTTTCTTAGTCTTTTATGCAGTGGGAGAGTGAGAAATAAAACCAAGATGAAAAGATCAGAAATATCTGCATCAGTGAAAAGCTAGTGTCTTGCTCCCGTTTGCCAGGGATGTTGGTTTAGAAGAGTATTTGTTGAAGAACTCCCAGGGTGGGGGAAGGAGAAGGGTCAAAAGACACGCAGGCATCTGGGGAAGCTGGAAGCCCCCAGATGGATGGATATTCCTGGCAACAGTTCTTGGTTCAGGGTATGAGCAAAGGAAATTATGTTCCCCATCTCTCTGGCTCTTTCGGTCTGTCATGAGCCTCAAAAATATTCAGAATAAAGGTTTGGTGACTTCGCATCTGAGTGCTTCATGTACTTATCGAGATGATCTATTGCCTGTCCATCAAGTGGACAGCCCTTTTGTTGGGTCAGTAGACACAAACCAAGAGTCTGTTTGGCATGTATAACACTTAAGAAGAAAGAAGAATGAATTATTTAAAGATGAGACCCCCTAGCTTCTCATGTTGGTAGGAAGAGCAAACTGGGAAGGAGACAGAGAGAGAAGATTCTCGGACTGAGCCTGTTCTGTGTCCAGTCCTGGAGATCAGGCAAGTCTGGACATTGGGGTGTGGCTGGGGAGTTTGTTGGGATATTCACCAAAAAGAATGGAGTTTGGGGACAGGGCCTAGCAGGGTCCTATGAGACAACTCATCATCAAGAAGGAGACAGGCCTGATCTTGACCCAGTTGCAAAGCTTGAGGACTGGAATTCAGGATGGAGGCTGTGACATAAATGTGTCCCCTGCCAGGCCCAGTGGACACACATCTGGGCTCACGGGATGGTGTGGTCTATAAATCATAATCAATTGTTCTTTGGATGAAATTCTAACATGATGAGCCTAAATGCTTGTGTCACTGTGACCTCCTGATCTTTTTCTATCCTCTTTGCCTAGACATTACCCATGCTGATTTGCCTCCAGAATTACCTACTGCCCTTTTTATAAGATTTTTGGTCTCTTGACAATTGCAGCTCTTTTTTATTTTTATTTTTTAACTTTCTGGCTTTTATTCCCCCATCATACTCTTTCAAAAGAGTACATAAAAAAAGTGAAACCATGATGACTATTCATTATAAATTTAAAATAATTAGGATACTTGAGTGCTTGATTTCAATTAGGTCTACATTTTCATTCCTAAACAATACAGAAAACAGTGTCTCCAAGCCAGTAAATGATTAGGCAAAAGACTCCAGAAAAAGGAATTGCTGCAAAGCCAGAAGTCCTGTGAACACACTGGTTGGATTTTCTACTGTTTTCAAAACCAAAAATTAAACATGACAGAGAAACAATGAGAAAAAGGAATCTGCAGATACAGAGATACAGTGTCACCTGTGTCCCAGGTCTCAGTGCCTGAGCTGCTTATAAATCATGAGCCCTTGTTCATACCATAAAGATGCACGAACAAGAGATACTTACTCCTCCCCTCTAACTTTGTGGAATACTTACATGACTTGGCATTTTTATTCCCTGCCATTGAGCCTTGGGATACCCTCCTTCAGTGAAAGCATCTGTGACTCTCTGTGGGTGTTAAGGGTACAAATGATCTCTGCTGGTCAATTTCATCTACAAATACTTGCTGAGAACCTATTACGTGCAAGGGTGGGAATGGAAGGGGGAAAATCTGCCATTTCTTGACCACGAAGAAGAATTCAGGCCTTGTGCCGGGCATGTCTCGATATCTTATTTCTCAAAACAATCCCCAAAGACCAGTAACAGTGTTCTCATTTTAGTGATGAGAAAACTCACAGAAGTCAGCTAACTTGCCCAACACCCAGCTGAGAAAAGGCAGAGCTGGGATTCAAACTGCAGACTGGCAGACTCCAGAAACTCCTGCTCCAGCCTCCATCCCGAAGCAAAACATCCCATATGTCTTCTTCAGAATTGTTGAAAGTGGCTCTTCATTTCCCTGCCTACAAGAGAACTGAACATGAGTCTAAAGACAATGAAAAGAAAAACAGCCAAGAGAGACAGAGTGGAGACGGAGTGTGTGTTGGGGGTGGAGGGAAATGACTGTTTCTCTTCCTTCACACAGGGACAAGAACGACTTGAGGTAAAAACTATTAACTCTCTTTACTAGTCAGAATTGGGTCAGATATTCTAGCAGAGAGAACGGCATGTTCTCTGCTCCAGCTGTTATCTGAGCTACACAGCTGGAGGCAGGACTCCAACTTGCTCCTTGGGCTCAGAGCTCAAGGTTTCTACAGCTCTCCAAGCTACATTTGATGGCCTCTCCCAGCTGGAGTGATGTGGGGAGGTTGGCGGGGGCATGGCTGGGAGAAAAAAGTAAGAGGAGAAGAGGTGGCGGGGAAGTAGGAGGGGCATTCTCATTTCTAGCGGTGCAACCAATTATCACATTAGTCAAACCTACCTGCCTCGTGGTTGCCAATCAGTGAAAGTTTTCTGACAGATGTTCATGGGTGAGAAGAATTATTTGAAAGAGAGCCCCCAAACAGCCATAGCAGTTGCTGATTAAATGGGGGTCCTGGGTGCAATGAAGTTGCTATGCTAAAGTCTGAAAGCCCAATAATGGGATCACACCCTGCTCAGTATCTACCAGGCTAGCAATAAATTGAGATATCCCAAAGCCCTTGCGACGTAACGGGCTGGACTCTTGCTTTGGAGGGCTGGCACTTTCATTTCCATGCAACTGACATTTTAAGCTCACATACTACTCCAAACTTTCTGTTTCTAAACAACCCTAACATGCACAATGCCAAATCTTGTACTGCAGTAACATGCATGCTTGGGAAACCTCTGCTTCCGTGCAGGTATCATTGAGCCTGCCTTAAATGCAGTAGAGAGAAAATGACTCTGATTGCTTCCTAGTTACCTGATGCGAAAGCTCCCAAATTCTAGATTCTTGGTGAAAAAGCAAGGAGTTGTTCTATGAATTTCATAATTTAGAGATAAATAATGAACACCAAACTTGGAGCGAAATACCCCAGTGTTCATTTTATTTAATATTCTCCATTGGTGGAAATAAATTAAAAATGAACAAGGCTTGTTTATGCCTGCCTTACATTGCTCTCCATTTTTGAATAGCAACTGCATATTAATTTGCCAAGATCCCATAAATTATAATTAGCCTGAAGGATTAACAACATAAATCCTTGAATTTAAAACCAACCTGCCCGGCTCTCTCTTCCCTATGCCCTAAAGTAAAAAAGAGCCATAAAACCTATCACCGCTACTTGATCCATTAAACTCCGGAGACATTCTTATTTCAGCTTAGCTAGTGGAGGTAGTCTTTGTTGAATCTTTTTAAAGTTACAGTAGCTCGATAGTAACCGGGGGTCTGGGAGACAAGGATCTGTGTCAACTCCCAGCCACAGTGCACATTGCCGAGATGTGGATTAGGAGGACAGTGGCAAAAGGGACGAAGGAATATGTTTCGGCTTAGTACAGTTTACAGAGAGTCCTGGAACTGGCCTGAGATGAAAAGTGCCCCCTGCCTCTATATTGTTCTCATTTATTGTCAAGAGCTCTGGAGTACCTGGGAGAGCTACCCCGGGCACACACACGTGCTCACAGACACAAAGACAACACACTCACACAGGTTATGATCTGAGCTTGCATCTGCCAAGCTCATGCCAGGCTGATGGGGAGGTGAAGGATAATGTTGCTCAGATGACCAAGTATTTCACACAAGACTATGGTGATTAAAAAAACAAACTTTTTTTTTTTTTTAAATTTTTTCAGACAAGGTCTTGCTCTGTCACGTATGCTGGAGTGCAGGGGCATGCTCATGGCTCACAGCAGCCTCGACCTCCAGGACTCAGGCCGTCCTCAGGCCTCAGCCTCCCAGGTAGCTAGGATTACAGGCACATGCCATTATACCTGACGAATTTTTTATTTTTTATAGAGGTGGGATCTCACTATGTTGCCCGGGCTGGTCTCAAACTCCTGGGCTCAAGCAATCCTCCTGCCTCGGCCTCTCAGAATGCTAGGATTACAGGCTTGAGCCACCATGCCCGAATAACTATGGCAAATTTTTAAAGCATTGTTTCTCCTGATGATGAAAATAGCCAATCACCCTTAAGTATGAATGGCATATGAAGTGCCCAGATGGTGGTTCATCCAGGACTGCACAGCTCAGCCTGGAAAATCCCTCCATCTGCAAATATACCTGCACCTTGCCATCATTCGCTCCCATACCTTTTTCTCCCCTTTGAGTTTATCTCTCCCCTGGAGGGGTGCTCAGGTAGACACCAGAAAAACACATGGATGTGTGGTTAGCCATCCTTAATACGCAGCTCAGCTGCTTAGAAACAAGAGCTCTGGGTATACTCTGATGTGTGTGTCAAGAAGGCACTGCAGGACCCCGCTGAAGCTTTTGCAGAGGTTAGAGTCCTGCTTGTACGAGGGTCTAGTCAAAGCCAGAATTATGGAGCCAAAATCCATTTAACACTTAGCGGACTGGTGGGCTTCCTTGCCACCAACATAGTGCCTAGTTTATGAATTTAGGTCCCCCCTGCCCCACTGTAAACCAACAAATGTTCATTGTAGCAAATCCTGATAACAGATAAGACAATCAAGGAGCAAATGTAAATGTCAGCATGCAGGTCTCATTTCTCCCAGGTATTTTGTAACACACATGCTGAAAAGGAAGGAATAAATATATTCTACACTCAACCTGACTCTTTTCACTTAATTTTATTCCATGATGACTTTACCATGTCGCTAACCATTTTCCAAAATCCCCAGTTATGACATTTCATCCTATAACTCTAGTATCATCTCTGTCACTAATGTCGAATTATTAGATCTTATGGCTATTTTAATTTTTGATTATAATTTTGCGATCATCACCTGACACATACACTTTCGTGTAGCACCTAATGATTTCCTTTGGAGAAATTTATAAATCTGGAATTTCTGGGGGAAGGATGTGAACATTTTCAAGAAAAATTTCATTTTTGAATGTGACATGAAAATGTGCATGTTGCCTATCACAAAGGGTGAGGGTGGGGCTTCAGTGGAGATCTGCAGAGTGTGATCTGCCTCCAGCAAAGAAAAATCAGGCTGCTAAGTCAGGCTGGTCTTTGGGCTATCCAAAAGATAAAAAGTGAAAAGGCAGTCATTTCACACTGTGCTTGGGCGGTACGCCCAGTAGACCCTGAGTAGATTTCCTTTCTTTTCTTTGTTATTGAAATAACTGGGGAAAACAGAACAGCAAGCATGACAACAAAAATAACAAATAAAAAGTCATTTTGGGCTGGGCACGGTGACTCGTGCCTGTCATCCCAGCACTTTGGGAGGCCGAGAAGGGCGGATCACTTGAGCTCAGGAGTTGAAAACCAACCTGGGCAACATAGTAAGATTCTGCCTCTACAAAGAGTTAAAGGCCGGGCGCGGTGGCCCAAGCCTGTAATCCCAGCACTTTGGGAGGCCAAGGTGGGTGGATCACCTGATGTCAGGAGTTCGAGACCAGCCTGGCCAACATGGTGAAACCCCAACTCTACCAAAAATACAAAAATTAGTGGGGCATGGTTGGGGGGCGCCTAGAATCTCAGCTACTCGAGAGGCTGAGGCAGGAGAATCACTTGAACCCAGGGAGCAGATGTTGCAGTGAGCAGAAATGGTGCCACTTCACTCCAGCCTGGGCAGAAGAAGAAGACTCCATCTCAAAAAAAATAAAAAAGAAAAAAAGTTAAAAAAAAATTATCTGGGTGTGGTGGCACACAACCTGTAGTCTCAGTTACTTGGAGGCTGAGGCTGGAGAGTCGCTTGAGGCAGGAGAGTTGCTTAAGTCCAAGAGTTTGAGGTCACAGTGGAGCTATGATCATGACACTGCATTCCAACCTGGGTGACAGAACCAGACCATGCCTCCAAAAAAATAATAATAATAAATAAAATAAAATATGTAATTTAAGAAACAGTCATTTTAGGGTCATGAAGTTCTTGAATATCTGATAGGTATACTTTCCCCAAATATGCACTCCAAATTTTGCATATTTTATTTCAGGAACCATAAAGTTTCCCCAGATTCATCCCAGAATCCCTCTACCTTGATTAAGTCAGTAGAATTTAGAGGTGAGAGGAATTATGCCATGAAAAGCTGGTGTGTGAACACAAGCTTCTGAAGGCCAAGGATTCTTTCACCTCGACTGAGTGGGCACAGGTAAAAGTTTTGAGGTCTCAGGTCAAAAATTCAAAATGTGCTCCCCTAGGAAGTTTGACAAGGGATGAAGAAGTTTATTTAAGGCAGTGGGCATCAAACTTTAGCAGGCACTGAAGTCGCTTGGAAGGCTTGCTGAAATATAGACGGCTGGGCCCTGCCCCCAAATGCAGTATGTCTGGGGAGTGGCCTAAGAATCTCTATGTCTAACAAATTCCCAGGTGATTCTGATGCTGCTGATCCAGGAACTTGGCTTTGAACTTATTACTGAAAATCATACAATGGGATACTACGGAATCACTGAAAATGATGTGAAATAATATTTACTGGCATAGAAAGATATTCCTGGCCTGGTACAGTGGCTCATGCCTATAATCCCAGCACTTCAGGAGGCCAAGAAGGGCAGATCGCTTGAGTCCAGGAGTTCAAGACCAGCTTGGGTAACATGGTGAAACCCCGTTTCTAATAAAAATACAAACGCAAAAACAATTTAGCTGGATGTGGCAGTGCCTGCCTGTAGTCTTAGGTACTTGGTAGGATGAGGTGGGAGGATGGCTGGCGTCCAGGATGTGGAGGTTGCAGTGAGCCAAGACTGCACTACTGCACTCCAGCCTGAGTGACAGAGTGAGACCCTGTCTCAAAAAAAAAAAAAAAAGAAAAAAGAAAAAAAAAAGACATTTACAGTATTCGATAAACAAAAGAAAGCAGATTATATAGGACTGTGTACAATATAATTGTTTCTGTGACTTTTTTAATAAAAGCAAAAATAGCTATATATGCATTTCTAGAAATATCTAAATATACAGATTTAAATATAGATATTGATATGGGTATAGGTATAGATATAAATGTGGATATTGGTTTAGGTATGGATGTGGGTATAGATATGGACACAGATAAGGGAAGGTGTATATATATGGGTATGAATACGGGCATGGGTATGAATATGGAGTTGGTGCCCTTTTCTCTGAGTTTTGAGATGATGACTATTCTGCTTTTGTTATTTTCGCTTATCTATATTTTCTACCCTTTCTACACCGAACAGAAATTGTTTTCACTATCAGAAAATAAAAAAGTTCCTTTGAATGATTCAAAACAATAGCAGACTGCTGTTACTGAGGACCCTTTTGCCACTGTCACCACTCAGGGGGTGCTGGTTCTGTTCCTGTTCATAGGCCATCGAGAGGCTCCGGGGCTAGAGGACCCACCCAAAGACCCCCAGCAGGTGAGGGGTTGCGTCCCTGTGCTGGTTCCAGTCTGTCATACCACATTTTCCACTTTTGTGAACTGAAAACTCTAGATCCAGCCCCGTGCTCACTGGAGACTGCCTTCCAGTATCATGAGGAAATTGGGGTGGTGGACAGGTGCACCCCCCCGCCCCGACCCCTAACGACCTGCTTTGCTCCTGAGTAATTAGCCAGCCGCAGGGTCTATGATGGGGCCTTCTCTGGCCGCTGTCTGTCGAGGTTTGGACCTCTTTGCTCAAGTGGGGATTGCAAGTACACACAGTATTTTAACGTCCTGAAATCTCTTAATGAATTCCCAGCATGCATTCTTGGCATTTTTTCTGTAGGTCTCCAAATGACTCTCTGAAAAGGACTCATGCTGGGGCCCAGCATTTGTGTTCACTGATCAACAGAGGAATGGGGATTACAAATCATGACCTGCATTTTTAAATGCAAGGAGACACAGATGTACATGGCGACATACATATGTGCATCTATCTGCCTCAACACTTAATATTCGTGTGTATTTGTGTATCGATATTTAACTGTACATAATGTGATGTCAAGTTGTCAACTAACATTTCTTGGAAGCTACTGATCTATCCTTTCTATATGTTTGGCATTAAAATATTATTTGTTTTACAAATATGATAGATGGACAAATGGATAAATATATGACAAAGCCATTATAGCAAAATGTTAACGGTGGTTCGCTGTAAAATTCTTTCAACTTTCACGTATGAGTTTTCATTTTAATTGTGAAGGAAAATGATGTGTCTTATGAAATAATAGTAATAGCAGATGATAACTGATGTTTTACCCAACAATATTAATGTCCTTACAGACCAAAATAAGACATAGGCAACCCTATGTTACCACACTTTTTTTCAATGTTAGGATATTTCAAGGTTTGAAAACCATTGCTTTAGAGTAGTTCCCCTATTTGTGGGCTTGTGAATCTTTTTGATTCTAGCTTTAAAGCCTTCCAGGGCTGAAACAGAAAAATTGTTGATTATCTTAGGCAAGGTCCTTAGTAAGTAGCCCCACTACCCCCCCCCCCCAAAAAAAAAAAGGGCACCACCGCATAGCTGTGCCTACCTTTGCTCAGGATTGGTTACTGACTATAGTACATAAATCTCCTCATTCCTGGACTTCTCTCCTGAAATTTCATACATCATTTTCAATTAAGGAGCTCTTTGCCTGAAGGACAGAGCCACCTGGTTTGTCCTACAGAGTGTACCTACAGGCAGATGTGTAGAAACGTGCATGATGGCATAAGACGCCTTTGCTTGGGCAGGGAGCCTGTGTGCAGCTCTCCTTACCATCCTTGAACGGACTTAATCGTTTAAGTAACATATCTAGGGTTAACAATAATGTTTAAAACCCTTTACGAATAGCCAATATGCATGGACCGGACAGGTCATTTTAAATGTTACTGGATTTGTTAAGATCTTAAAAATTAACTCCATTAGCAAAGTCAAACTACAGATTGAATCAGATAGTATGGAATAAATTGGAGCCGACGATCACCCTTTTCTCTGTGTTCCATAATGAAACGGGTATTCTCCAGCTAAGGATTCCCAGTGGGGGCCTCAGGAACAGGGGAAGAGGCACAAAATCCAAGGAAGGAGTGAATCCTTGTGGTTGTCCTGGAGCCCCTAGACATTTCCCACTAATGCGTTTGCTTTGTGACACTCTAAGCATTTTTCCTTACTGAGGATTTCAGCTGCTGGATTCCCCTAAAGGTACTTTAATACCTGTGCTGGGAGGAGAAGAGTCACTTCATACAGAAATTAAATACATAAATTAATAGATGCCTCTTCAGAAAACCTTTCAAACAGGGAGTCCAGCTGCTTCGGCAACACTGCAGTCAATAGGTCAAGCCCTTGGCTAATGGCTAGGGAGAGGCAGAAGAGGGATGAAAATGGGCGGAGAGACTCAGCAGAGATCAACAAATATGCCCAGAGACTTAACCACTTAGGTGAATATTCGCCTTTGCCAGAGGGTTATGGTGAGAATTTGCCCAAAGCAAGAAGCAAATGGAAACAAGGAGGCAAAGAAGAGCGAGGAAGAGGATGAGGAGAAAGGAGAAAAGGAGAAGAAGGAAGAAGAAAAGGAGGATGAGGAAGAGAAGGAAGAGAGGGAGGAAGAGGACAGAGAGGAGGAGCCGCCAGCCAGGGTTGCATGTGCGTGCCCAAGTACACAGGACATTCTGCCCTTCACCTGTCCTCTTCAAAGACCAGAAAAGAATGCCACTCTCAAGTTCTGCCTTTGGCAGGAGGGAGCTAGAAAGGGTCTTTAGGTGTTTGATGAAACAAATAAAATTTAAACGTGTACCCTTTAGCTTCAGAACCTCCGAGATATTACGATTGTGTCCAAAAGACTTGGCATCTTTCTGGAGTGGCTATTATATGCCTGGCTCTTTCCTAGGTAGGCACTGTATATACGTTTCTTATTTAATGAGATCATTTTCAAACTCTTAGCAACTCTTCTAACCGTTTGCTATGTATTGAGCTTCAAAGTATGATTTCCTTCAAAGAAGGGTTTCAGCAACTTTTAACAATCTTGAAAAGCATGAAGTTTGGTAAATGCGACAGAGAGCAGGCATTCTCTCTCACATTTCAAATCCCCAATGGCTCCTAGCAGTGTATCTAGCACACACCAGCTCAATAATATTCCATACATTCATAAAAGTTTTCAAATGGAAGGAGATGTTGCATGCAGATAAACACCCTCCTAGTGTGCCTGTTTAACAGATGAGGTAGCTGAATCCTAGAGTCAACACCTCTTGTCCATAGTTACAAGATGCTGACCAAATACCTGAACTAAGCAGACAGCAGGCTTTTAATTTTATGTTTATAGGCAAGTTATCTTTCAGAAGGAATTGAGAAGAGACATTCAGATGACATTTCTCACTGATTCCTCAAAAAATATAAGCACTCGAGTACATTGTTTTGCTTCCCGCCTCGGCCCCTGCCCCTGCCCACCCCCGCCCCCCCCTCCCCCCCCCCCCCCCCCCCCCCCCCATACCTCCTCCCCCTCCTACCCCCTACTCTCTGCCCCCCACCCCCACCACCCTCCACCTTTGCTCTTTATCTGCTGGAAGGAGGAAGATGGTGCAGCTTGAATTGAGTGTCAACTGCAGGTAACTGTTCCAGAATTGTTTAGCTTGGATCTCATGGATCTCATACCTCCCTGAGTGTTTCATGCATGAAAGCCTTCTATTCTCCCCGAAATGCTGTACTTCTTGAAAACCACAGCCGTAAAACATGTTTCTCTTACGTACCCCCTACCTCTAGAAAAAACTATCTGGAAAGTAGATGTGAAAGCAGGAATTATTAGTCCTTTTTTTTTTTAAGGGTAAGTAATACAGAGAAAGAGAGAGATGATGAGAAATGATCCCAGGTAATTCCCTTTGGAAAGTTTCTGTCTGTTTCATTTTCCAGAAAGCACAGCGTGTTCTGTGGACATGCATTTCAGAGCACTACTTCCTGCATTGGCTTGAATGAAAAGATTCACCAGCGATGCAAGATAGGAAGCAAATTCCCAGGACCTACTGTAGACCCACTTAAACTCATTCCCTTAGGCTAGGATATGGGAGTAGGGAGTAGGCATTTTTGAAAGAATCTCTCCCAAACGATCTTTGTCATAAAGTAATTTTGGGGAATTTACCCAATTTTCATCTATTTGTAAATTTGGGGAATTTACAATTTACCAAATTCCACCTTACCTGACATGTTAAATCTTTCTATAACCTGCGAACGATCTTGTGTCAGCAGAGAGACCAGCAGAGTTGTTGGGTTAAGAAACATGGGTAAACAGAATCAGGCTCATTTCAAAACATTCCACTGTCATACAAGCTGCGAATATGTTTGAATAAAAACCTTTCTGAAATGTCTCCAAAGATCTCTCTTTGCATGGGGTCCTTTCAAACAAGGCCAATTTCTGGAGACTTTTCACCATTTGTCTTTCCTGTACAGAATGCAAAATAAAAGACACCATTTCTGAGTGGTCGTTTTGGAAGGATAGCTTCTGTAAATGGTCTTTGCTGAACTCTCGTTCTGGGTCCTGGGTCCTGGGTTCCCTAGTTCTCATTCCTCCATTCACACCCCTCCTGCCCACCACAAGACCTTTCTACAGGCGCCAAGTTTACCAAAGACATTATGCCTAACCCCTATGGAGAAAACCCCGTTGGGTGCAACATACAAATGGAGCTAGTTCTTGCCAGTGGACATCTTGTTAATACATTCCACTGCCCTCTGCTCTAAAAGGATCTCGTGTGCTCCACGGGGAGACTGGAAAATGCACTGTATGTTCCAAAGGGAAGAAGGCCTATTTCTGCAAGCCCAGCCCCAGTCCCTGAATTATTTTAATTGCAGCGTGGTGATGCCAAGGTGCTGAAGCACCCCCTTAGGCTGAGTGCTTAGCTAGGAGGTACTGAATTAAACTGTTGGAACATGCAGAAAAATTGCAACGTGGCCTGTCAACAATATTTGTTAAGAGACACGGGTGAGGCTGGTGACTTGTATAGGAAAAGAGCTGTCTGTGCAGAGCCATCAAAGCACAGCCTGGAACTAATGGGGTATTCAGAGGTCTTGTTCTACTTCATTGGTCAAAGCCAACACAAGCCTGTAAGATTTGGGCCCGTTTGCTGTTTATTACTGTGGTAATAAAGCCCACTTAAAGACACAAACCCATCTTGTATTGGCTTAAACCCAGGACTTCTTTTCTAAATCGGATCAGTAATGTCTCGTTTCTCAGGCTTTTAAAAATAATCTTCTGTTTTAGGAACAAAAATTCAGAAAAATTAGACATCCAATCGAAAGAGGACATACTAATCTTGACCTTATTTACCTTTGGTGGATATCTTTTTTTAAACATCTACCCTGGGATGGTCCATTTTATTTGCCATCCTGGCTAGGATATAGTTCCCAGTTATCCAGTCAAACATGAATCAAGGTGTTGCTGGGACAGTATTTTGTAGATGTGATTGAAGCCCTTATTCAGTTGACTTTTAGGAAGGGAGGTTCTCTTAGATGGTCTGAGTGTGACGGAGTCATTCATTTGGAAGATTTTAAGAGAAGAACCGTTTCTTTTCCTGAAGAAGAAATTCTGCCTGTGGATAGCAGCTCTAGCATATGCCAAGAGTTCCAGTCTGCCTCTCTCGACTGCCCACTGTATGGATTTCAGACTTGCCTAGGCAACCCTACTATTGCATAAGCCAATTCCTCGCAATAAATCTGTTACTATATATCTCCCACTCATGCTGTTGCTCTGATTTAACCCTGACTGATCCATAACCTTATTTTAGTCCCTTGTCTCTCGTACTGTAACCAAATATCTTTTCATCAGAAGTCTCAAATTAGAGATTTTTACACTGCAAAAAGTTCATGTTCTTTTCGACCCATACCCATGTATTTGGTGCAATATGTTAAAAATAGAAAATAAATTGAATTAGTTGCCAATATTTAAAACTCCTAAAGATTTCTCTCTCTCTCTCTCTCTCACACACACACACACACACACACACATACACACACACACACACACACAGGCACACAATCTACATTTCTAGTTTCTGTTAGAAGAGAAAAACAATTAAAGAAGCTGGCGAGCATAGTTGTGTATCCTCATACGACAAAAGTCAGCTAGAATGGAAAGTGACCTCCTCTCTCAACAGAGTGTGTGCTCTGCAGTTTGCCACAGTCTCCACCCCTTATGGTCTCCCCAGCAGTAAGGCTAATTGTCACGGGACCTTATATTGTTTTTCTTTTTGTAAAGAGAAATGTGAAAGATATATCATACTCACTATGGTTTGGATCTAGTTTGTCTGTCCCCACCAAATCTCATGTTGACATTCGATCTCTTGCGTTAAGATGTCAGGAGATGGAGCCTATCGGGAGGTGTTTGGGTCATGGGGACGGATCCCTCATGAAGGGCTTCATGCCATCCTCATGTAGTGAGTGAGTTCTCCCTCTATGATTTCCTAAGGGAGCTGGTTGTTTAAAAGAGCCTGGCACTTCCCTTCTCTCTTGCTTCCTCTCTGCCCATGTGATCTCTGCACACACCGGCTTCGCTTTGCCTTCTGCCATGAGTGAAAGCAGCCTGAGGCCCTCCCCAGATGCTTAATCTTGAACTTTCCAGGCATGTGAATTGCGAATCAAATAAACTTCTTTTCTTTATGAATTACCCAGTCTCAGGTATTTTGTTATAGCAACACAAAACGGACAAAACTATACCCTTTACTCTAACAAAAGTAGAAATTTGAAAAGATATACGGAGAAGGCAACATATTGCAAGGAAAACAAGGAGAATGTACATTTTTCTTTGCAGAAATGAAGACCATTTCTATACATTCCATTTTCCAACAAAGTGTATCTGGGTTATTACCTGCCTCTACTCATTTATGTTGACCTGCCTAGTAGACACGTATTGTTTACAATTCCTTCTTACACCCTGCACATTTTAGGAAAAATTCGGTGAAACCATTCTTCTTACTCTTTAACAAAAGAAAACCCCAAGGTGATTACAAGGGAAGTTTGCTCAACACACAGGGACACTGTGATAATTGCTCTTGGAGAAATCCATTGAAATGCAACCATCAGTACCAGGGAAGGGGTGAAGAAGATTCCAATGACCTTCTTTCCTTTCCAGACAATTCTTAATACGCACTCCTTTGCGCATGGTGATCCCTGATGGGTTACTTAATGGGCTTTCTTCTGCTGGTTAAGAAGCAGAAATGCAGTCTAGGAGAAAATACCACACACTGGGCGTCGGGTGTCTGTGTTCAATCCCCACTGTCTGTCTCAGACACTGAGACTCAGTTTCCTCCTCTACTCAATAAGAGGAGTCCCCAAATGTGACTGTGCCTCTGCTCAGAGCTTCTGGATTCAATGTGCAAACAAATGAGTGTCTCTCTGGATGGTGAGGCCCAGGCATCTGTGGGCTTTCAAGCTCCCAGGTGATTCTGATGAGCAGACAGGTTTGAAATTTGCTGGACTAAAGAGCGTCTCAAGTTTCTTCCAGCTCAAAAACTTGATGTACCTAGGAATCAAATTCTGCAGGCGCCTCTCTAGATATTGGACAGGCAATGTTCGTATTAATGCTTCGGGGCCACTGGGATACGATTTTAAAGGCTTGAAGCATTGCCACACTGCCTTAGTCACCCAGCAGGACCTGAGTTATCATTTTGCCTGTAACGCATGTTGCCTGGTGGTTTGAAACTTCACTTGAAGTTCAGATGCGAGGCAAGATGCAATGGTCAAAATCAATAGATCTGAACTGCGATCGACGGGCAAAAGGCTTGAATCTCTTCAATTCTCGCTCTCGGCCCCGCTTCTCTCTTATTCCCTGTGCCAACATGATCACCTTCCCTAAATAAAAGACAGACAGTATCCTTTATCCTCCAAAGATCATTTGGAAACAGAATTAAATTGCACAGCGTTCACCCCTAGCACACAAACCTAACCCCCTTTGGAGTACGTTGTTGAATGTCGTCATTCTCAGAACCTGAGGGGCTCTCTCTGGTTCTCAGTAGGAGAGGATTATGTTTTTTCCTAATACAAACAAAAGACATTAGAAAGCGTGTGGGGCATATGATAGCGCTGCGGCGCCACTGCCAACAAAATATGGATTTTGCTTTTGCAATGTGTGACTGTTAGATCACAGCGTTGGTTGCAATAAATTATCACCTTCAGTTCCTGCTAATTGCTAGAATCTTCTGCCATGGGCTGCAGTGATGTGGGCCAAAAAAAAAAAAAAAAGTTTTGGAGCCAGATACAAATATGCATCCTGCTGCATTGTGAATGGCATCTTGGATCTTGAATAAATGCCTAAGGAAACAGCTAGGCATGAGGGCCTGGGAATCAAAGACGTCATTATGCAATTATTGAGAAAAGCAGGCTCTTTATGAAAGAGAATTCTGACTTCTCTGTGAATCCACTGACCCAGAGCAGCCTTCGCCCTACATGTATTCCTGTCTATAACGAGAACCTACAGGGTATGATGGAAGCAAGTAAGTTAACTGGTGTTGAAGTTAAAAAAAAAAAATCCAACCCGACCTTTGAAATGAAGAGATCCTTCTATGCCTTCTATGCCACAGAAAGTTGCAAAACCCACAAATGACAGCAGGCCCCCTTCCTGGCTTCTTCCTGGCCCCCTCCCCAATATGGCTACAGATGTCCCCACCCCTCCCTGATCCTTTCTCCTCCCCAGAGTACAGAGAAACTAGTGAGATCTTCTGGGCATAAACCTCGGCTTCAGGCTCCTTCTCCTTATTCTGTGAGAGTCAATTTATGTCTTAAGATCAAAAATTTGCTAAGCACCTATGAGGTTCCTAGTGATGGCGACGCACGCATAAACAAAACAGGTGAAATACCTGCCCTGTCGGAGCCAACATTCTCAAAGAGCAGGGAGAAAGCAAAATGGGTAAGTAACTGGAAATTGTGCTTGGATTGATGGCAATGATAATACGGAGAAAAATAAAGCAGGTGAGAGGGGTCAGAGGTGCTGCTGGGGATGGAGAAGGAAGATTGCTGTTTTAAAGCTGGTATCTAGAGAAGGCTGCCTCCGAAGGTAACAGAGAAAGGATGGGCCAGTCCTGTGGCTGTTGAAGGGCACTCTGAGTGGGATAACCAGGAGGGGCATGGGTCTCATTCCACTGAACAGCAGGGAGGCCAGCACAGCTGGAACCCAGTGAGCAGGAGGAAGAGCACAGGCAGGAAGAACAGAGCCCGTGGGGGAAGGGAGAGCACGCAGGATGCCATGGCCAGCTCGAGAGCGTGGCTTCCACTTGCCAAGTAACAGGGGACGCCTTCAGAAACTTCTGAGCAGGAAAAAGAGGTGATCTAACATATTTTCAAAGGAGATTCTGGTTCTCTGTGGAGAAAGAACTGAAAGGGTCCCAACATGGCTGGGTGCCAGGAGGCCCTTAAAAAAAAGGACTGTGGTCAGGCTCTGTGGCTCATGCCTGTAATCCCAGCACTTTGGGAGACCGAGGTGGGCGGATCACTTGAGGGCAGGAGTTTGAGACCAGCCTTGGCAACATGGAGAAACCCCACCTCTACCAAAAATACCAAAAAAAAAAAAAAAAAAAAAAAAAAAAAATTATCTGGCGTGGCAGCGCATGCCTGTAGTCCCAGCTACTACGGAGGCTGAGGTGGGAAAATCGCTTGAACCTGGGAGGCAGAGGTTGCAGTGAGCTAGATCATGCCTAACCAACAGAGCAACACTCTGTCTTAAAAAAAAAAAAAAAGAGAGAGAGAGAGAGAATTGAGCAGTGATCCACGCGGGAGGGGAGGGCAACGTGGAGCAGTGAGCAAGAGTGAAGTCGGCTTTCTGAGGTCTGTATTCCTGTTTGTGAGGTTTGTCCCTTGCTCCTCTCACATGTAAACTCCGTTAAGAATCTCGGTCCCTGGCACACAGAACACGTGTGACAAATAATGGTTCCATGTTGAAAAACCTGCCAGGTGAGAGCCATGTTCCAAGAAGATCGATTTCGGCTAGATGAGTGATAACTAAATCTCGCTCCATTTGTTTTATTATTTATGCAATGTCAGCTCCCCCCCGCCTCACCCTGCATCTCCTTATTTGAAGAGGACATTCTGACTGATGGACCAGGACAGAAAGCAGAAGCCCTCCTGCTGCCCCCACCTCTTCTGCTGCCTGGCTCTCTGACCTTCCACCTGCCATTTATTTTGTCTGTGCCTCAATTTCTCCATTCTGAAAATAAGAATAATTCTGCCAAGGGACCATTATGAGGATTAATGAGGTAATAAGGAAATGCCTGAAAGCAGTTTGAACTCCTTGAAGAAGCAGCTACAAATGCAGGGTCCATTTTTCCATCTCTTCTGTCCTCTCCCGCTACATAAAACTGCCAGAGGGAGAAAGCCTTGTGGGGTAGAAAGGAAAACGACAGGCGGACAAAGACAGCAGCTCTTTCTCCAGCAAAAATACCCTTAAGTAGATTCTAAGGCATTGGGAAGCCTCTAAGAGAAGCCTCCTTTGCAATAGAAAAGGGCTAGGGCAGAGAATATCCAAGAAATTGTGAGGATTATTTTGCCTCAATTTGTGGACCAGAAATCACCTCAAAGGGACTTAGAAATAAGCTAGAACCATGTCGCCCCTCCTGTGTGCCCAAAGAATTCAGAAGCTGACAAGGCGATCTGGCAAATCCCCTCAGCAGTAAAGTAAAAAAATTGCCCACGACGCCAATCTGGTTTGGGTTGATGACGCTTGATGACACTCTGGGGTAGACACAGTGTAAACCTGTTGGGTCAATAAATATTGGGCTCCTTTTCATGAAAGAAACACTGTCATTCTCTTCTCATTTCCTCCCTCTTGTCTCTTTAAAACTCCTTTAAATGAGAGGCTGTTATTCCTCATTCCAGGTACATCTTCAGATGGTCACTAAGTTTATATATGTATCCTTGTACATATTTTATATCAAAACTTCTAGAAAATGTTAGCTTAAAAAAGAAAAGACATGAGATGGGTTTTTGAAACGGTTCCTCTGATGCAGTTTGTTGTTGTTTGTTATTTGCTTTTTAAAACTGAGGAAATGGCCTGGTGCGGTGGCTCACTCACACCTGTAATCCCAGCACTTTGGGAGGCTGAGGTGGGCGGACTGCCGGAAGTCAGGAGTTCCGGACCAGTCTGGCCAACATGGTTGAAATCCAGTCTCTACTAAAAAAACAAAAAAATTAGCTGGACATGGTGGTGGGCCCCTGTAATCCCAGCTACTTGGGAGGCTGAGGCAGGGGAATTGCTTGAACCAGTTGGAGTTTGCAGTGAGCCGAGATCGCGCCATTGCACTCCAGCCTGGGAGGCAGAGGGAGACCCCGTCTCAAAAAATAAAAAAAAACTCAGGAAATGCACACGAGAGTGCTGGCAAAAGTGGTAATGAAGTATCAGCACACAATGAACTTTTGCAAGCAACCCTACATACACAGTTGTTTGTAAATGAGGAAATGTATTTCTGTATTCACAGGATACAGGATGAGGAGGTGGGATGAGTGCTAGCTGGGCACTTTATCTGGCTCAATTATGCCACTACTTCTGAGTGACCCCATGGACATTCATTCATTCATACATGTATTCGTTCATTCCCTAGCATTTGTGGAAGTGGTCTATGACACGGTACTAAGTGCTAGAAGGCTCTGGGCTTCCTCCCCTTTCTCTCTTGGAAGGAGAGAGCGAGAAGGTGGCCAGGAAGCTGCGGTGAGGCCCGGTCTGGGCTGAGTCACCCGGTTCCCCTTTTCCCTTTTTACTTCAGGCCTGTCACTCTCTGTTGAAGGGCAGGGGGAGGGGAAGCAAGAGAGAAAAGTATCAATGGTTGGAGAAGAGGAACAAGTTTAACTAATACCTGATTATCCTTTTGAAGTTCATTCAAGTTACCAAAAAGGCTGAAGCGCTGCCTGTGCCTCTACAGGAAATGTGCGGTAAAGTAATGTCGTGATGTTTGCTGTGGGTGCCAATGGGACACCCTGCACTGGGCGTTGGAGGCCTGCTGGGAAGGTGAAGCGGGCCCACCGCCTGCTGCGGGTAGTGGCTGAGCCACTGCGATTGTAAAATGACTCTTTTTCATTTAAAAAAAAAGAAAAAAAATCATCATATGTATTGCAAGCACAGTTTTTACGCAAATAAAAGCTCTATCTAAATTAAACAGAAAAATGTTGGGTCAGAATAAGCCACTGAACATTTCTTTTTGATCTGATAATTGAAAGGACTCATTTTTTAAAATGAGAAAATTTAAAAAAACAAATTCGGAGTCTCATCCCCTAAACGCAACTACTGTCAGTATTAATAGACAGGTATTTAGTGTTTCTGTGCCTCTTTCGCCTCCAAAATCTGTCTCTCTCCCCGCCTCCTCCCAACCACACCGTGACATTTGTTTTGTTTTTCGGATGGATGTAAACACATAACTTTTGCCCATTTTTTTTCCTTTAGAAGTGTGGTCCTTTTCACTGATGTAGACTTGTCTATCAAATGGCTATACCACAGTTACGTAACCAATAGCTCAGCATCTTTCTTTACAGCTGTTGAACTGCTAGGTAAAAAGTATTGGTGCAAAAGTAATTGCAGTTTTTGCTATTGAATGTAATGGTGAAAACTGCGATTACTTTTGCTCTAACCTAAATGGAAAATAGCATTCTATATTGTAGATTAAAACTCACATGTCCATCCATGAAAATGGGGCTTATCTAGTTGAAATCCAAACTCCACTCCTGTGGGGCTGGGGGGTTAGGAGGGCTGAGGGGCCTCTGTGAGACAGCCTCAGGATGGCCCAGGGTTTATGAAGGAGCCATAGAATAATATGTTTGCAATAACGTTTACATTAATTAAAGAGAGATCTCCAAAAACCCTCATTTTTGTGTTCAGTCCTGGGGAAATTATGTCCTTGAAACTTACATATATCTGTCTCTGGTTCCATCACAATTCATTCCCCACCAACCACTTTTATTGGAAAAAGGGGTATTACCAGATGAATCAGATCAGGCTAAAGACCAATTACATAAAACAAGGAACGTGGCTGCTGGCCTCTTCCCTGAACTGCAGCTGAAACTCAGAGGCCCGTTTCCAGGAGAAAGAGCTGGGCTCCTGGAAGATGTATAGGGTCAGCCTGGTGGTGAGATGGTGATGAGCAGGGGTGCACATCCATGAGGAAGCAATCATGCTGGAACAACTAAGTCATATCGCCTCTGGCTTTATTAACGTTAAAGACCACAGGCTAGGTGGCTACCATTTTACTGCTCTGTTTTCAAGCCACCCAGCACGATTGATTCCTAGCTCCCAAAGGCTTCCTCTCTGTTATCTCTTTAGGTTTTAATATTGTTAAAGGCTTAATAATCGGTGGGCTAAACACACATGTAATCAATCCTATTAGTCATAAATGGCTCCCTGCACCCAAGAAAATGAAGGAGGAAGCCTTCTCTTGCACACAGGCAAACTCCCCTAATTCAGACTACCTGAAAGCAAGGCTGATCTGAATTACACATTTCTTTAAAAGAAAAAGATGCGGCCGGGCGTGGTGGCTCACACCTGTAATCCCAGCACTTTCGGAGGCCAAGGCGAGAAGATCACGAGGTCAAGAGATTGAGACCATCCTGGCCAACATGGTGAAACCCCGTCTCTACTAAAAATACGAACATTAGCTGGGTGTGGTGGCATGCGCCTGTGGTCCCAGCTACTCAGAAGGCTGAGGCAGGAGAATCACTTGAACCCAGGAAGAGGAGGTTGCAGTGAGCCGAGATAATACCACTGCACTCCAGCCTGGTGACAGAGCTAGACTCCATCTCAAAAAAAAAAAAGAAACAGAAAAAGATGCGGGCAGGTGTGTGCAGAAACCCTCTTGAGAAAACCAGCTTTTATCTAGCAAAGTCCTTAGGTGAGCTGCTTTAACGAAGAGGTAAGAATATCCTTGAGTAAGTAGGAGCTTCTAAATTGCCCGAGGGTACTTTAAAACTGCTCTCTTGCAAAGGGCACAGCTCCCCCAGATTGTTCTGGGGTGTTCTTTGCTTAGTAAACCCTCTCTCCAAGATGACTGCACAGGCTAAGCCTCAAGCCAAGACCCAAATCCAAAGATCATAAATCCCAGATTCCTGAAGTCCACAAAAACACAAATCGGATAGAATGAGCACCCGATGGGGAAGCTGGTGTATGTGACTACTGCCTGACAGCCTTCAAATTCATTTATGCTCACGAAAGCAGTGAAAGACCTTCAACACAGGAATGAGATTACAAAAAAACTTCATGCACTAGGATCAGCATATAGCAAAAGTTGAGAAAAAAAAGTAGCATTAAAATAAAAATGCCCCAACTTCTACTTAGTTTTTGTTTTTGCTTTTGTTGTTCACATTGTTTGTTTTGTTTTATAGGAAAAGGAAAGTTTGGGGGAAGGATGTGGTTATGGTGGCTGGTCACTGGCAGAACCAAATAAAACCTCGAGAGCCTCCCTCACTCGATCAGGGTAAATCCAGTCTTTCTAGGCCTGGAGCGGTGGCTTGTGCCTATAATCCCAGCACTTTTGGAGGCCGAGGTGAGTGGATCACCTGAGGTCAGGAGGTTGAGACCAGACTGGCCACCATGGTCTCTACAAAAAATACAAAAATTTGAGCTGGGTGTGGTGGCATGAATGCCTGTAGTCCCAGCTTCTTGGGAGGCTGAGGCAGAAGAATTGTTTGAACCCAGGAGGCAAAGGTTGCAGTGAGCTGAGATGATGCCGCTGCACTCCAGACGTCTCAAAAAAAGAAAAGCAAAATAACCAAAACAGAGTCTTTCTAAAAACCAACAAGGCAGGGCATGGCCAAGCCTCCTCGGTCTCTCCTCCTGGCCTTGGTGGCATGCCTGGGCCCTGCCGAGCATGTGCCTCGCTCGGGACCTTGATACTTGTCGTTCCCTGCTCCCTTGCACCCTGCACCTCTTTGGGCAGGAATCTGTCCACATGCCACTCATCACAGAACGCTGTCTAGAGCCATACAGCATCGTCTTCCTGTCCTCAGCCCTCTAAATAGCAATGAATTATCTTTACAGCACATAACCTTGCTTGCATGTCTTGATTTCTTTCACATCTCTTTCCCCAACTAGAATGAAAGCTCCCTGAGGGCAGGGATTTTCTTTGTTCACTCCTGTATCACTAGGTATTGCACGTAGAGGGCCCTCCAGAAACATGAGATAACTGAATGAATGGATGAATGAATGAATTATATAACTACATACTGAGCATGGCTTTAGACACCGATGCAACACATTAGATCACACACACACACACACACACACACACACACACACACACACAGACACAGTGGAATCTGTCAGGACAGCACCCCACAGGGGTAGGATCTTAACCCGACCCTGGCCCACTCAGACCCACCAAGTCAAGAAACAGCCCTTTTTATAGGCCTTCCAGTAACATTAATTGTTGGTCATAAAACTTCAAAGAAACAGATATTTATAGCTTGATTAAAGCCCCTTTTTTCCACACACACTCACCACAGCACTTTCCAGCTGGGTTCCCATGAGCACACTGAAAACAGCCTCCTGCCCACTTCCTGTCGAAGCCAGTTCCTTAACCGCTTAGGTCCTGAAGCTCGCCGGCCCCCCCTTTATTTTTTTTCCAGTGTTCACTCTTTCGGTTTCTCTTGGGTTTTCACAGTTGGGTTTTTCATGCTTTTTCTCAGGCACCCAAGCCCCCCTTGAACCGCCCCCATATCCAGCATGACAACAGGGGCCAATGAACATATCAGAACTCCGAGGAATGAAAAGGTTCCTTCTCAGAACAGCCTCCCAAGGGAAACAAACAAATACTATGAAGTTTTGCAAGGTCTGGGCAACTAATATAGTAATCTGCTTACCATGCCTAAACGCTTAGGGGGCTGGAAAACATTTCTCTAGTGCACCAATTCGAAGAAGTCATTCCTGTTTTTTTATGTATAAAGATCGCCACCTTGGCAGGGCGTGGTGGCTCATGCCTGTAATCCCAGCACGTTGGGACTTCGAGGCGGGCGGATCATGAGGTCAGGAGTTCGAGACCACCCTCACCAATATGGTGAAACGCTGTCTCTATTAAAAATACAAAAATTAGCCAGGCATCGTGGCGTGTGCCTGTAGTCCCAGCTACTCGGGAGGCTGAGGCAGAAGAATCACTTGAACCCAGGAGGAGGAGGCTGCAGTGAGCCGAGATCATGCCACTACATTCCAGCCTGGGTGACAGAGCTAGACTCTGTCTCAAAAAAAAAAAAAAAAAGGTTCCCACCTTGAACGTTCATGATGACGCTAATTTATAATCAACCCTTTGCCAAGAACTTTAGAAATACTCTAATTGTTACAAAAATCTAATGTCTCCATATAAAACATGAGTAGAGACTCAAAAAAGGTCAAGAAACCAGTTACGCGGCCATAAAACGGCAGAGCTAGGCCCTGTGCCCACCATATGTGGCCTTCCTGATGAAAAGGCACATTCGCACCCTTGGTATGGGGCAGCACACGAATTGTATCAACTGCATAAAGAAAAGACACCAAAGGGCCCTAATTCAGGCAAGATGAAATTGGCTTCATTCCTGATAACAGCTATGTTCAAGGTACATTGACTTCATCCTATATTCCCTCATTACACTAAACATTAGGACAAAAAAATAGATTTTAAAAGTACACTCCAATAGGAAGTATCCTTTGGAAAAGACGTGATCAATATGTTCAGTAAGCTTTAAAGGATGAGGGTCAGAATGCACCTTGGGCTTCTATGGACTTTGCCGTTGGGTGGATGATGAATTCTCTTTGAATATCTGGAGTATGTCTAAAGTAGTCTTAGCGCCCACAGTAAGTAGCAACTGTGGTAATTAATAAGTATTATGCGGTTCTCAATATGGACCACATATTTGAGAAATGATGTACCCACAGAAGGAGCCCCTCTACAGATGTTATCATCTGAGAAAAATGGAAAGTAAAGTGGTCTCCATGGAGTGAGTCTAGAAAACCCCTTTTAGTTTCAAAAAGAAACCCCCATAGAAAACATCGCATTTCTTTAAGTTGTCATTTTTCTGACTCCGTCATATTTGCAGCGGCCCAGATAAGACTTGCTGATGACTGTGAGGTTATCCCTTGCACCTTTCACCTATGCTCATCAGGCTGCCCACGGCTCAGGGTCAGACCTACAGTGCTCAGCAAACCCTGTCTTTATCTGATCAGAATCTCAGGGGAGCAACTCCAGCTGCAGAATTCCTGCCACTATATGGATTTTGCATAGCTGTGCTGGAGAAAACAACAAACAGGCTGCAATGCCCTGCGTCCTCCCTTTACCTTAAAACGTCCCATCCACATGCTATGCTTAGGGACCCAAGTCTAGGCTGCTTGGAGGCCACCGCGTGGACTGAGCCCAGCTAGTTCACAGCATGGCTGAGGCCCAGTGGCATGGCCTGGGGAGATGAGATACTTCTAGCTGATGGTTCTCGTTCAGCAGCCTGAGAGAGTCAAGAGTACCAGATGAGCTCACACTAAACAGAGGGCTCAAAGAGGCCAAGATCAGGATGCACCAATTTCATAGGAAGCAAAAGTGATGAATAAGCAGAAGAAGCTAGAATGGAAGAGAGAAGCCAAGGAGATGGTAGTGGAGCCTTGGACTAGAGACCCATGAACGCCTCCTGCCAAGGGTCCCTAGGCCTCCTTGAGTCCAGAACATCCTTCCACATCCTGTCCTTTCCGAGGCCTGAACTTTCAGCATTTCCTGGTCCCCTTGAACATACATGCTCACATTATGTGAGCTGGCTTCAGTGATTTCCTTGCAACCAAGAGAACATACTAAACTAAAAGAGCAGAGACACGGCCAAATTCCAGAGAAAGTGTTGCAAGTACCAACAACTCTGTAACTTAAGCCTCCTCTTTCAGCAGGACTACAAATGCAAGGACCTAGGGTGTTGCCATGGGCCAACAGCCATCGGCAGGTAATTCTTTTCTGCATCCAATATGAAGTCAATTCCCCAGTGCTCAGGACTTCTTGTCCAGCACAGAGTCTTGCTCTGGCTTTCTCCTGTTGGCTGGCTCCTTCTAAGCTTGTTCTTCTAGCACAGGGATAAGATGAGGATTCTTAGACAGTTATTCCAAGCCTTGCCTGACTGGCTCTGAAAATGAAGAGCTGCCTACAAACCACCCAATGCGACTCTCAAACACAGTGGTGTCTACTGAGATAAGCATTCGTTGACACATAACTGGCTTTCTTCTCCCCTGTCCATGCTAGCTTCTTCCCTGCTCAACACAGGAAGAACCAAGCATTTGCTGAGAACATTCCAGAGGTCCCCATTCTTCACACCCTCCTGGTTGGGGAAGAGAGGCACTGATCCATGCCACTTTTGAAGATTGAGGTGAAGGGCTTGAAATCATGGCATTTCTCCCAGACCGTTCCACAAATTTCATGAATTCTCTCCTCATCCTGCCACTTGGCTTCTTACCTCTAAAGTGCGATTCCCACCTCCATCCTTACTCCATCAGTGCCTGGTAGAGGGTCTTGGGGTCATCCGAGCTGTCCATCAGGAACAGATGGGGACCTCCCCAGGTATCTCCATTCCCTAGGCTGCCTCTCTCACCATATCCCGTTCAGACACAGGGCCTCCTATTGCTCTGCAGAGTCTGTACTAGAGATGTGACTGTAGCTCTTACTGAACACATAAACTCTTTGTTCATTTTATTTTGTTTTGGGACAGGGTCTCACTCTGTCACCCAGGCTGGAGTGCAGTGGCACAATCACAGCTCACTGCATCCTAGACCTCCCAGCATGAAGCAGTCCTCCTGCCTTAGCCTCCTACATAGCTAGGACTACAGGCATGCAGTACCAGGCCTGGCTAATTTCTTTTTATTTTTTGTAGAGACAGAGTCTCCCTATGTTGCCTAAGCAGGTCTCAAACTCCTGGGCTCTAGTGATTTTCCCACCTTGGCCTCCCAAAGTGTTGGAATTACAGGCATGAGCCACTGCACCTGGCCAGGATACAAATTCTTTATCCACACTCCAAAGTTAGGCCTCTGACTCCAGAGGGAGAGAAGCATTCATTACTTTAGAATTTGGATTGTACTGTACTGACAAAGTCTTGCTTCCACCACAAGTTTTGATAAGTTAATCTTTTCTCAGAAAGTCATCTTAAGTAAATTAGAGCTCAATACCCTCAAAATATATCAAGAAACATACCAGCAGAAGACATGCTTTCTCATCTCAAAGCTTGCACTTTCTTTGCACAAATTTGACTTTTGCGTATCAATCAAATTAAAATAATAACAATAATAATTTGTAATAAGAAACTAGAACTGACAATTGGAAGGATGAAAAGTTGCCTGAACTTCTCAGACAGAAGATGCTCAATTAACATTTGTTGAGCATCTAATATGTGCTGCTAATTTTCATTTTTACAAAGAGAAATAAAGTGGCAATGTGATCAGTTTAAAGAACATTGAGAGCAGCGCCAATATTGACTGTTAGTTTGTTTTCTTTCTTACTGACTATATTGCTTTTTTTTTTTGGAGATGGGGTCTCACACTGTTGCCCAGGTTAGAGTGCAGTGGCACAGTCATGGCTCACTGCAGCCTCAACCTCCTGGATTCAAGAGATCCTCCTGCCTCAGCCTTCCACGTAGCTGGGACTACAGGCGAGTAGCTGGGACTACAGGCATGTACCACCACGCCTAGCTAATTTTTTTGTTTTTATTTTTTGTAGTGATGAGGTCTCACTATGTTGCCCAGGCTGGCCTTGAACTCCTGGCCTCAAGTGATCCTCCAGTCTCAGCTTCCTGAAGTGCTGGGATTACAGGTGTGAGCCACTATGCCTGGCTACTGACTACATTTCTGCTAATACTTCTGAATGCCTTTTGACTATTGGGTAACTGTTTTTGGTAAGTAACAAAATTAATGCATTTTTCTAAGTACAAAGACGATATAATTTTGAAAACAAAATAGAGAAACTGCCTTTTCTATTTGGACCACTTCTACCTGTCAGTCTTTGACTAGACTCAACTTACTGAGAAAGTTGCATTTCCAGTGGAATTTTCTTTTTAGGAAATTAGTTTTCTATGCGGTGAAGGAGCAAAGGAGAAAAAAACCAAAACCTGAGGCTGTGCCCACATCAGCCCAGTGAACTAGGAAGCAGAAAAGCTCTTTTTCAAAGCTCAGCAAAGCAGACCACCCAGTGGGAACCTCCCAGAACAGTGAAAAGCATCATCTGTCAGCTTCAACTTCCTATCATTTTATTGGCCACTGTTACTACTGTAATAACCTAGACAGTAGCTCCTTCGTCACTGGGAAAATCTAAGAGACCTCCAGAAGGTGGTTTGGAAAGAGAAAACAACTAACATAGCTCCCAACAGAGTCGAGTGAGAGAAACAGAGAGACAGAGAAAGACAGAAACGGTACTTCCATGTTTTTGTTCTTAAACATGTATATCCAGATATATTTACATATGTATATTGTATATACATATGTGTATTTAAGAGTATAATTGAGTGTGGCAACTCATGCCTGTAATCCCAGCATTTTGGGAGGCTGAGGCAGGAGGATTGCTTAAGACCAGTAGTTCGAGGCTGTGGTGAGCTATAATTGTGCCACTGCACTCCAGCCTGGGAGACAGACGAATGTGTATTTTGATTTCAAAATTGTATCATCTTTGTAATAACGGTTAATACCTAGACAGGGTGACCCTGTCTCTAAAGCATACATATATGTACAAATGAAAGGCTGAATCAGTAAATGAATACACGGCCCACTTTATATCACTTCCACAGATTTCTTTCTTCTTTGTATAAAATGCAGCAAACCCTAACAAGGAGTCATTGAGAGGATTAAAAGAAATAATACTTAGAAATTACTTGTCCTCCAGGTGCGGTGGCTCATGCCTGTAATCCGTCCACTTTGGGAGGCCGATGCAGGTGCATCACGAGGTCAGGAGTTCAAGACCAGTCTGACCAACATGGTGAAACCCCGTCTCTACTGAAAATACAAAAATTAGCTGGGCGTGGTGGCACGCGCCTGTAGTCCCAGCTACTCAGGAGGCAGGAGAATAAATGGAACCCGGGTGGCAGAGTTTGCAGTGAGCTGAGACTGTACCACTGCACTCTACCCGGGGCAACAGAGCGAGACTACGTCTCAAAAAAAAAAAGAAATTACTTGTCATAAGATAGTATCACCATTTTAGGAATTATTTATATTTTACATTATTTATTCTTGGTATTATTTGTTGTTCTTATGACTTATTTTTGGTGTGATTTATTCATCTTTACATATTTTCTCTATTTAGAGTTCTGCTTCTCTTTGTACAGCTCTAGCACAGGGTCAGTGTCCTTCCTCACCTCTTCACTAGGAACAAGAAACGCATTTGCAAATATGCACATCTTTCTTCAAGCTGGCCTTCTGAACACCGAGAGCACCTGAGAGCTGTGGCCCCACCCTCCTTTGGTCTCCTCAATCAGCTCCTTCCTGTTTCTCCCTGGTTTGTCAGCCACTCTCCACCACCATGTAAATCAAGAAGTTCACGATGGTCTGGTTCTGCCTGTGGAGCCTTAAAACTGATTCGAGTGGTTAACCAAAACAGCCCCCACAGAAACTACAAGGGTGGGCTCCGAACGGGAGTCAGAAATTCTTTCTATGAAAATGCAAAGCACGACCTCATAAAAGAAACCCACTGCAGGAAGATGAAGAAATGTCAGTTTGCATTAAAACAAAATAGGAGGATGAACATTTCAACCATCTGGCAAAAGACTCTCCTATACAAATACATAAAAGTTGCCAAGGAGTTAGACAAGACCTCAGATGGGAACTCCGGAGCTCCACACGGCTCCCTTTGTGCCTTAGTGAAAACTTTTGAGCAAATTCAGGGCCGGGTGTTAGTGATCGGTTTACTGTAGCAGTATATTCCCTCTGTGCCGTGCAATTGTCTTTGTTTTCCTTCGAACCTAATTGTCTTATCGTGCATTAGAGCCTGTAAAGCATTTTGGAAGGATGTTGCAGCCATATGCGTGCGTAAGCAGATGAATAAAACAACACTGGTGTGAGGTTTTGTGAGAAAGAAAACGTTTATGTCTGATGAGATAGGCTAGGTTCTACTGCAACAGCCGATACCTCCAAAAGCTTAGTGACTTTACACAGCTTTGTTCTTGACATTAGTAACGGCCAACGGGGAAGCTCTGTTGACTGTGGTCACTCAGGGACCCAGGAGGAAGACACGGGTTTCATCTGAACACTGCTTCCTTAATTGCTGGGGCATAGGAAGGGGTCAGGGTGAACCACACACTGGCTGTTAATATTTCCTTCTGGAAGTGACACATATCTTTGTCACTCGCATTTCATTAGGCAAAGCAAATCACATGGCAATGCTTATTGTCAAAGGAGGCCGCAAAGTGCCCCTACCTGCACCCTCAAGTAGGGGAACAGCAGCGTTAGGGACTCGCCATAATGACTCACACTGGGCTCCCAACTATGGAGTTCCTTAAATGTGTCAGGTTCTTCATTCATTATCTTGTCTAGATTTACAGTGAAGATGAAAATGGCTGAAACAAGAGGCCCCAAGTTCCATGTTGTGTCTTTGGTAGGAGTGCCAGGTAGGCATTTTGGGAACCACTCACACTCCTCTCTGATGTAGATTTCCACATTTTAGGGTTATCTTCTTGTATCCCCGGCCTCCCAAAACTGAGTCCCTCCTGAACTTATTATGCACATCTGCCATGGATTACGCATACAACAGTGGACAATTCATGACCTCTGTAAGCACACACGAGGTATAAAGCTGAAAGCAAAAAGAAAATACTCAGTAAATATCATCACCTCCCTCCCATCTTCCCTACACGTCGCTTCTCAAAAGTTTGCATCATATGAACGACTCTTCACCTGCCCTGTGAACTGCACAGATGCCCAAATGTACTGGCAGAAACTAAAAGAGCAGACTGTGGATCTTAAATGGCCTGTAACTATAGGTATGTGATGAAATCAAAACACTGGGGACTTCCTGGTGGGCTGTGTTTCATGAAACAGTTAAATGAACCACAGTGATCAATCCATGAAGATGGACCAAGGTGCGAGGCACACAGTTCCTTTGGGCTACTTTCAACATCTCCATAGGTCTATAAAGTGGCCAGAGAAGTGGCCATTCCTGAGTACCTGCTTCAGTAGAGACGGGGTTTCACCATGTTGGTCAGACTGGTCTTGAACTCCTGACCTCGTGATGCACGTGCATCGGCCTCCCAAAGTGCAGGGATTATAGGCATGAGCCACCACACCTGGAGGACAAGCAACTTCTAAGTATTACTTCTTTCAATCCTCACAATGACTCCTTATTAGGGTTTGCTGCATTTTATACAAAGAAGAAAGAAGGTGACCTCATGACCCTCCCCTGATTTAACTCTCATAACAAATCCATGCAGTTGGTATTATCTGTGTCTTACAAAGGAGATGGAGGCTCTGGAACTCAGCTGAGGTCACTCCCTGGGAAGAAGCAGAAACGGGTCTCAAATAAAAGTCCATCTGACTCTTTCCTGTTCTCCTCTGCCTCTGTTTCCCAAGGTGACATATATTAATACTGCTTTTAATTTTGCTGAGTCTTGTTTCAGATGAGTGTCAGGGAATCAGATTTGTTACAACCTCTCCCGGGCTTTACCGACTAGGTGGTGCTGAGTGAAGAGGTTCTAGGCTCAAGGACGCAGTTGATGATGCTATATTTTCACTTGGCAAGGAATGGCTTCACTCCATCAGATTGATTTTGACATAAACCACAAATCCTGTGCTTACAGAATTTCTCACGAGTGGTCTTCTGGTTCTGGGGTATGAATCTGGTATCAACCACCCCTTTGCAGTTAAGCCAAACCTTGAGGTTTCGCTACGGTTTCACTCTGAGTGAACTCGCCCATCACAGTGAAACTAGGATAGAAAAAGGGGTCCTAACCCACAGAGGTGGGAGGAAGCAATCTGCTTTGTCACTCAAGCACGACAGGGCTTCTGCTGGAGACCAGAGGCAGCCAGGCAGGAGCATCCAGCATGAGGCAGGAGCATCCGCAACCCATGGCTGACACTTGGCATGATCTAAATTCCTGTCACTGGGCTATTCCTGGTCTTGGGTTTCTGAGAATTTCAATCCATTGATACGGGTCTCATTCAAATATAATGCAGTGAGAAAAGTCTTGACCAATGAGGAAGCGAAGGCTCAAAGATGAAAGATTTTTGTTCGGGGCCCCACAAAGAGCAGATAGCAGAGTTGAGAATGTTTGATTCCAAAGTACAAGGTCTGTCCTGTTATAACACATCACCATGACAATGACTGAAGAAAGCAGATGGCTTAATGAGGATAGTTAGGCTCATGCCTGTAATCCCAGCGCTTTGGGAGGCCAAAGTGGGTGGATCACCTGAGGTCAACAATTCGAGACCAGCCTGGCCAACATGGCAAAACCTCATCTGTACTGAAAATATAAAAATTAGCTGGGCATGGTGGCACACACCTGTAATCCCAGCTCCCCAGGAGGCTGAGACAGGAGAATCAGTTGAACATGGGAGGTGGAGGTTGCAGTGAGCTGAGATCCTGCCACTGCACTCCAGCCTGGGCAACAGAGCAAGACTTTGTCTCAAGAAAACGTAGGCTTGTTCTCTCAGCACCCCACACTCCACTGGATCTCGATTTTCTTATCTCCACACAGGGAATGGGAACAATGACCCCTGGCAGCTATACCAAAAATCTTCTACAATATAATAGTTGTTTTCAAATCTATGAGTGAAAAGTAAAGAAGAGCCTGGTGGGTGTGCAGGTGTGTGTATGTGTTTGGAGGTACAAAAAATCTTTTCATTACTATCTAACTATACTAGAAGAATTCACTTGCCAAATAAGTTATTATCTTAATTTAAGAGACTTGGTGATGCATTTGTTGGGATACCTGCCAAATTTACAAAATGCCTTTGCTCTTAAAATAAAAGCCATGCTTTTCCTTTTTATTCCTTAACAAATTCTTTTAGAGATGTTGCCTCCCTATGTTGCCCAGGCTGGTCTCAAACTCCTGGCTTCAAGCGATCCTCCCACTTCAGCCTCCCAAGTGGCTGGGATTACAGGTATGAGCCACTGTACCCGGCTAAGCCATGGTTTTTCAACAAGACCCTGATGCTGGAAACAGATGACTGGACCAAATGTAGATACTGGGTCCAGATTGAGTCCATCCAATTCTCTCTCCCAGGAATTTGGATTCGAGATTCAGTGTTAGACAATCTGCTTCTAGGTATGGTTGTGACTATAATGTGCAAATTCCTGATCTTCTGCAACGTGCACAGAGGAGTATAAATAGCTGATTTGTGGCAAGAGAAGAATTGAATTCTCTTTCCCAGGAATTTGGATTTGGGATTCAGTGTTAGACAATTTGGTTCTAGGTATGGTTGTGACTATAATGTACGAATTCCTGATCTTCTGCGACGTGCACAGAGGAATACAAATAGCTGATTCGTGGCAAGAGAAGAATTGAAGCAGATGTACAGAGAAAAGCAGAGATGAGAGACAGAGAAAAGGACTCCTTTGTGGGTTTCTCTCTCTATCCCTAGTGTCATGCCTCCCAAGGCTTGGCTGTGTCACTGTGGGATTCCACGGGATCCTCTGGTATCCTGATGCGTCATCACACCCTCTCTTCCTCCTTGGCTCCCTAACCTTTTCTCCTAAGTTAGATTGAAAGGTTCCTATTACTCACAACCAATAATCCATGAGGGCCATGATTTTTCTGTTTTGTATATCCTGCTGTATTCCCAGTGCCTAAAGCAGTGCCTGGTATCGTAAGAAATAAATATTCAACAAATACCTGTAGAATAAATAAAATCTGAAATCTTAACTTAATCAACATCCCAGCGGGTGGAAGGAACAGCTTGAGGATCTTTCCGCTTATTTTCAGCCTGCCAAATTTTCTATATTCGTGCAATGGGGCAAAGCTATGCCCAGAGAAGCATATGTTGTAATCACATTTGTGTCCAACCCTCTCTCCCTTATTCCAAAGATACATGCTTGCAGAATTTGTTGTGTCTGCAAAATAATGATATAGTTCCCTGTTGCAAAGCCTGGGGTAGACATAAACAATTATGCTCTAATCACAATTACAATCATTAAATTTATGAAATGCCACAGAAGAAGGAGGTAAGATGAGTGAAGGATGGTGAAAGACTTAGTGAATGAGAGGTCAAGGCCAAACATTTAAGGAAAGTTTCAGATGGTTACAGGCAAAAATTAAAGCACCAGGTGACTACAGGAAGCACAAACAATGGGAAACATATGGTTCAAGAATGTAGCAGGGGGTTGGGGCAAACAACCTCTAGGAAGAAAGACTGTCTCCCAAGGTCACAGCGATGAGTCACCTGGGATGCCTAGATGGATGGATGGATGAATGGATACTGGATTGATAGCTGGCTGGATGGATGGGTGATACTTCTGTCATATTTTTTTTTTTGAGGTGGGGGACCCAAGAAAAAAAGAGAGGCAACAATTGGATATGGTAGTCAGAAGTGACGTGAGTCACTTATGGGCTAAGGTGATTAAATATCCACTGTCTTGTCTCCATTCTTTCCTTCTACTATTGCTAAGACCACAGATACTAAAAATAAAGGTGGTGGTGACAGAAGATGGAAGGAGCCTGTGTCCCTAAATATTTACTTGGAAGAGAGCATTGCAACGGGGTTCAGCTACGTCGCATGTTACATGAACAAGAAGTCATTTTATATTATGTTAAGGCACTAATTGTAAAGTTGTTACAGCAGTTAGCCTACCTTGATCAATGCAAGTCAAATGTATTATATTTTAGCATCTCTACTGATTTCTCTGTCAAATTTGGGGGGAAAAATAACTTCAGGCCAATTATCTTTGATCTCTGGTTGGGAGAGGCCTAACAGGGAAATAAAGTAAGCATTTATTGAGCACCTATTATGTGCCTAGCAATTGGTTTAAGCACTTTAAATGGACCATGTCATTTTAACCCTTAGGGATAGGTCTCATTATCACCACTTGGTGAAATAAAGGCGAAGAGAAGTGAAGCCATTCTAAAAGAGGGAACAGAAATCATCATGGTTGAGTCCAATCTGGCTATAAACTGTTAAATCTCCCTTTAGCCATCAAGTCCTTTAAACACAGACAACAAATTCAGTTCAATTCAACAAACGCTTATGAAGTTTTTACTCAAGGCCAGGAACTGTGTTAAGTGATCCCAGGAACTCAGATTCTCCTATGGCGAGGGATGGTTAATGAATGTACATGGTACTATGCAGTCAAGGTTAAAAATGGGGTTTGGACAGTGTGCAGAGGGCACCTACAGGGAGAAATGTTGCGTGGCATTCAAGGGACTCTCCTCTCAACTCCAGCCACACTGCCATCTCCACACACAGGACACTTTCTCCTTCCCGCGCCATGAGAATCAGAGAAGTGATTCCAAAGCTATGCATGGCCAGGAGCAGCCCTGTGATGCCTGGCTTGCAAGTAACAAAACCCCAACCCAAACTCAGGGGAATTTGTCAATCTATGGAATTCAAGGAAGAGTTGCGTAGCCAAACTGTGAAAAGGTCAGGGAGGGAGCAAGACCTAGAAAAATACTGGAGCCACAGACTATCTGAATGTCTGAAATGTCCTCTCTTCACACTGTGGGCAGCCTGAAGGCCATCGGCTCCCAAGTTTTATGTCCTAGAGCTTCCACCAGTGCAAGGAAATGGAAACCTCCAGTTCTAAAAAAATCTGGGGAGGGGACCTTTTTTTTCCCTGAGCTTGTGGAAAGGTGCTTAACCACACACTAACCTTGATAAAAATGGCACCTCCCAAGGTAGCCACAAGAGGAGCAGGTAGGAACGGAGTTTCCAGGAGAAGAAGGGGTCAGTCAGGGGTAGGTGCCAAAAAACAACCCCAAAGATGTCCACAATGCCTCTCGAGAGAGTTGAGTAAGAAGAACGGTGCAGAACACTAGTGAACGATCCTTGCACAGGACTTCTTTGCAGGAGTTTAGGAGAATACAAACTTCAATCTTTGAATTTTTTTTCAAAGATCTTGATTAGCAAATGAGAACAAAACAAAAGGATTTGAAAAGATTATTATTTCTTACACCAACACACAATTCTTTTTGGTATTTCATTAGATGCTACCAGAGACATAAACCCTGTGGTTTGAAAAAGAAAAAAAAAAGGGACCATTTAAGGACATTGGGTGAGGCCCTTTCAGCAACAATGGAACTTTAAGTACTTGACAATTTGTATGCTGTCGGTATGTAAGCATTGAGCCTCACAAACCCCACAGCTGCATGTTTACAGTTTAGACCATCTCTGTGAATTGCATCCTTATGTTCTGTATTTTAAAAGGCCATTTTCAGCTCCTACTTAGCTTCCACTCAGAAATACCATTCACATCAGGTCTCTGTGCATGCGTGTGGTTTTTTAATCCACACATTGTCGGGACCGGCCACGGCAATTTTCCCCATTGTGTTTGCCTTCCATACCCTGTTCCACGCTGAAATTCAGAATTCGGATGTTTGTCAAAACTCAGGGGCCCTGTTTGATCTTATTACTTTGGCACATTTTAATAGTGGGCAAAAATAAAACAAAAAAGAAACTAACGGGTTTTAAGTTCCTGATTGGTGTCAGGCCCAGGGTCAAGTACTTTAGATCTCCGATTAATTCTGAAAAGCACAGGCTTATGGGTTGGAGAGCCGTGGGTTCAAATCCTCATCCGGCCACCTTTTTGCTATGAGACCTGGACAAATTATTACGTCGAACCTTAGGGAATTGATGATCGGCTACTGTTTTTCCCTACAAAAACAGTCATTTCATGCAGTTCAACCTAATAATTCACCTCTTTCAGCCTCACCTGCAAAATAAGAATAATAATACCACCTTTCTCTCAGGGTAAGCATGAGGATGAAACAGGACAATACGCATAAAACAATAAACACTAAGACAAGCGTCTGATACATGTTAGCCATGGTTGGTATTTACACACATTAAATAATTTCATCTTCATTATAACCCTATGTGCTAGGTATTCTTATTCCCATTCTGCAGGTCAGGAAGCTGAGCAAGAAGATGTTACCAATAACCCGACCACAGTCACATAACACCTAAGTGGGGAGGCTAGAGACGAAGTTCGATCCGTCTGACTCTCAAGTTTGTGGTCTTCCCATACCGCCTACCTAGCTGTGGTAGGTGCAGATAGAATCACTGTGACTGGGTCCTGAAGGGGCCTGGACAGGCTGAGGTCCGGAGACCAGAGCTCATTGGAGAGTTAGCTTAGATGGTTCTAGGACACTGGGGGCTGGCAAGGAGGGTGGACCGGACAAGCCAAGGAGCCAGCAGCATTTTTTTGAATGCTGTGTCTTGAGTCTTCCATAGATTCACAATAGCTTCAGGAAATTCTCATGCAGGAAAAGGGTGAGAATGAACACTTTGTGAATTAACATGAAAACGCTACATTTCAGGGTTTCCAAGAAGGCCCAAGATGGTAAGAAATCAAGTCATCCAGATACTAGGAAAAAGTGATTCTTTTACTTAGATTTCTGTAAAGGGAGCAAACACGACACTGTGTGTGGTCACACATAACCCACAGATTTCACTAAAATGTGACAGTTTCTTCCCTGATATGAAGATGGGATGTGCCTCATAATATTCCTTTGAGAAAATAATACTCAGTGTAGGTTGGTCTTACTCTTACAAATCTCGGCAATGTGTCATTGGCTCAAATCTTCTAAGTAATAAATTTTTAAGAAACATTTTCAAGAAAATAGGTCTACGTATACTGTAAGAAGAAAAAAAAACCACTTCAACAAATATTTTATTTTTAATGTTGAAAACTGGGGACTCCACACACTATCCAACATTAGAGCAGGTGTTAACTAAATTTAAGTCTGCCATTTACAGTCAAAAGCAACAAGAAAAAAACATAATTCTGAAAAATAGCTTAATATGTTTTTTGAGATACTTATAAAGGAAGGAAACAGGCTGCCGAGGTATATGTACACCATGTATGTAAACCTCTCTTGCTTCCATTACCTTACTTGAAAAATCACCAGATGAGACCCCATCTCTACTAAAAATACAAAAATTAGCCAGGTGTGGTGATGCGCGCCTATAGTCCCAGCTACTCAAGAGGCTAAGGCAAGAGAATCACTTGATCCCAGAAGGTGGAGGTTGCAGTGAGCCAAGATCTTGCCACTAAACTCCAGCCTGGGTGGAAGAGCAAGACTCCGTCCAAACAAAAAAAAAAAAGAGAGAGAGAAAGGAAAAATCGCCAGAGGTTGTTATTATACGGAGACAAAGTTATTTAACACATGTGAGCAACAATGATAACAAGAATCATATGGCTACAACTATATTGTAAATAAAAACTTAGGTATGAGGGGAAGAAGACTGAAAGGAAGTACTGAAAAGTCCTGAAAGTTTCTAGGTTAAGGTGGTGGAAGCATTAGTGATTTTTTTTTCTATGATCTGCCGGTGTCTTGAATGTACATGTATTATTTTTAGAATGGGTTAAAAAATGAACGTAGAATAAGTAACTCTGCTACTATTCTGCCAGTAGTTTTCAAACGTTAGGGCTGAGCAGAACCACCTGGGAAGCTACATACAAATGCAGCCTCTTAGGATGCCTTCCAGAGATTCTAACTCAGTTGGTTGTAATCTCCCAAGTGACTCAGGAATTATATTTTGAGAAATAGTGTTGTAGTGAATTGCAAACAAAGTAGTAACTATTGCACTTACATAGTGATTTTTCATACTGACTTTCTCTGGGGTCTTTGGGTTCACTGAGGAGTAGGGAAGAGTCGAATGTGTAGAAGTTGAGAGAGTTGACGTTTCCCCCTTAAAACAATGTCCTTCCCTCACATCTGTTGTATATACCACATTTTGGCAAAACGTTTAGTTGTTTCTGTTTTTTTTAAAGGTTCTGCATCTAAAAACTAAAATCAAAAACCTTGCAAGAGATTTATCTCCATTTTCTGAGTTCAGAATGGAAATGGTTACATCAGCATTTGATTTTGCACATAACTTGCTATTTTCTGAGCTGGGGGAGTTAGGCTATCTCAGCTTAGTTATCTTTGTAGAGGGAAGAAGAGGATAAATAACATTTGCTGATCAACTTACTATATCTCAGATTCTTTACAAACATTACCTCATCTAATCCTCTTGGAGACTCTTAGGTTCTTAGTATTCCTAGTTTATAAAGGGAGATACTTAAGTGTAGAATGCTACTCCACTTCCAAGTAGGAGTGTAGAGATTCCCCCATGGTCACTATTGTCCCCAAAATTCCAGGTCTTTCCATTCCCTCACACTGCCCATTGATGGGTCAGCCAGCCTCTCCAAATGGAGAAAATATGACAAAAAAAAAAAAAAAAAAGGAGTCGTGACATTTGAGTCAGGATGAGATTCGGCTGTGAGTGACAACAGTGGTTTTAGTAAGTCAGATGTTTACTTCTCTCATTTAAAGTGTGGGAAATGGGGGTGACGGCCAACCATCATTAGAAACCCAGGTTCCTGACATTTGGGGCTGGATGATTTATTATATTTTTTTAAAAAATAGAAATCCAGGTTCCTTCTACATATTTGCTCCTCTATCTTCAACACACAGCTCCAACTTGGGGTCTGAGTTGCCTGCTTGAACTCTAACTGCTTTAACGTCAGCATTCTAGTCAGCCGGCAAAAGAAAAGGACAACGAAGGACCTGTCCTCAGCCTGTATACACTCTTAGCACAAGTATTGTATTGCTGTGCTTCTCTAACCATAGTGAAAGGCTTTTTTTTTTTTTCTCAGACCTTCGGCAAATAATTTTGTGAAGAGTACCCTCCTCCAGAAGAGATTTTAAAAAAACATTGAGAATTGCTAGAAAAAGGAAATTAAAAAGGATATACAAAATATAAGTCCATTTTAAAATTACTACATGGAACAGACATGAGCTTAATTCTGACAAATAGTCACGAACTTTTCTAAAGGTTTACTCTCAAGCTCTGAACTTATCTCTCAGTGGATCAGTTACAAACCCTACGGAAGCCCTGAGATACGACAGTTCTGCTAAAGTCCCCTTTACTAGAACTTCATCAAAGGATCACTCTAGCTGCAAAGGAAAGCAGGGAAATATAGTCTCTTCCCAGGCTGTTGAAAATTAGGTTTTTTATTAGTAGGTAATAAAGTGAGAACAGATAGTTGAAGACACTCAGCAGTGTCTGCAACACTGATCTTAAAATGAAACAAGGCCTACCGTTGTCTGTAGGAGACATAAACTGAAATCTCCACCTAAAATGATAAACCCATATAACTTTATAATAATAACGAAGCCAGGCACGTGGCTCATGCCTGAAACCCCAGCACTTTGGGAAGCCGAGGTGGGTGGATCACCTGAGGTCAGGAGTTTGAGACCAGCCCGGCCAACATGGTGAAACCCTGTCTCCATTAAAAATACAAAAAGTAGCCAGACATGATGGCATGCACCTGTAATCCCAGCTACTCAGGAAGCTGAGGCAGAAGAACCACTTGAACCCAAGAAGTGGAGGTTGCAGTGAGCTGAGATCGTGCCATTTCACTCCAGCCTAGGCAAAGAGAGAGTAAAATGGTGTCTCAATAATAATAATAATAATAACAAATAACTACTATAATGTAAAAAAGCGATGGAAACCTCTTTTACGAACCATAATAAGGATTTCTAGATAAAGGAAATGAATACACAGATTCTGCAACTCTCACTGAGGCTAGCACACTTCCAGATATGGGTGTGTTGACGCACAGCCATGTGGAAGCACATTTCAACTAAAAACAGTGATGATGTCTGTCAATGACCCGGAGTCCAAACGGAGAAAACACTTCCACTTAGCTGAAAGTGGCATCTAAACTTCTCATCATCTCATCCCAAATTCAGGCCAGAAAACAGCTACACACATTCTGGTTCTAAAGACATGCATATGAAAATAAGAAATCAAAGACTAAGCATGTACTAAATACTAGGATTATGGTGTATGATAAATATACAGGCAAAGTCGAAGAATTGCTGGAAGATTTAAGAGAAAAGAAGAGGCTGTTGTGGCCCTGGTGATGGTGATGGTGATGGTGATGATGATGATGATGATGATAGCTGAAACAAGTACCACTAACTTTGATCATTAATAATTATAGCTTCAATAATGATACTGAATATCTTGTAAAGCACTTTAATAAATAAAAAGGTCAACTGCAGAAAAGCATGTCAAAATGAATACAGATTAATGAGATCGAGATGAATGGTGTAGCTTTTCTCTGTACAGAAAAAAACTCTTACCATATCCCCTCTCTGAATCTTCAAGTCTATGTTGCCAAGTGGCAACAGCAAGGTGAACACCCATGAAATTCTGTCCATGTGGAGGTCTCATGCCTACGGGAGGCAGTGCAACTTTGCAGGAGATGTGACCCAGGACCTCTGCAGAGTTGAGAATGTATATGATAAGAATATTTTTTTCTTTTTTGGGGGAGTTGGGGAGACAGTCTCATTCTGTTACTCAGGCTGGATTGCAGTGGTACGATCATAGCTCACTGTAGCCTCAACCTCCTAGGCTCAAGCAATCCTCCCATCTCAGCTTCCTGAGTAGCTAGGACTACAGGCACACTCTACCATGCCTAACTAATTTATTTTTCTTTTTTTGTAGAGATGGAGTCTCACTGTTTTGGCCAAGCTGCTCTCAAACTCCTAGGCTCAAGCAATCCTCCCGACTCTGCCTCCCAAAGTGCTAGGATTATAGGCATGAGCCACCACGGCTGGCCTATAAGCATTTTTAAGCTAATACAAAAAGGAATGAGTAAACGAGTGAATGAATGAACAAGTAAGCCAGCTCACACAAGGCTTGGCCACCCTATCACCCAATGAGACCATCTGGTGCACCAGACATGGAGTTGGTTGCAACACTGCTGACCACTGTCTCCAGAGAAGCAGACCTCCTAACACACTTGTCCCTACGGAGAATCTAGTTTAACTCCTACCTCTGAACCAGAGCCACTCCTTTTTAGGCTAACAGATCAATTACTTGAAGCGATTAAGGGACCAGCGTAAAAAGCTACATTTACAAAGTGAAGGGGAATGCGGGGTGGGAGGCCAAGAAAGACCCAAGAGTGGTTTAGGAAAACCAGCAGAGAGTTACTGACCACAAACCTGAGCGTGCAATGGGACAGGAGGCTGGCAGAGAGCCAGCGAAGACTTTCTTAGGACTCTAAAAACCTGAAAAACCTCTCTTAGACAAGGAGAGTCGAAGCAATAAAACCTTCAGTTTCCAAACTAGAGAGAAAACAAAATGAAACTTGGTTTGCGTAACTGGTGAACTCTCTTGGGTAACAGGGCTCTAAGAGAGGAGGGGGGAAGAAACTCACACCCTCTTCTGTATTTTACACCCTCTCAAATGATTGAAATGCTTTTCTGGCTTCCTTTAACAAGTACACCAACTTGAAAAGCTCAGAGTATGTTTTCTCCAAATTAAGACAAAAAAGTCATTGTCAGGTTGTCAAAAATGTATGTAGCAAGTAATAATAAATGCTCTTAGGAGAGGAGTACAATGTGAGACTCACCTGAATAACAAAGCCCCTTAACTATGTGCATCAGAAGATAGTGATCATACATTTGATTAAAAACTATTAGCCTGGAAATGTACAGGCAGACTTCACAGTCTATGGAATAAATGGGAATCATAAAAAGAGAAGGTCAGTGGTTTGCAACATTATATGCTGCCTCCATGCATTCACGTATGGGCTGCATCCCTTGAGAGTACACTCCCTACATTCTGAGTCCCAGGGTACATGGGGGTAGGGAGGGACATAGTAAGAAACAACCTGCCCTGGAAGTGTATTGTCAAAATCTTCTGTGCTGAGTGAGGATGCTACTTGAAAAAGTTTCTGTGGAGTTTATAGTCAACACACCCACATTTCTCTTCCACTCCCTGACCAGCATAGAATCACTAATCAAAAGAGATGAGAAAAACTTGATCTGTGCTCTTTGAAGAAATAAATAAAACGTTAAAAGAGACCTTTCCGTTGATTCATTTGAATTATCGATTTGAAGCTTGCACCACTGACTAAAGGAAGAAGCAAGCCGGCTCCTGGATTATTGACATCTCTTGCATACCCTCTCATGCCGTGAACTTCTGTGCCTCTTCCTTCCTCCCTAGCAGCAGCCTGCCTGCCGCACTAGTCCAAACCTGAACGCCCATCTGCCTCACTCATTGCCAAAGAGCTTTGCCCATCTGTGTCCAATAATGATAGAAGGCAGATGCTCCACCCTTCCAGACTATGAGAATTTTCTATCGATGGTGAGTAAAAATCCTAGCAATCCATCAAGAAAAAAGGCATCTGGACTGATAACGTCATTTCCAAAGAAAGCAAGGAGACCGTTTTGCTGGAGGACACTTTAAAAGCACAATTTGCTTTTCAGAAGTAATCTCAGCTTAGGGCCCTTCCCAGCTGGTTTCTGGAAAACACACACACACACACACACACACACACACACACACACAACACACACACACACACACACACACACACACACACACACAGACATCAGATACACATTCCTAAGAACAAACTGGAGCATGATGTTCTTTCGGACCAAGTGTGGGTTTCAACATTTACAAGTTTTGTAAACATGAGGCACTGCAGCTGACCTGCACTGCCTTGGTGTGAGGGATATAGCTTAACTTTTGTCTTTGGAGTCAATCTGCTCAATCTTGGAATGATAAGTCTTGAGGAGGAGCTATCAAACTATATCAGGAATATTCTGCGTTTATTTTGGAATAGGAAACAAATTCTTTTTCACAGAAGATGTTTCAAGATAATTCTAAATGCTTGAATACTAATTGGTTGCCTTGAACATGCTTAAATATGTGACACAAAGGTTTGGGTAACTTTTTGGTCATAGAGGGGGAAAAAAACTTGAAACAAAGTGTTTTTCAATGAGTCAATTTGGGCCAAAGTTGGTTTACATAGAGCTCTTATCTAAGACTAACTATCACCAGTTAGCAAAACACAGGTTAACCCCAGAAACCTCCTCCTCCTTCCCGGCTTCTTTCCCTAATGGCACAGACCCTGGCCATCTTTGCTGACCACACGCTGCCTCATTTAATTGACTGCTACTTTCTATTTGCACATTGACATTTAGATGTTTTATTTTTTTTTTTCAGTCCAGAAACCACTTACTTCAATAATGGTTGACAACAGGATATTTTCCACTAGCACTGTTTACTAGCTTTAAAAAAAAAAAAAAAAAAAAAAACCTACAAATAAAGATTCTTTTTTTATGTGACCCTTTTCCTGCCAATAGGTTGTGATAAATAAGTTGGCTTTTAGTTCCCAAGTTTACGTAAATATGAATGACTACAGTAACGTGTGAACAAGACAGACATGTAAAGGTCTTTAAACCAGAGTTTAACAAAAAGGTCCTGTCTGTCAATGAAATAAAGCTGTTTTGAATTTGTTCCCAATCACTGGGCTCTTTTGCTGGAAGCCCATGTTTGCTTGGTGGTGATTAATGTGAAAAGCGCACGCCGCCTTCGCTGAGCGCGTAAGAGAACTGGCAACTCTAAACAGCATTCATCACACTCACAATTACTTGCTACATGCTCAAGTTTTCTTTATTTTCCACCATTCCAGGTCAAGGGGATACCCAGGTGCATTTACGTTTGCCAAGCACGGCGCAGGGCCCACTTTTCCCCGAAGTGAGATGTCACATGTGGGGAGTTCCAGTACTTTCTTTCCAGGTAGTTCATCTGGTCTGCACTTTACTGATCAAATGACTCTACCAAGTCAAGTCGGAAACTTAGACATAACTACTTCTCAGGTGCACACCAAGATAGATGCATATCTTAGGCCTGTGCGTAAGACAACTGTGAAGTGTTTGGCTGGGAAGCGGTTAAGTGTGGGCATCCGATCCAAGGAACCACTTTCGGCATTCATTCTCTAGCTCCTCTCTCGCTTTCTTTCTTTTATTATTTTTTTTATTGTTATTATTTTTTTTTTGAGATAAGTTCTGGCTGTATAGCTCAGGCTGGAAGGCAGTGGTGAGGTCATATCTCACTGCAGCCTTGGCCTACTGGGCTCAAGCCATCCTCCCACCTCAGGGAGCACAGGCATGCACAACCACGCCTGGCTAATTTTTTTGTTGTTGTTGTTTTTTGCAGAGATGGGGGTCTCACCATGTTGCCCAGGTCTCGAACTCCTAAGCTCAAGTGATCCTCCTGCCTCAGCCTCCCAAAGTGTTGAGATTACAGGAATGAGCCACCGCGCCCAGCTACTTCTCTCTCTTGAGCTTCCTACACATGCAATGCTTTCTGAAAACCATGTGGCACGTGAACATATGACTGTGCATTCAGGAGGAAGGAGTGTGTCAGGCAGCACAGAGCTACTCTCAGGAACACAGGTTTAAGTCCTGACTTTGCACCTTATCACTGAACAACTCCTGCAAATACAGATACATAACACAATGGGACATAATTGTCCTCACCCCCAAGATGGTTAAAGGCTTTATATGAGCTAGTTATGGGAAGCGCTTGGCACAGTGCTGGCATTCTTAGGCAGTTCATAAATGTCATTGGTTACTGTTGCTACTATTTTTATAAGGATTACAGGGTCTTTCACCCAATGCTCTCTCCTCAATCACTCTTATCAGATTCCACTAACATGAATGGTGTGTCCATAATGGGTTAGGGATCTTCCAGAGCCCCCCTCCCATCCCCTGTGCACTTGTACATGCAGCTAATAGCCCCAAAGACTGACCATGGCCAATGCAAAGGCAGGAAGATCAATGAGAAAATCTGTGAGTTCTGCTTTTGTGCAGGCTTTCTTCTCAAAACTAATTATTTATTGGCTCATTTAGGTGCCTTGCCTGGATCACAGGCATTCCCAGGAGAGGCCCTCTCAGGAGGCTGGCCTCTTTGGAAGGTTCCAGAAGGGAAGAGAAGAAAGGACTTTTCATTTGCAGATGACTCGCAACACTGTCAGCAGCACAGTCATTCCATTCGAACCACAAAGTCCTCACTAATACCCACGTTCTGTGCATTTGCCAGGCACTACCGCAGGCACAGCGAATACAGCTGCAGATGAGTTTACCTTCTTGTAGGGAAGACCAACTCGAAATACACAAAAGCATAATATGCAGGTGGTGATAAGTGCCCCCCCCGCCCCCCACCCACACGCACAAATTAAAAACCCAGGGCAGTCAGAGAAGGAGCATGAAGTATTAGTACTATTCCATGTGGCAGTGCTCAAGGAAGGTCTCTATTGAGGAGATGTTAGGGCAGACACTATAAAGGGTAAAGGGGTAGCCCTCACAGGAGCCGAGAAGAGCATCTCAGATGCAGGGAAGCCCAAACGTGGAGTTTTCATAAAGTTTTTAAGAAAGATCAAGGAGGTCAGGACAGCTGAAGCAGAGAGAGAGAAAGAGAGAGAGAGAGAGCGAGAGCAGACAACAGCCATTGATGTCAAGGGAGGAACAGGGACTCAAGTCATGCAGGACCTTGCAAAGGGTTTTAGCTTTTACTCAGATTTTAGAAAGCTTTGATCTGATGTGTTTTAAAGCAATGGTTTTCGACAGTGAATATCAGAATCACCAGAAGCAAAGAAAGACCTCACTCAGAGCAAAGGGGATGGCCGGCCCTATGAAGGCTGGAGCCCCAGACAGGCCCTAGACAGGGCCTCCAAGGATTGCATCCAGCTATGCTCCTTTCAGGGAGACCTCACTAATAACCGCCTTCTTATTCATTTCGCGGATGCTCCCTTCCAGAGCCGTCCTTCAACAGAGCACTTAACTGTGGCATGCAGAATGGCCTTTCAGAGATAGTTCATAGGTACAGACCTGCCATCTCTGCCAACAAGCCAGTCCCATCTGCCAGTGTCTTCGACTGCAATGGTAGCTACCTTTTCAGCTGCGACTGTAGTCTGGAATGAAATCGAGGCAGCCAAGGCTTGAGAAAGTTGAAATGGAAAATGGTGACAAGCCACATCTGCATGGTACCTCGTTTCACCTGGACCATCGCCAGAGGGAAATTCTCCAAGGAGCAAAGTCCTTCTGGTAGAAGGCAGGTGGTCTCTTGAGGCGGCAAACTCTCATGGCACAGAGCCTGAGAAATGCAAATTCACCGATTGAATTAAGTGGGCACCTGAATGCTTGCTTAATCCAGCTCTATTGTTCAGTTCTGCTGGCCTTGCCAGCTGTAAAGAGGTGAGCTTTCAGAAATAAGGGGGAAAGAAATCCAATGAGGCTTCCTGGAAATTATTCCCTCCTTCCTTCCCTCCCTTCCTCCCTTCTTCCCTTCCCCCTTCCTTCCTTCCGTCCTTCCTTCCTTCCACGGATCCTATGTTGAGCTCAAATGAGTGCCTAATTGTGCACTTGATAATGATGTTAAAATGGTGACGAAGGCAGATTCCTTCCCAGCCCTGATGGAGTCTACTATGTCCCACTGGGTGACACAGATAATAAACAAGTACATGAGTAAGGCAGGTACTGCCTGTGCTCAGTGTGCGGGAGGAAGCAGGGCCTCACGAATGATGATAACCAGAGGGGGTATGGAAGGTGGGCTTACAGGAGGCCTCTCTGGAAGGAACCCTCCACGTGGAACAGTGGAGGGAGGGGAATGATTTAGGAAGAGAGGACGGCAAACTCAAAGATTAGTAGATGAAAAGGTTCTTGGGCAGTGCACAAAAAGAAAAAGCAGGACATAGGAGACAGGTCTGAAGGAGAAGCTGGAGGTTGGGATTATCAAAGGTTCCACAGATCATGATGAACAGACTGGATTTGGACTTTAATGTCCAAGGCAGTAGGGAAATGTGGGAAGGTGGTACAAAGAGGAGAGACATGAGCTAATGAAACTGTCTAAGGTATTCAAGAACAATGCCTGGGAGCAACAGTCATGAGAATGAAGGCATCTTTGCAAAACTGTGACCGTAAGAGGAAACTGACATAGCTGACTCCATCTTGCTTCTGGCCCCACGGGCTGGCAGTCCTCACTCATCCCTGGGCATAGGGCAAGATAACACGGGAAGAATTTAGTTATACTTTAATCTTAAAGCAAAAATGATAACAGCCTTTCCCGAAATGAAACCACCTTTGTAAAGCTCCTAAAAGGCCACAGCGTTAGGATTAGGAGAGGGGTCTGAATTCGGCTAAGATGTAGGCATAGGAGGTCACAAGATTTGGAACTTCCCCAATTATTCCTGTACATCACTACTGTAGAACCTAACACTGGTTTTTTTGGAACGGTTTTCAGACTTTTGCATTCTGATGACCCACTGACCCCACCCAGACCCGGGACTCATGATTCAACTGGAACCGAGGCTGACCCAGTGCACGAGGACCATTTTCCACACCCCTCTGATTTCATCCCCAACCAATCAGCATTTTCCATTCCCTAGCTCCCTTCCTGCCAAACTACCCTGGGAAAACCCTAGCCTCCAAATTTTGGGGGAGGCTGATTTGGGTAATAATAAACTCTTGTCCTTTTGCTTGGCTGGACTTGTGTTAATTAAACTCTTTCTTTACTGCCATAATGTTATCTCAGTGAACTGGGTTTTACCTGTGCAGCAGACAAGAAGAATCCATCGAGCAATGATAAGAACTAAGGAAGCTTCCGAAGCCTTTGTTCACTCTAGCAAGCTTTTAAGGTTTATCTCCATTTCCCCATAGCGAAGAGAAACAAGAACACTAATAATAAGTAAGGTGGGAAGTGGAGAGTGAGTCCTAGAGACACACACAGGCATACACCTAAGTGCTTCCCTAAGCAACCTACGAACTCCCAGCAACCCGTTCACCCTTTGCACACACGCAGGTGCTCAGGGCCATCCATGCTCCGCTTCTATGAACACAGACTCCTGGCGCCATTTGCACTGGCCATCAGAACCTCCATTATAAACTGAGTATCCTCCCAGCACATTCTTGTCTCTCTTCCAACACAACATTAGAATGCCTTTCCAGGGCAGACAATTCATAAATAAGTTAAGCTTATTTGCATCCTTCCTCACACCCGGTGCTGTGAATGCCTTAGGCATCTCCTGACCCACTCACATGGAGTAGCAGCCCATGAATTGTACCCTCCTCACTCAGGGCTGACTCTCTACTGTCACCTTCTCTCATTTAATCCTCGCAGGAACACGAAGAGGTTGGCAGTGCCTGACGGACGCCTAAATCACTGCTTTGTTCAATGTCTTTCCAGGAAAACTATTTCCTGTGCTTGACAAGCCACACGAGAATCCGCAGCAACAGCTCCTGAAGATGCTCCAGGTGTCTCCACATCTGCGTTCCTAGACAAGCCTCAAATCCCTCAACAAACGTGATGATGACGACGCACGGGCTCTGCAGGTGCTGAGTCAGCACTTTTCATGCATTATCTCATTTAATCTTCAAAATAACCTTTAGGGCTAGATATTATTCCTATTTTTACAGATAAGGAAACTGAGACTTACAGTGGAACCCATCGAACTCCACAAGCTATGCCCTAAACCATCATCTTAAATTCTCAACCATGTTATCTTTCTAAATGACTAAGGATGGGTTCGTATTTTCTTTGCCTTGTATTTCAACACTTGGTATATGTCAGTGAAAGGAGCCCCACTCTTGTACAACAATCTTACGAATTGCATCTAAACCCACATTTTGCCTGTGATGGAAGAAAACTCTTTATCAGCTAGAGGATTTATAAAGATCATTTACATAAACACTAGACATGTTGCTGTAGTGCCTTGTTGAGAACTAGAAAATTGTGCACACTTCTGAGGCTTCTAAAATACAAATATTTGGCAATTTGTCCTCAAATGGCCTGGCTAGAGTCATCTCCAGGAAAATCTGGGGTTCTGATTCATGCAGCATTCTGGTTAACTGAAAATTGCCAGTTTTTGCTCCATACTAGTCTCATTATCTTTGACAATTCCTGCTTTAAAATTGATTTCAGGAAGAGCAGCAACAGCTATCATCATCTGGCTGTTTAGGTTTCCCAACTCTTTAGATCCCACAGAAATGGATGTTTGCTCTATTTTCATTTTTATTTGTATTTGTATTTTGAGCTATTTTTATTCTGTTTTCTTCTGGCTCTTGAAGACCTGTGGATTTTTCTTGAGGTTTCTTGAGGTGCTGGCACGTCAATCCAAAAGAGAAGGAAAAATATCACTCTAGCAGGCAACAGTCAGTGTTTCTAGTGATGGCTTAAAGGACAAAGTAGACCCAAGCTTGTTTCCAAATCCGTTCTTGGAATTCTTCACTGGGTTTTCCAGATATCCCTGAGAGGGGCCCAAATATTGCAGGCTTTTGTTTGGTTTTGTTTTATTTCCTGCTTTTGTTTTGTAGTTATTCTGTCCCTCCTATAGCAGAGACCAAGTTAGTTTATATGGTTTTAACTAATATTCCATATCCAGACTGGCAACCTGTGGACAGAATTCAGCCTGATGTGATGTGATGGGGCCCAGATACGCACACCAGGAAATATTCCGATTTCGGAACAAAAAATAAGAACACTTCGAAAACATGGCTATAAACAGCAGAGGTGGCTTGGGCTGGGTAACCATATCTGAAACACGAATGTTGTTTTTTTATCCAAAATACCTTAAGGTCTACTCCACATACTGCAAGCAATGTGAACATTTCCTATCCCACTCCTTCTGCTGAAATAAATCCTTCTTCAGCAGAAGTGGGGAAATAGCTCAAAAGCACCATCCAGATTTGGTGGGAGATTTGGCGTGGCACCAACTTTCAAACAGTATAATGGTTTATCAACCTCCCTCTTCTTTGCTGCATTCAACAAGCAGGGTACCTGCCAAAACCCTGCTAAAAATATCCTCGGCATCTGTAGCCCATCAGCCATCTCTGGCTGATTTGGGTGGGTAATTGACCTTTTGAGCAGGTGGACAGCCAGAAATTTATTTTTTTTCCTGGATTGAGTCTGAGTTGACTTAAAACAGATGTTCCTTCAATGCCGATTCGACATTTATAATGGAAATACTATCAAACACTGTTCAAGGGGCTGGTAGAACCCAGAATGCACAAAGAAGGGCCCTGTGATGTTTCAGGCCTGAAGGAGTTAAATAAAGCCACCTTCCTCCTCCGGCTGAAAACCAGGAGGTACCTCTTGCAGGGGAAATAGGAAAGGAAGCTGTCACTTCTTATTTTCAGGTTTGCAGAAAAGCCTTTTTTTAAATGTAAACATTCATTAAACTAATTTGAAGTTGTCATTACTCTCCACCCCTGCTGTTTTATATCAGATTATTCCTAAGTGCTTGGTGAAGAATCCCATAAAGCCACACTCGATTCCTCTGCAGGGGATAATCGCATAGTTTGCACTGTGATTTACACCGCACGGCACGGGGAAGTGTCCTCAACTTTGACAGGCCTTGGTTCCCTGGCAAACAGTCTCTGCCTTCCCTATGGAAATAAATTCCAGTTGTCCCTCCATGACTATTATGAGGTCCCCATTACCTTTTCTCCATCCAACTGAAGATAATTAAAAGCAGTTCAAAGCACATACCAGAAGGTATTGGGCATTTTATTAATAAAGGGAGAACTAAGAAAATGGTATGTCTCATTATGGTTTTAAACTGTAAGATACACTTATGCTTCTTCCTTGTTTTCCCTCTCCCCAGTCTCCCCAGCCTTGAGTCTGCTGCCCCCAGTCTCCCTAACCTTCAGTCTGGGGTGGCCAGTCATTCTGTGCTATGAGATCACGTGGGGTGGGGAGGTATATTTCACCCTTGCATCTTCTAGCTGAAATTTTGCTGATAAGGCATCACAAACCATAGTCTCCCTTGAAGAAAATGATTCTAAGGTGGGGAGGGGCTGTGAAAAGAATGCAGGCACGACAGGGGGAGGCCAGGGTCTGAAGTCCCACTTTGCCAATATCACGGTGACCCTCAGTTACTGTACATCCCATGTATGTAATGGGCATCATAGTGTCTACCAAGTAAGGCTGCTAAAACCTTGACAGGAGGTGGTGAGTATACTCAAAAAACCCAGTACAGAGCCTGACATAGAGGCATATTAGCTATGATCAGTATTGCTATTAATATGCTCAAAACCGTAATGACCCTAAGAGAAGTAGCCCTGAGCAAAATTAAGACATGCCCAGTTTGTTTTCAGTGCAGCTATAACTCTTCTGTTTCTTTCCTCCCATTCTTTGCCCCTGAACCAATGCTGTCCTGGATCAGTGCTCACACAGGCTTAAAATGGACCTGTTCTCTGTCCCAATGTCTCTAGTGATGCTTTCTAAATAAACTAACTCCCGTCTAGAAATCAGCAGCTTCTAGTTGTTGAATGGGTATCCCCACAGGTAAAATTTGCATTTTGCAAGAGATCTGAATGCTTTACACTCAGAGTGCCAAGTGCTTTGGTACTTATACCAGTACTCCCACACTCACTGCACACATTCCAAGTGGATCGTGGAACTGCATTCTTCTTGGTTTGCCAAGCCCTTAGAAGGGAGTAATCTTGTAATTCATCACCAGTCAGTGCCAGGCTAATACAATAAGATACTACTAAGCACAAATTGGAAAAATCCAGTCTGCACCAACCATAAATTTGGAATCCAGACATGGCTTTAGAGTCCTTCTTAACATTTTATGCAGTCAAGTCAGGCTTTGGGGTTGGCACACAAAATGAGATCTGGTTATCATTTCTGCCTCAACATTAAGGATTGAGAGGCTCTCAGCACGAAGGCCACCCAATGTACCTCCCTTGCATTCAAGGGGCACGTCCCTTAGAGAGGCTGTCTGGTATGAATATGAGTGTATAAGTCTGAATTCCAGTCTGAATGTTCTGCCATTTACTAGCTGTGCAAGCTTCAGCAAATTCCTTAGCCTCTCTGTGCTTGCTTTTCCATCGGTAAAATAACAACATCTATTTCATAGTGCTTTTGGGTGGATGGAAGTTCTTAGAATGGCCCGTGGCATACAATAAGCTTTAATCAACCAATGTTCATTTCAATAAAATTATTGGCCACTATCCCTCCAATCATAGCAAACACCTAACTCTCCAAAGGCACCTGCAAGGATACTGAGGGTCTTAACAAACAGAGAATATGGACTAAAGCTATTCTCCATACAGTGACAATGGCCTCATTGGTTACATTAAACAAAGATGAAAATTGTAGCTCAGCTCGTAATTAGATTTACAAAATGAGACTAGGAAATACTCCTCAAGTGCCCAGTTGCTTTTGAAGACATAAGACATATGTCAATGCATTCTTCTTGGTTTGCCAAGCCCTTAGAAGGGAGCAATCTTGCTATTCATCACCAGTCAGTGCTGGTCTAATATAATAAGATGCTACTAAGCACAAATTGGAAAAATCCAGTCTGCACAAAGCATAACTTGAGGCTTCTATCCATCTTCAGTGGCATCAGAAAGCATGGGCATCCATGCTGATACCATCACTTCAGTTTTCAAGAACCTTACCAATCAACAGCCAGTGGCCAAAAGCCTCATTGGAGAGGGAGATGGGCTATAAAACACATGACAGTCAGCACTCACAGTGTGGCCATCATAACAGCATTGTAGTATTTTTGCAATTTCCAAAACTATTTTTGGAACTACTGCAGATAGAATCTCACCAAATTCGAGGAAATGAATTAGCAAGAAAAATCAGGCTTGGTGGGTTTTTATGTTCTCCTCCCCACCCCCACCGCCCAAGTATAGATGAGGACAATGGTGGTTGACACAGAAACAACGATGGATTAACTACACGTCTGGTTTGTATCCAGAAATATAATCAGTTTGAGCTCATTTGGTTTCGGTTATTTATCAGCTTTGTATAAAAAATAAATAAAATAAAATGGAACCTAATCAATAAGGAATTGCCAAGGACAAACTTTAAATGAAGGAACTCTCAATGTACCAAAAGCAACATTTCTGGAGGAAAAAAAGAAACTGAACTTGATAAATTACTGAAGTTGTTAATAACGCTATTTTTGTGTGTGCGAACCAGTCCAAATTACTTTCAATAATAAGAGGGTAATGCTGTCTTTGATACATGTGGTGGGATAATTAGCAGAACAACTTTTTTAAATGTTTCAAGTTTACTCATTTTTCAAGGCCTCCAAATTTCTTAGTAAAAAGATTGAGATGCCTGGCCAACATAGTGAAACCCCATCTCTACTAAAAATGCAAAAAATTAGCCGGGCATGGTGGCAAGTGCCTGTAATCCCAGCTACTTGGGAGGCAGGCTGAGGCAGGAGAATCGCTTGAACCCAGAAGGCGGAGGCTGCAGTGAGCTGAGATCGCGCCATTGCACTCCAGCCAGGGCAACAGGGCAAGACTCCATCTCAGCCAGGGCAACGTGGCAAGACTCCATCTCAAAAAAGAAAAAATATATAAATAAAAAAGATTGAGATGCAATGGCAAATTCTCAAACGCTGTTGAGTTTCTACTTTATACGTAGGTGTCAAGCTCTACATCTCAATGTCTAGATCAAACCCATATTGGTGAGCTGATTAGTAAAGTGTTTGAGAATAGGCAGTTGACAATATAGTTAATGTGCTCACTTAAGCAATTACACACTAGATTAAGGACTTCAACATGAGGGTGTCTTTCACGCTGTATTTTATGGTTAAACAGTGCATTTCAGGATGACAACAAACTGTAATAGCATATTCATGTAGTTTTAGGATGAAATCAATTTCTTGCAAACACAATTATTGTTACATAATTCTCCCACCTGTTTATGACTCCCTGTGAATTAAATTAAAACACAACTTCACATTAATTTAAAACGTCATTTTCAAAAGGAGACATTTCCTATAAAGCTTACGACTGATAACAACCTCCAGAAATCAGAGTATGATTGACAAGAAGCCATAAATCTGTACAATAGTCATTCTTTTAATTTTAAATCAGATTTAAGGTGCTATGTGTTACCTACTGATGTCTATTTCTAGATTTTGACATGTCCAAAGTGTATGGAGAAGAGTAAGTACTTCTCTGGTTCTTCTGTAAATACATTTTCCAGAGTTAGCAAATAAAAATACACAAACTTCATTGAAATTTGAATTTTAGATACACAACAAATCCCTTTGTTAGTGTAGAATAAAATAATATTTTAGTAGAAGTATATCGTAAACATTGCCAGTACACACACAGATACGGTGAGTTAACCCAAAAACAGAAGTTTGGCTCAACCAAAATAAGGACTAGTTGATTGATTATATAAATCACATATCCAAGGAAATTTTTTCCTTCCAGGGATTAGGCCACCTTCGTAAAGGTCAAGTTATTTTCATTCACCACAAAATGTGAATGTCTTTTCAATTCCATATATCATGACTGATATACTTGCCTCCTCCCACCTTTCCTTCCTTCCTCCTTTCCATCCCTCTTTTTCCACTTCTTCCCTCTCTCCCTTCCTTCCTTCTCTCACTACATTCATCATTCCCTTTCAATAAATGGTAGCATAACTGTAATCACACAATTCAAAAGTCTATATTTATCCAGAGTTTACTACCTGCCGAATGTGATACTAAAAGCAGCTTGTTTTAGCCTCACAGCAACTCTAGATCTAGGAATTATTTTTTTCTCTCTCATTTTATATAGAGAAAACAGAGGCTCAGAGATGCAAAGAAAGTTGCCCACCATCACACATCTTGGAAGGGGGGCGCACCTATATCTGCCTGACTCTCTCTATCCAGGTAGACACTCTATCCCGGAACTATAACAAATGAAGAAGGAGAATTTTTTTTTTAAGTAAGATATATCTCCTACCGTGGCTAAGCTCACAGATTAGTGTGGAGGAAAAGTGATGTTTTCAAAATCACCTTTACGCAGTGAGATTTGCAATCACCATGAGAATAGCATCGTGAGCTTGAATAAGAGCCCGAGAAGAAGCAAACAGCGATTTGCATGATTTGGCCAGTGATAACAATGATGTCTCTGTATTTCTAATAACATGGAAGGATATCCTTCCACATTATGGATATGGAAATAATTCAGATGATACAACAGGTGAGTAAATGGAATCTCAGTGGAACTTGGCAACATGGCAGAGCTGGGATGGATCAGAGCTGGGATTCGAATCCGGGTCTCTCTAAATTCTTGACCACCTATGTCTTCTACCTTGCCTATTCTAAGCTCCCTCAGAAGGCCAACCATGTGCTAGCCTGTAATACCATAGTAGGCCAGTTCCTCCAGTGCCCATTTAGCAGGGACTTGAGAAAAATCCAAATTATCATTCAATGATCAAAGGACTCACACTGGTGCCCCCCCAAAATCACCAACTATCTGAAGGCAATGAGAGAGTTAAAATGGATCAAATCTCCAAGTGTGGCTCAACTCAGCCACAGGAAACACAACAGCAATAATAATGGTGTTTACAGAAAGACTCTGACGAGAAGGAGCCTGAGAATTGAACCTATCACACGAAACTAATGCTTAGCAAAAACAGTTGGTAAAAATGCTATGGCCAGTGAATTACAGTGGTCTTCTTTTCTCTCTGATAATTTCGGGGCAATTGCATCCAAATTCTAGTCCATTGATTTCCACTCCAATTCATGCCCCCATGCTGGGGAGAATCGGCTGGCATGAACATAAGTTTGCCATTGGAAGACTGGTGATGTATCCTAAAAGAGGTCCAGGCAATTCTTGTCTCAACCATTAAAAGGAGAACTATAACACCACTTCACACTACCCTCCGAACGACTCTCAGTGTGTTAGAGAACCTGCACTAGCACTCCCCAAGCAGTAATAAGAGATTAGTGGGTTAAGCTCTTCAATTCAACCCCATGGCGGCAAAATCACTTCTGGTGTTTTCTAGAACTCCTTCATATTTTTCCTTCGTATTTGTAAAAGTGAACAATGATGCTAACGACATTTTCAAAAGTGATAGATAATAAATATCCTGTCCCTATAAAAACACAACTATACACTCCTTAATTTTAGCACTACGTTTTGTAGGTTTGAAGTGACCAGCCTGCCTGAAAGGCTCTTTAGCTTTGAACTATTCCTATGACAATTTGGAAGAAGCAGATATTTGTCCTTTAAAGAAAATCAAGTTCAATCTCACTGTATTCTCAAGATCATATAAACTTAGCAAGAAAAACTTCTTGAGTTAAAGGGATAGGGTAGAGAAGACTTATCCCAGCCAACAGACGTGACCCTTAATGGAGGGGGACTGGCAATGTTTGGAGACATTTCTGTTTGTGACAAGAGGGGGAAGGGATGCTACTGGCGTCTCGTGGGTAGAGGCCAGGGATGCTGCTAAACATCCTAGAATGCACAGGGCAAATCCCAACAAAGAATTATCCAGCCTCACATGTTGGTAGTGCCAAAGCTTGAGAAACCCTGTACTCAAGTTAACTGAATAAGCTTATAATGTCTTTGTCCCAGGCAACCCTCTGCCGCAGATAAAATTTACCTATCCTTAAACCACAGGAGAAGGCACAGACCTCATTCATGACACTACTCTGCACACGGGTTCAAGGTGACGCCTCCATGCATTATAGTCATTCTTCAAAGAATGTACAAATTGTCATGAGAATTCACTTTTCTTCAGGGGTTCTATTTTCCCCTCCAAAGTTTAAGTGTTCTGGGGTAACGGCCGATGAAAAGAAATGCTGATTTTTTTTTTTTTTTTTTTGTCCAGTGAGAGCCTATTACTTAGCACTAAAGACCAAAGAAGGGAAACTTTAGTAAAAAGACAGGGAGGTGCTAATGGCTGGTTTTACAAGATGAGAATTTAACGGGGATGGTGGTTTTTTTTTTTTTTTTTTTTTTTTTTTACAAGCTGAGCTGTGCTAAGCTATTCAAATTAGTAATTCTATCAATTAAAACCTTCTATTTCATGGAAAGTACTTGCTAAATAGAAGATTAGGCAACAGATCACAGAACGAAAGAATTACTGAAATGGAGCTCAAATATTTATGAGAAATTTACATCTGGGAGACTTCCCTCTCCTTATCCCTGCTTCCAAAGGGAAATCCATAAAGAGAAGATAAAGAGCAAAGCTTAATCCTCAACATCCACAAGCCTAAGAAGTCTGACTCACTTTGAGTTTTAGGAAAGAAGAAATTGTGTGGTTGTTACATATACTTGGTACCGCCATAAAATAGGCTGATTCCATAGGTCACATGGAAAAATTAAATTCACTATTCATAATTTATTGCACTTTGGTGTTTGCTCTGGTTATTTATTGCTCTGTAGGAAACAACCCCAAACATACACCTTTAAACAGCAGCAATTGTTTATTCTGCCCATGAATCTTCAGTTTGGACAGGGCCTTGGGGTGGGGAATGGGAAGTAACTTATTTCTGATTTTCAGTATCTAGGGTCTCAAATGGGATGACTTCCAATGGATGGAGGTTGGCCACTTCCTGCTCCACAAGGCCTCTTCACATGGCTAGCTGGGCTTCCTTCAATATGGCAGCCTCAGGGCAGTCAGGCATTTTACACGGCCACTCAGACACATTCCATTGGTTAATCAAACGAATAAGTGCAGCCTAGATACAAGGGAAGATGAATTCAACTCTCTCAATGAGATGAGTAGAAAAGAGTTGACATTCATCTTTATCACAATGTGAACTCAGCAAATATGTAATGTTAATTAGAAAGGCTGGCAGATTAAGCAATATAAACCAAAATAACAGAAAACAGCAAGTGTCCTGGTAATCATGGTTACCGTTTGCTTTATTCAATTAAAAGGTGCACATCTGAGGAGGAATGTTTTTTTCTTCTACCTGTTTTGTCTCGTATGGATTATTTAGTTTTATATTCACTGGGTATTACTGGACATTTATACCATTTTAGGTCTCTGATGAAATATATCAACTCCATGGGAAAGCCATTTTCAGGGTGTTTTATCAGCCTGATTAGTCAGTAGAAAACCACTCCACACACAAAGTCTCATAATACAGAAAATCTCACTTGGTATTTGCTGCAATTGCTTTTAATTCTGGAACTTAATACACTGCCTTTTATAACACAATTTCTTCAGTTAATTTTCTGCCCCCCTTTTATGATTTTTCTTTGTTTGCTTTGAGACAAAGGTCACACTCTGTCGTCCAGGCTGGAGTGCGGTGGTGTGATCATAGTTCACTGCAGCCTCAACCTCCTGGGCCCAAACAATCCTCTTGCCTCACCTTCCTGAGTAGCTAGGACTTACAGACAGATGACACCACGCCTGGCTAATTATTTTTAATTTTTTCGCAGAGACAAGGTCTCACTATGTTGCCCAGGATGGTCTTGAACTCCTGGACTCAAGGGATCTTCCCACCTTGGCCTCCCAAAGTGTGGAGATTACTGGTGCGAGCAACTGGACCAGACCCATCACTCTTTTAAAATCTGTAATTAATTCCAAAAATTTATGTATTCCCCTGATTAAATCTGAAATTGCAACACGCGCATTTTGGAAAGACTTCTCCCTATTGTCATCTTGAAATGGAAATCATGCCAAAAGCATTTTCCTCCTCTAGGATGCAACTGAACAATCTGTACAAAAGCTTGAAATTCCTGAAATATCAAGTAAGAAAGATAAGAAACCAGGATAGCTGGGGGATATGTTTTGCAGGCCTAACTAAAACAATAGCGATTTAAGTAGCTATCATATACAGACTTGATGAATCCTTTTATTATCTCTGAAAGATTCCCCGTTGCAGCATGCTTTTGTGAGTAAAGAGCTATACATTGGTACATGCAGCTCATAATTATGTCAGCCTAACCACAGCCAACATTGACAGCCTAAAACATTAAAGATTTTATACAGCCAGTGCTGAATATAGCTTCTTTTATTGGCTCAGAGAGCAGGTATCAATTATAATGAGGTAATAAAATTTGCAAGCACTGTTCATGTCCTGCTCTGATTTTCTTTTTCCCTCTCTCCTTGAGATAATAACAGCAGAAAAAGGAGAAAGAAAAATCCTCTTAGTTCTAACCACAGATTCTTCGAAAGCTCTCACTGTCCATGGCTGGGGTGCTATAAAGCTGTTTGCTTACTGGAGTTTTCGGGCTGGCAAACTCTTCCTACCTAAATAGAAGCTGCAAATTTCTGAAGCACACCTTGCAAGTCAGAGGCTCCAGGATTAATGGTTTTCATTTGCATAACTATAAACTTAAGGTACAGCTTCCCAAGCCTGCATCCTCTAAATTGCACTTACTGATGAGATGCAAAATCCTCTAAAAGCGTTCCCCAACCTAAACCAATTTGTAAAGTTGTTTTGTTATTTAAAACATTAAAGAAATTAAAGTGATTGGAATATAATTAGATTAATATTCATATCTTCCAAGTTGCTTTAATTCTAATATTAAAAAGATTAAATATCCACTCAGAGGATTAAGCAAAAAGTCAAGCCGTAGCAACACATTTACATTACCTTACTGTGCAAATTATAAACCTAATTAATCTAAAGTTTCCTACAAATTGAATTGGATATTCATTTGCAGTCTAACACAACTTTAGGTACTTAAAATTCACTCCAGGATTGTTTCCTTACGTGCGCACTAAGAAGTAGGGCCACGTTGCGGGGATGCAGGAATCACATTAAAACGGCTTCATTCGGGTTCTAATTGGTGGAAATTAAATCTCAACATAAATTTATGTAGGGGAAAAAACTAAAGACTTTGTAATTATGTATGTGTGCGATAATAAAACACACCCTGGCCTCCCCATCTAGTTTCTGTTGATAAAATAGAAAAAGCAATCCAGTTGTTTCTTCCTAAAAGCGTTAAGTTCATGTTTTACCTCTAATATCGTGAAGAACATGATCAAAAGATTTCATCCTTTTTGCATGGTGTTTAACTAAGAGCATCTAAAGGGCATCTAGTTACTTTGCTCCGTAACCCTGTTCCCACCCACTTTTGCCACCTCTCTGACCCCCCACCCGCTCCCCATCCCGACTCCCAAATACACAAACATACTCCCAGGGTCTCCATGAATCAGTTAGATCAACTGTGTCAATTTCAGATCAATTGCAGACATATTAGTAATTACCTTCTTGCCAACCACTTCTTAAGCAATAGGACTGTTAGAAATGCTTGCTCCTCAGTGCCATAAAGAAATAGCACTTGAACAGAAATTTAACATCCTCGGCAAGGCCATTTTTACTTTCTGCAGAAAGGGTACACTCGCCAGCAGTTTTGCCATGAGAGAACACCGGACAAAGGAGACAGGGTCATTTATAACCTGATGCGTCAACTGTACTGCCGTGTCTGGTTTCCATTGGCTGGAAAGGGACCTCACATTCTGTATTTGTCCCGACTGGCTAGCAACTTAGAACTTTTCAAAACAGGCAAAGGCAGAGGAGAACAATGGAAGGAGGAAGTAACCTGTGGAATGCTGAGAAAGGTAAAAACACCTTCAAGTAAGGAAGAGGAACAGGCTATGACCTAATGCTTGCTTGGACCAGCATAAGCAAGCCAGGGCAAATATTTAGGCTAAATTGTAGGGGCTAAGAACATAAAGTACATTGCCGGGCGCGGTGGCTCATGCCTGTAATCCCAGCACTGTAGGAGGCCGAGGTGGGTAGATCACGAGGTCAGGAGATCGAGACCATCCTGGCTAACACAGTGAAACCCCGTCTCTACTAAAAATACAAAAAACTGGCCGGGCAAGGTGGCGGGCGCCTGTAGTCCCAGCTACACGGGTGGCTGAGGCAGGAGAATGGCGTGAACCCCGGGGGGCGGAGCCTGCAGTGAGCCGAGATCCCGCTACTGCACTCCAGCCTGGGTGAAAGAGGGAGACTCTGTCAAAAAACCAAAACAAAACGAAACATAAAGTACATTGATTTCTTCATTACAGCTAGCAGATATTTAAGAATGTTATTAGCACAGGTCTTTGAACTAATTTTGCTTCTAACAGAAGTTACTATTTATTCCTAATTAGATGGGGAAGGAAGTCTTTGAAGAGGAACCTCTACTTTTTACACCCTTGTAGAGAAGTGAAACAGTGCAAATCAAATTCAATTGCTGGAATGAAAGGATGACACTAAAGAAATTTGAGGCAGCGACTGCCTAGCTCTTCACTAGCCTTCACGCTCCCTCCCACCCACCCAGCACACAACAAACTACATTTCCCAGTCCCCCTTGCAGGCAGTCATGATCATCTGACTGAGTTGTAGCCAGTGACATAAGAGTTAGTGGACTGGAGAATGTGGCAACCTCAGAAGGTCTTCCTTGGTCATGGTGGAGCCACAGAATGGAAGGAGCCTGGGTTCCTGAATGACCACTTGTAGGAGAGTGGCTTGCTGATCAGAGCACCTGTTTTGGATTTTATGTTAATGAGAAACAAACCTACTGATTTAAAGCATTGCACACTTAGGTTTTAGTAGGGTCTCCTGTGCATGATGCAAAAATTATTGGTAAGTCCATTTCCCGAGAAAAAGTTTCCCCTTCCCACAGCAAGGCAACACTTTACTCCTCCAAAGACAACTTTTTCTCCCAACAGGCTCCAATTTCAAGTCACACATATAATAACAACTGATCAGCATGAAACAACCTGAGGAGTAGGGCTGCAATCACACCTATTTATTTTATTGTTGTGATGGCAACAAATATAATGGCTACAGCTTCCTTGGGAATAATCCTGCTATAAGCGTTAATGGGTGAAGAGCTGTGACGCGTGATTTGGCTGAGTGTCTTGTGTTCACAAAGAGCACTCAAGGCTGCTAATCTGGGCTGTAATTTCTCATTTCTCCTTAACCACTTTGCCTTTTATGGGACTTATATTGATGAATGCAGATGATAACTGTCAGCTCACCTGGTAAAGCTCAGTGCAAGAAGTTTAACAATTCATCTCGTTTCCTAAAGGCAGCAGAAGAGAAGCGACCTCTGGGCCTTCAACACGTTCGACCCACCCTATTCTCCTCAGTTCCTCTCTTACCGCCTTCCCCCAACCTATTTAGCCCCATTCATTTTGCCAGATTGATTTTTTCCATTGTAATGGAAATCATGTCACTCCTGTTCTTAAAATTCATCAGCAGCTTCTTATGCAACTCAAATACAAGCACAGTCTTGGGTCGGGGGTCCATTCTTCACCCTCCTCTCTGGATCCATGCCCTGGGCTGTGGAACTGCAGTATCCTCCCTCTCTGTGAGCTCAGCCATGTGATTTATTTGGGGCATCAGTGTGTGACAGAGGAATGGGTATGCCAGTTCTGAATCTAGACTTCAAAGTCCTTATGTGTTTTCACTTGCTGTCTTGCATTTCTGCCCTTGCCATGAGAAAGCCATGTCTGGTCTAGCCCTGCTGGTCCCAGGAAGATGAGAGACATGTGGAGGAGAACCACCCCAGCTAAAGTGCCCCATCCATGTCCAGCCTAGGGCAGAAAGCCCAGCTGAGGCAAAGATGCAGGAGCAAAAGAAGCTGACGCATGGACACAGGGGGAAGCCCCACCAAAACCAGCAGGACCAGCAGGGCAGGGCAGCCAAGCCCAGCCTAGTTCTGCTGAACCCCACACACATGTGAGAAGTAAATACTAATTGCTGTGACCCACTGAGTTGCCACACGGTTATGCAGTAGCAACCAAGTCACTGGCCTATGCTTCATTTTGAAGCTCTAATGACCTGTTTAAACTCATTCCATTCCAGATCTCCAGGGAGCCCCATAATCTGCAATCACACTGGCCTTCCCTCAGGTCCAAGCATGACATGTTTTTTTCTTGCCCTGGAGTCTTTCCCTTAATGGAACCACATGCTCTTACCACTCCATGTCCTTCCCCATGGCTGGGTACTGCTCACTCTTCATATTTTAACTCAGAAGTAATTTTTTTTTTTTTTTTGAGACAGAGTCTCGCTCTGTCACCCAGGCTGGTGTGCAGTGGGGTGATCTCAGCTCACTGCAACCTCCACCTCCCAGGTTCAAGCAGTTCTCTCCCTCAGCCTCCCAAGTGGCTGGGATTACAGGCGCCCGCCACCAGGCCAGGCTAATTTTTGTATTTTTAGTAGAGATGGGGTTTCACCATCTTGGCCAGGCTGGTCTTGAACTCCTGACCTCGTGATCCACCCACCTGGGCCTCCCAAAGTGCTGGGATTACAAGCGTGAGCCACTGCGCCCAGCCACTCAGATGCAGTCTTAAGAGAAAGCCCCTCAACGATGCCATCTCGGCTTCGCCTTCCTGATCATTCTCTGTGGAGTGTCCCAGCTGTGCTGCAAAAGGGTGACAGCTGTACCAAAATATCGATGCCCCGCAAGGTTTTGCATCCTACAACTGCCAGTCCTGAGCAGCCTCATCCACATTACTCAGTTGTGCCGAATAAATCCCCTGTGTGTGCCCCAATGTGAAACAGCAGGCATGCGCTGCTTGCACTATTATTCTTACTTCCTTGACGAAGGTAAAATCTGGCCCTCCTCTTGTTTTTGTAAATAAAGTTTTATTGGCACACAGCTGCAGCCACTCATTACATAACAGCCATGTCTGCTTTTGAGTTACACTGGCAGAACTGAATAGCTGTGATGGTGACTGTATGGGTCACAAAGCCTAAAATATTTGCTATCTAGCCCTTTGCAGAAACAGTCTGCTGACCACTGCACTAAAGTATAAACTGTCAGAGGACAGAAACCTTGTCACTTTTGTATCTCGAGTATCTAGCACAGTGCCTGTCCCTCAGGGGTTCTCATTGCATATTTGTCCAGGGAATAGCGGAATCATGACTCCAGTGGACACCTGTGTTTAACTCCCATCTCTTTACCAAAGGCGGGGTCCCTTACAGTTCTGGAGGTCAGTCTGGGGATGGTGGTAGAGATGTGCCATATTGCAGCTGAGCCCAGAACATCAGGGCAGCTACAATGCTGGTGACCACTGTGTGGCACTTGAATTTCTCAGAAAGGCAGTAATGAGGCTCCTGCCTCCACTGGCAGCAGCCAGAGTGCTGGGTCTGCATCTGCTGCAGGCAAGACAATTTGAAAGTTTGAAGAAATAAGAACAACTCAAAGTTTAATTTACTCAAATAAGCAATTGATGCTTTAGAGTATAATTATCAGAGAAAAAGAAAAAAAACACAACACATTGTTTAGCATACGTTATGTTAATGGCAGGTTAGGATGGCCCACTGTGCATAATTTAGCCAAACAATTGATACCAAATTTTAATATATATATATGATTACTGCTACAGAAATGAAGCACCAAGACAAAGCACAGGAGAGCTCATAATAGGCATACGTGAACTCTGAAGCCCTAATTACATCACGGGGGAGGGTAAACAGTTGCTGCTGAACCAAGCAGAAAATGGGGGTAATTTGTAAACAGGTAGAGTGGCAGTCCAGGTGCACCGGCATGTGTGTGGAGCTGGAGGGCTGGGGCCCCTGGGCTTCCATCTGGGCTTTGCAAGGATGGAGAGGTTCAGGATCACTTTTCTCAGCTGAAAACAACCTCCAAGCTCTACACAGGTCAGCTCCCTCCTGACCTGCCCTCCAGTTCAAAAATAGAAAGCCTAAGGCTAGCTTTTTGAAGGAAGCTTCTCCATGCTCCATGAAATAGAAAATGATTTTCCATGTCTGTGATCTGAGGCCCATTGCCCTGTATCTTCCCCTGATATCCCGGAAGACGCGAGTCCCTGGAATCTTAGGGAGCAGAGGGATGACAGTCTATAGCCACCTTGACCACAAGGGATATTTTCAGGAGAGGATATAGTGAGTTCTCCTTCCTGCAATGCCTCTGTAGACAGGAGATTTTGTGCTAGGTACTTGCTCAGGTATATTCTGGTTCCAAATACGGAGTCTGTGAATCTGAATCAATGAGTTTCAGATTTATTTCTTTCCCTCATTTATGCAGGACTACAAATCTGCTCATGTCGTGGTCCTACTGTGAGCCAGTCATCAGATCATAACCAACAGTCACCGAATACCTGGAATACAGCTGCCCTGTGACGTTACCTTCCATCTGCATCACCCAAAACAAACTGACAAGCAAAAAAAAATCAGGACAGTCTCAGGAGAAAGTCACCCAGTTCTGAACTCCAGAACTGTAAGGGAATCGATTTGTGTTATTTTACGCCACAAAATTTGTAGTAATCTGTTACAGCAGCCACAGGACACTGATACACATGGTGACCCCTAGAGGGGGTTCAAGAGAGGACGCAGATATTTGTGCATGAACGACATAATTTCTATATGCCAGGCTTTCATAAACCTTGGTAGACCAGGCTGACATTGCTCAGTCGATCAATCAATTAATCAATTAACCAATGGATCAATCTTCATCTGGTCTATTTCTGGCCTTGTCAAATTCATTAGCAAAACCACCATAAGCTTTTCAGCATTGTGGCTCATGGGAATCTAAGAAAATACTTCAGACTTTTAAGACTTGCTTCTCACACAAGTATTTGAGGTCTTTAAATAGATGGTGAATCCATGAGGGTAAGGACAATTTGTGTCTTGTTCCCTCCCCATCCTCAATGCCTTGCATGTGTTTAATACTCAATAAATATTTGTTGACTGAATGAAAGAATAAATGAATCAAAGAATGAATGAATGAATGAATACATATGTGAATGGCTGGAAGGGCAGCATGCTGGTTGAAAGGAGAAGCAATATTTGTGAATGCCAAGGACATCTGTAAATTAAATGGCTTTGCAAATTTCTGATAAACGGTCAGTTGCTTTATTGTTTAAACCAGGGGGTCAGGCAGCTCAGGCTGGGGGTTATTTTTACATGGAAGGGAGATAATGAGTTGTGAGTTGTTAAAGAATTTGAGTAACCCATCGTATTAGGAATATGGGAAGTATAAGAAGAAGAGAAAAGAAGGACTAGAAATGGAAGAAGAGTTGGACAGAAAGACACATTTGTTGTAGAGCAGTCCTGGGGGACAAAGACAGGAGGGTGAAGTTGCCCACACACACCCAGCCCTGGATTTCTGTTTGAGAGAGATAGGTGGGAGCTGAATGGCTGCAGGAAGAATCTAACAGAGTCGGTTCAAAATCTCCTGCTGGGCTGAGCCAAGCTATGCTCACCGTGGAGTCCTCCTGGTGAGACAGAAAGCTTTGTTATTCTGTGTACTGGGGAGGAACTGGGAGAAACACTCCCCGGTGGGCCCTGTCACCCTCTTCCCACCATATGAAGATGCACAAGAAGGGCAGCCATCTATGAATCAGGAGCCCAGCCTTCACCAGACAGTGAACCTTCCACTGCCTTAATCTTAGACTTCCCAGTCTCCAGAACCATGTAAAATAAATGTGGTTAAGGCCATCCAGTCTGTGATACTTTTGTCACAGCACCCAGAACTGATAAAGACAAGAGGATACAGGAAGGGAAGAACCAGAGACAATGACTAATTTTTCTTGATCATCTACTATTTGCTGGTGCTACTATATCCCTGGGCTGAGAGCTTTACAGTTCAAGGGAAAAAAGGGAGTTAGACAAATGCAGAGAAAACGAACTGAACACTAGGATACATACTGACAATAATAATAACAGGGGCTACTTCTCTTGAGCAATGAACATGTGCTGAGCACAGTCCTGCAAGGGAGGATTATTATCCCTACAATATAGAAAAGAAAACTGTGGCCGGGTACAGTGGCTCATGCCTGTAATTCTAGCACTTTGGGAGGCCAAGACAGGCAGATCATCTGAGGTCAGGAGCTCGAGACCAGCCTGGCCAACATGGTGAAAGCTTGTCTCTACTAAAAATACAAAAATTAGCCAGGCATGGTGGTATGCACCTGTAGTCCCAGCTACTTGGGAGGCTGAGGCAGGAGAATCACTTGAACCCGGGAGGCGGAGGTTGCAGTGAGCTGAGATTGCGCCACTGCACTACAGCCTGGGCCACAGAGTGAGACTCCATCTCAAAAAAGAAAAAAGAAAAAAAGAAAAACGACGTCCAAAGAGATTACATCACTTGCCCACAGTTGCACAGCTAGTAAGTGCACACACACACATTGTATTAGCCCACAATTGCAGTTAGTAAGTGATTGAGCCAAGACGTGAAATTCAGGTGCCTCTGCCTCCGAGCTGGTCCTTTTCATTGATAGCTGATGTGCATCAGATTGTTTTGAGGCTTTAAATTCTGCCCCCATGTCCTACTGGAAAATTGAGACTAGGAATGGAGAAATTTCTCATCTAAGTAAGGGAAACTATCAACATAGTCTCTCTTTCTGGAGAGGTCAGCTGGCAACTTTGCCCATTTCCTGAGAGGATCCTCTCACCCACGCAGATCATAATGTACATCTCTCTGGAGTGGGAGCCAGGCCACACTCCAAGCTACAAGCTGGACAAATGGGCTGATCCTTGCCAATTAAAATGCAACTCCAGCCTGCTTTCCATGTAGGTCAAATGTCCCATGAGCTATCAGTGAATCCCAGAGGCTGCATATTTAATTCTGTACCCTTAGAAAGCTCTTGCTGAAATGAGGTACACCCACCACATAAGAACTTGGTTCTAATGCATAATTTGGGGAAAAGATTTAATTTAACACTTGTGAAGGTTAATATGAAAGAATTTATGAAAGAATAAATGAATGAACGAGTGTCTAAAATTTGAAGCAAAATCTAACATTTGGAGAGATTGACAGGAGCAGAGCTAATCTTTCCAGAGAACTTAGCATCTTCCAGAGCTCGTTGATGCTAATTTTAACATCTACCCTTTATTGAGCAGTTATTATATATGTAAATCTTTATGCACATTATCTCGTTGATTATTGTAGCAACTCTATGAAATGAGCACTAGCATTAGCCTCATTCTACACAGGGGAGGATGGGGGGCTCAGTGCGGCTGAGTGACTTTACAGGGTCACAGAGCTGGTAAGTGGCAGCGCTGGGGCTTGAGGTTGCACTTTAAGATCCACAGTCTTCAGCATTCTCTGACACTGCCTCCTGTTCCATTCTTCAACATCAGTCCCCTCTACAATAATCCTGCTGAGAGACCACGTATTAGGCCATTCTTGCATTGCTATAAAGAATTACCTGAAACTGGGTAATTTATAAAGAAAAGAGGTTTAATTGGCTCACAGTTCCACAGGCTGTACACGAAACATGATACTGGCAGCTGCCTGGCTTCTGGGGAAGTCTCAAAAAGCTTACAATCATGGCAGAGGGAGAAGGCGGAGCAGGCACGTCATGTGGCCAGTGCAGGAGCAAGTGACAGGGTGGGGGAGTGTGCCACACGTTTTTAAAAGACCAGCTCCCCCAAAAACTCACTCACTATCGTGAGGACAGTACCAAGAGGATGGTGGTAAACCACTCATGAGAAATCCGCCCCCATGACCCAATCACCTCCCACCATGCCCCACCTCCAATGCTGGAGATTGACTTTTGACATGAGCTTTGGGCAGGGACAACATCTAAGCTATATCAGACCACCAGCTGGAACTTCAGTACTTTCAACGACGAATTTTGATGATAACTTTCCTTCTCCCTTAAGAGTGTTTGTTGAATGCCTACATCGTGGGCCTAAAGACTCTTCCCTGAACACAGTGAACATTTGCTGTTTGGGATTCCCAGTACCTGTTCCTTTTCTTTTGCTTATATTTCAATCTCCCTTTGGGAGCTGCACCTTACTGTAACTCTCAGGCCACTGGGTTTGGGCAGGGCTGAAGCCTCTTCCTGGCTCTAGGAGAGAGCACATAATTCAGGCCTAATCAATGAGAGTTTCATTGTCCCTGGCCACAATGACCAAACCACAGAAGACAAGTGACCAGAATGGTCCAAGCGGAGTGAATGAGCGGCAGCCCTGGACTTTTGCTAAAACTACTGGCCGTGGAGGCCAGAGGTATTCCGCTTCCAGAGTGTGCTTGCTATATCCCATCTAAGCCTGTCTTAGAATAAAGCTAGCACAGAAGAGATCAAAACTGAGGATCAGAGAAAGAAAGGTATCTGATAATACCATTTCAGCCTGGATCCAGAGATTAATTCCCTGGTTATGAATCTTCCTCTGCTCAATCTATACTGGTCAGCCTGATCCTATTTACATGACAAAAATCATCATGTCTCAAATTACTTACTTAATAAAATGTGGGCTTGTGTATTATTAGCGAACATTAGGGTTATAATGCAGTATGGAAATTTGAAACAAATTAACTACACATGCAAGCTGTTGGATCCTGGATCCAGCTATGCCTGAACTCAGGACTACCCTGGACTTCTCAGTTACTTATCTAATGCAGTCCCTTTTCCTCCCTGAATCTATTTTAAGTCGGGTTCAGTTCTGTCTCTCATCCTCAATGTAGGTCTTAACTTTATCCTCAGAATCCACAAAGAACAAGTCAAAATTCCCTGGAGAAAAATGTTTCATAAATCAAAAACCATTTTTTTTAATCCTAATTTCTGCTACCATGCCACCACCTCTATTCATCTGGTAGAGGTTTAATTCACAAAGTTCATTGTAAAGTTTCCTGGCACCCTCACAGGAAACAAGTTATACATAGATTTTTTTTTTCATTTAAAAAAAAAAAAACTCATGTGGCCATTCAAAGTTACATCTCTCTTCTCTTCAGCTGCAAGTAGGCAAAGTCAGCACCTCTCACCTGCCCACGTGTCCAGGAAGCATCTACCACAGAGGAAATGGCAGTGCCCAGGTATGATGGGAACTCTTGATGACAGGAGAGCCTGTCCCATTACATCACTGAACAGAAAAGCTCAAAGACAAGACCAAGAGTGAATCTTAGCAGACAGTCAAGAAGGATGAGAAACGAGGGCATCCATAGGCATTTGCTCATCATGAAATTCTGATGCATCACTTAAAATCCAGGGGCACATGAATAGAAGCAATAAAAGCTATTTTAATCAAATTTGAGCTAAAATTCTGGCTTTCTTGTTTTGTTTTGGTACTTGCATGGTTCAACAGTGTATTAGACAAATGTGCATTTGAGAAATCCTCATCAAGGAGGAAAAGTTAGAAGAAAACAAAACAAAACAAAACAAAACAAAACCCTGAGTATTCATTTCTCTTCCCACAAAGCCTTCCTGAAACTATTCTTGCAAAACCTTCTGCCCACTGGCACTGTATGCGTATGATTAACTGCACATGAGCCCAACAGCTTGCATGTGTAGTTAATTTGCTCCAAATTTCCACGCTGCATTATAACCCTAATAATCACTAATAATAGATAAACCCACATTTTATTGAGTAAGTAATTTGAGACATTATGATTTTTATCATGCGAATAGGATCAGGCTGACCAATTTACACTGGGCAGAGGAATACAAATAACCAGGGAATCAATCACTCCAGCATAGACTCTGTCTCTTGGCAAAATGATATATATTGATCAGGAAAAAAACCCAGCTCCGGGCCCTGCTAGGCAACAAAGTCAATGAACTTCCATGTTTCAAGCCAAAAGGTCAGGGAGGGAGCGCGTTTCCATCCATCACATAACGCAAAAGACAATGAGGAAGCCTCAGCTTTTTGGAGGGTGTACGAGAGCGTGGGCTTTGGAGTTCATGGACAGTTTCCAACCCCAGCTATGGCACTCAGTCACTGTGTGCATCTGAGCCTCCACCTGTGAATACTTCACAGACAGGTGGGGGAAGGTGGGTGCAGGTTAACCAAGAGCAAGCAGGTGAAGGCACCTGGCACATGGTAGCTAGAGAGTTAATCAGTTCTCTTCCAAAATTTGTGGAACACAAAGAGTAGGATGGAAGGAATATACATTTTACATTTCGCATCCATTTTGCAGAACCAGGGTGAATTTCCCATTCATTTCCACACAAGAATCCACCAAGACTCAGAGAGGATAAAGCAGTTCCCGGGCTCCTCCAGTTTCTCTATACACGTGTGAGAAAGGAGAGAGCAAGCAGAGGTTGGATATAAGTTATTATCCCTTCTAGGTTTGTCTGAATTTTGCCAGGAAGCTAGAGCAAAGGCGTATGGAATGAGAAAACAAAAGTGTAAAGCATTAAAGCTCAAGCCCTGGATTCCATCAAAGGTCCAGTTTTACCAGTTTCAAACTGCTTCATGCCCTTGCCATTTGCAGTGATGGTTTCTGTCTTTCTGAGGTGGGGTGGCTCTTGGTGGCCTGCTTCTGACCCCAGTTACTTGGAATTCTGATCCCGTACTCCCAGAGGCCAACCAGCCTTCTTCACCCGTCATAGGCTCAGCCCTCCCTGGCCCCCTGCTAAGCAGCTGACAAGTTCTACGGACTTAATGAGCGTGATCCCTGCTCCATCATCCAGGTTCCTAATGAGAAACTGGAACCCACAGGGCTTATGTCTGACCAGGACAGGACACCGGCAAGGAACTGCAAGGGGCTTGGTGGGTGGAATCCTTTCATCAGGGAATGGGCATTCCAGCAAGGAAGGCTTCCTAGAAAGGGCGAGCTCAGAGAGAAGGTGATATACAGAGGCTGGGGGACAAGCAGGAGGGGTGACACGGAGATGATGAACCTTATGAAGGAAGAAAGCCAAGAATTAAGACACATCAGACATAAGTGCAAAGAAGATTCCTCTTTTGCATTGGTTTTCATTTTTATTTAAGTTGGGGCAAGACCATGGGGTCAATATCTCTACTGTGTCAGAGACTGCCAATAGGTGTGTTATATTACACAACAATGCACATAATGAATTACTTGTATTAGGACATTGCATTCTGGCCACGTTTCTGCTTGGATAACAGACTGAAGCTCAGAAAGGTGAAACGCACTTGTCTGATCACCTGCTAGTAACTAGGGATTTCAGGAACCACCTCATTGTCCCCTGACAGCCCAAAACCCATACTCTACCCATGGATGCAACCTGCAACCCAGGAGCAACCTCTCCCTCGGGCAAATCGGCTGGGCAACAGCTAGCTAAGCTACTTTCTGTGATCGGAAAAAAATCCCAGTACAACCTTGCTCCCCATCGAGCTCTCCGGATGGGGACAAAGCACTCAGAAGAAGGTCTAAGAGTGTCAGCTTCCCTGGCTCACAAGTCTAGGGGGACCTCCGTGGTTCTAGTTATCCCAATGTGATCTGTGACTCTTTCGCAGGGTAGTTGGGGAGGGGTTGATGATGAGGGTGGGAACTAAAGCAAAACTGATCTGTTTTACAGTCATGATTTTCCTGAGAAAAGTGAGAAAGAAATGATAAAAATTATCAACTCAGGCCAGGCACAGTGGCTCATGACTGTAAGCCCAGCACTTTGGGGGGCCAAGGTGTGTAGATGGCCTGAGCTCGGGAGTTCGAGACCAGCCTGGGCAACATAGTGAAGCCGTGTCTCTACCAAAGATGCAAAAAAATCATCTGGACGTGGTGGTGCATCCTGTTGTCCCAGCTGCTCATGAGGCTGAGGCAGGAGGATCGCTTGAGCCTGGGAGGCAGAGGTGGCAGTGAGCTGAGATCGCACCACCACACTCCAGTCTGGGCAGCAGAATGAGACCTTGTCTCAAAAAAAAAAAAAAAAATCAACTCAGAAAGAATGAACTGCAATGTATCTGAGATGTGGGACTTGGCTCTTTGAGGTTCAAAGAACTTGGAGGTAATACCAAGGATGAACGCTATCATTTTCCAAGGGCTCTTTTTATGCCACAATCCATTCCAAGTACATTACTGATGTGAGCCAATCTTCACAGCAACCTATGGGGTAGGAATGATTATTATAGCCAGTTTACACATGAAGACATTGAGGCACAGAAGGGTGATGTTAATTGCCCAAGGGCACACAACTGGAAGTGTAACTGCCATCTTTGATGGGGGTACCAGCATGATCGTATGCATTTACAACACACTACACCCCTCCAGATCTACTCAAGAGAACCCCAGGATGGCACGGAGCCCAGCCTATCAGTTCATGGAATGTGGCTTCCTGGAAGAAGCCACTCCTGACTGGCAGAGGTGAGTCAGATGATGAATATCAGACAGAGAGAAGAGCATGGACAAAGGTTCACAGAAGGGAGATTTCAAGGTGAGAAAACTGAAGTCAGAGCCACTGAAACTAAGACCCCAGGCTCTCCCGGTTCCATCTAGCATCACCCTGCTCCTCCACATGTTTTCTTAAGAAAGATAGCACAAGGAACAATAGACAGGAGTTACTTTCTAAGATGCTGGGTCAAGAAGCCTACGGTAGGAAGGCAAAACCCTCGCCAGTGCCAGCATCTGGCAACAGTGACACTGGACACCTTGACCATGGACACAGTCATGGGCAAGAGGATTGTGCTTGGGACCCAACCGTTTCTAATCAGGCTTTACGATGAGCAAATGCGTCTTCTCTGGTTCTACACAGCTGTGCGCAGGAGGAAGCTGCTGCTCCTGTTCCAGGGCTTGGCTGTTCTGTGACTTCCTATGGGGGAAGAGGGTCCTTTTCAGCCTGGTCCCCCTTAGTCCTCAATGAAACTCCCTTACAGATGAGGTGACTTGGCTTCTGCTGGCAAGAGAGGAGGCAATCCAAGGGCCCAGAGAGGTTAATGGCTTGTGAACCAAGACAAAGTCATTCCTGCAAAGTCATATCGGTATTCTGCAACCCCTGAACAAAACTGCAACACAAAGTCCTGGGTTCGAAACTGCAACATGAGCATCACCTGCAAAAAGAATTCCCCAGCTACAATAAAACAGCCAGAACTTTCATTTCCTTAATTTTTTTTTTAATGCTGGAAATCAAGCTCAGTTTATCTATGTTAAATGTAAGAACACCAACATAGAGGTTTAACACTAAGTCATATGAATTATAACCTATGAAAACTCCCATTTGTGGCAGGCATTAGCTTTGACAAAAATCATCCTAGGAGCAACTCAATAGATATATGTGGTCATGAAATGCAGATGTGTAAATTATCCTGTATGTATGTTTTACATCTTTTTAAAAAACGTATTTTTCTGATTTAAAAGTTATTTCTAGCCTGGGCGTGGTGGCTCATGCTTGTAATCCCAGGACTTTGGGAGGCTGAGGCAGGTGGATCACCTGAGGTCAGGAATTGAAGAGCAGTCTGGCCAACATGGTGAAACCCTGTCTCTACTAAAAACACAATAATTAGTTGGGTGTGGTGGTGGGTGCCTGTAATCCCAGCTGCTTGGGAACCTGAGGCAGGAGAATTGCTTGAATCTGGGAGGTGGAGGTTGCAGTGAGCTGACATTGCACCATTGCACTCCAGCCTGTGTGACAAGAGAGAAACTCTGTCTCAAAAAAAAAAAAAAAAAAAAAGTTGTTTGTCAGAAAACTCTGATAATATATTGTTAAAAATCATAATTAGAATACCCATAAACAATAACATCTCAATAAATTTCCTTCCAGTCTTTTTTTTCTGTGCATGTCTAGGACATGTTAAAACATATCTTAGTAATTTTTTCCATAATTAGACTCACAGAATTTTTCTTCCTTCATTTTCCACCTAATGTTGTATCATCAGCATTTTCTTCTCACTTTTCATTAAAATGAGCATTTATACTTTGAAACGCCCTTTTATGTATTTTATCTTCAGGAGACAATTCACTGGATCTTTCTGGGAATAATCACGTGCATGAGGAAAGACAAATATTTGCAAAGGGCCAACAGGGTGCGAGGTGACAAAAAAAGTGTGCAGGTGGCCTCTCACCCTGTCCTGGGGTTCATAGGGGGACAGATCTTTTTGAACTGGATCCTGCACTCTCCCAACTGCTCATCTGAATTAATTGTTGAGGAGGGAAGCCGAGAGAATGCTAAAGAGGAATCTCTACAGGGGAACTGGCAGATATTGGAGCCTCGTTGCCATCATGTGTTAACGAGCTTTTTCTCGTTATGTAGGGGAGGAACAGAACCAGAAAAGAAATGCTAGTGTGAGGGCTTTTCTCGGATGGAAAGCCTGTCCTTTGGCTGCAGCTGGCATTTCTATTGGCACAGTCGGCCACCCAGAGAGCAGGCAGGAGCTGGGTGGAATGCTGACCTCTGGCAGAAAGATCTCCTGACCTTGGGGATAAAAATGCCTAGATGACCTTGTAGGGGCTAAGAACAACTCAACTTCACCAGAAACGCAAACAAAACCAATCTCTCCAACAGCATATTACCTGGCTTGCGATTGTGGGGCCTATTTAATAACCTTTCACTAACAACTAAGGTTGCAGGAGGTTGGGAGGATGTGGCAACGTGCCCATCCTGCCTCAGCTTCTGGGAGGTAGCAGGATGCAGTTGTAGACCTTGTAAACACATAGATTTAAATGTGGTCTCTGTTACTCATCAGCAGTGTGACTTTGGGAAGGTGACAGCTGCTGAGTCCTAGTCTCCTATGACAACTGCCTTTCCACAGACCCCACAACTTGATGTAACGAACCCGCAGTCCAGTACCCAGCATACAGCATCATCGATAATCACATTCCCCCAACACACCCTCAATCAACTGACCCTAGGAATATCCATTCTTCCTCTCTACAGTAGACTTGGGAATCAAAACCATTCTGGTTTCACCCATGCCCCAGCACTTTCCAGGCAGGGTAGGAAAAGGAGCATACCCCAGAGTCAGGAGCAGGAGCGAGAGAGAGAGAACGAACAAACGAATTACTCTTGGCAATTCCCGGGCCAAGATTGCTGTCACTTTTCTGATGCTGCTGGCAGTCAAGGCAGCTTTGTGCTCCTCTCCCTTCCGTGAGAAAGATTACAACCTGAAAACCATTGTTGTAAAGCCCAGGCCCTGCGATGAGTCTGAGGAACAGCCCTGCATTCTTAACAGAGTGCCTGAGAAGCAGTAACAAGAAATACAGCTAACATGGGAGCCATGAGAGGCAAGTCACGATACCCATATTCCTTTTGTGTGGCTAAATGGAGCTAAGATAATACACTGAGAAATATGTAATTTCAGAACCACTTATTGCCAGTCTGAAAGAATCCCTTTGGCACTTCCACTGAATCTGATCCTCTCTTCATGTGTCTAAAATACCTGATGCTAACATCTCTAGAGCACAGTTCATCTCTTCTGAAACAGGATAAACTTAGAGCCATGATGACAGATATGCAGCATGCATGTTTACTCTTCCTAATCCTTCACGCACTGCAGACATCACTAATCAATCCCAGCACTCGTTCAATCAAGTGCAGATACAGCCTCACAGTCCTTCCAAAAACAGAGCTTCAGATAGCCACTGTGAATTGAATGGAGTTGATGAGCCTTTCATAAAAGGATAGGTCATTCATCCCTTCTCCCACATTAAGCCAAGAGCTCCGATAATTCAGGCAGAGGAAAGCCCTGACTCTTGCACTTCCTTAGGAGCTGCTCGGAGCAAGCTACACCAAAGGAGGGTTTGTCAAAGGCCTCACATGTCATGAATGATGCAGAAAACCCAGATACTTATATGGAGGTCAACGGGCAATAATTCTATGAAGCAAGATTGGGACTTAAATTACAAAGTTGAACATAAAGGGTATTGTCTAATGAGTGCAGGAAGAGTGATGAGTTTTAGATTTTTCAGCCAAAAGACGTGCCATATGATGGGCATTATCTGGTGGGAGTCAGGGCAAAAAGTGGGCCCCATGGCATGGTTGCCAGAGTGGGGAGAAAGCCGCAGTGGGTATCATGTTTGAGAGGCTACCTGAAGAGGGTGAAACCTGAACCAAGGAAATCTCCAATTCCTAAATCCAAGGTATTTCATAGAGAGTGAAAGATAGCCCAGGGTGTGGTGAATGAGAAGTGGAGAGAGCAGGAAAACAGAAAGAAAACCGTGGAGAGACCTCAGAGGTGGACTGTGCTGAGTATGCTGGAAGGAGGAACGGAAAAGACAGATTCTTAAGCCAAGCAAAAAGCCAAGGGATGCTGGTGGCAATGCAGGCATGGCCTCCTAAGATCTTGAGACAGTCTGAGGCAGCTCCTTTAAGAAGCTGACTTCTTGGCTGGGTGTAGTGGCTCACGCCTATAATCCCAGCACTTTGGGAGGCAGAGGCAGGTGGATCACCTGAGGTCAGGAGTTTGACACCAGCCTGGCCACCATGGTGAAACCCCGTCCCTACTAAAAATACAAAAATTAGCCAGGCGTGGTGGTGCACACTTGTAATCCCAGCTACTTGGGAGGCTGAGGCAGGAGAATCGCTTGAACCCGGGAGACGAGGTTGCAGAGAGCCAAGATCCCACCTACCACACTCCAGCCTAGATGATAGAGTGAGACTCCATCTCAAAAAATTAATAAACAAATAAAATTAGCTGACTCTTTCCCCCAGACACACCTCTACTCCTAATCATAAACTATTAAAGGAGCAGCCGGTATATACCGTCCACTTATGGGTAAATCACAAACCATTAGCCCTGTTCACAGCACCAACTTTAGTTTGCCTCCCTTGGCCACCATCTAATGGGGTTGGCCTTTTGTTCTTGGTACAATATTCTAGACAGTCTAGAACTGTCCTGGATTTGCCTCCCATTGGAAATCAAAGGGATTAGAGATGGACTGGGTTTCCAGGAGTAGAGCCAGGACCAATGATTCTGGAAGGTACTTGGTTTTGTTTTCTAAGTCATTGTGGGCCACTAGCTAGTGTTGCCAAGGGAAATTAAAGTGGCACATGCAAAAATGAAAATACTGATGGTGAAATGATGAGATCACAGATATTTATTTTTTCTTGAAAAAAGTATATTTATTTGTTTGTTTTACTTTCCCGGATATTAGAGTACAATGTTGAATGTAGGAAATGTTGACAAGTTAAAAGAATCAGCCATATTATTATCCATTGACAAATTACAGGACAATGATTTTGCTTCTGATTTATACTTGCCTTTATTGTCTTTCAATAATCCTACTAGAAGATCATTTGCAAAATGTATTTAATGCTATAATTCCATTATCTTTTATTTTTAAAGTAATAATTTAAAAGACCATACTTAGCCTAACAGACTACTCAGGAGACTGGAAGCTATGTTTAGTGATACAATGAATAATTCCTTCATGTAATTTATGGCATTCCAAGTAAGCAAGTGCTTTGAGCACGGCAGGTATGCTCTGATCAGAGAAGTATTTTTGTTTTTAAATAATTAAGTGCTTTGGAAAAAAAAAAAAAGAAAGGAAAATGACACAGAAGCATTCAAGATGTTTGATACCAAAAAGATTAATGCCTTTGAGACAATCCAGGAACAGATAATCATTCCACAACAGAATAAATATCTGGCAAGTAAGCCCAGGGCGTTGGGGAAGCCAGTCTCCTGATCATTTGATGAGGGGGCAGAATACTAAAGACAGTAGCATGTCTTAACCGAGCCCCCAAAAGATGCACCTGTTCAAGAAAATTGAGGGCCAGAGGACAAGGCCCAGGCAGTGTGTACACCTTGGAGAAAACGCCTTTTGCATTCTGATGGTTTGCATACAATTTCATTATTTATGTAATCCTATCAAAACATATAGAATGCCCAAATGGATGTCAGGAAAGTTATTGTCATTACTAATCATGGTGCTTTTCATTTATAGAGAGTGCCTTTTTCTGAGACAGTGAAATATTTTCACATTGGGCATGAGGCTTTTTAGGAGAATTAATGCTTAAAATATCCCTTTAGTGTAGCATGTGGGAAATGTTACAGATGGAGAAGAAAAAAGATTAATATAAAAAATGTCAAGAGTGCATAATAAAAGGCATCCCATTCAGTTCCCTGCCCCATTACCACCAGCCCACACAGACCCCATGGACACAGCCACAGCCGTCAGCCACAGCCTGTGCTTCCTGACATGACTACTTTCCCCAGGAATGAATCAGGAGTCCCCTGCATGACCCCTTGGCTGGGCCAGTCAGTGCCACCCAGTTCCAACATCCCTGTGACATGGTCCAGCCAGCCAGCTATGCCTGTCTGATGGTGTGACAGACAGTCCTAATCCCCATGATGCTGAGAATCCGCCATTACAAAGAAGCCAGCCACAAAAGAATGCATCACACACTGTGTGATTCCACTTATATGAGGTACCGAGAATAGTCGAATTCATAGACAAAGTAGGGGAGAATGGTGGTTGCCAGGGGCTGGGCTTGGGGAGGTGATGGCGAGCCAGTGTTTTGTGGGTACAGAGTTTCAGTTTTGCAAGATGAAAATCATTCTGGAGATGGACGGTCATGATGTTAGCACAACAATATGAATGCCCTTAAAGCCACTCAACTGTCCACTTTAAAATAGTTAACAGGATGTTGATAATGGGATGGCTATGCATGTGGTAGTAAGGGGCAGGGGAAATATGGAAAATCCCTGTACCTTCCACTCGATTTTGCTCTGAGCCTAAAACCAGTATAAAAAGAGTTTATTCTGGATAAAGAAAATGTGGTGCATCTACACCGTGCAATACTATGCAGCCTTAAAAAATAATGAGATCATGTCCATTGCAGAAATATGGATGGAGCTGGAGGCCATTATCCTTAGCAAATTAATTCAATAACCTAAAAAGCAAATACCATACATTCTCACTTATAAGTGGGAGCTAAATGATGAGAGTACATGGACACAAAGAGGGGAACAACAGACACTGGGGCCTACCAGAGGGTGGAGGGTGGAAGGAAGGAGAAGAGCAGGAAAAATAACTAATGGGTACTAGGCTTAATACCTAGGTGATGAAATCATCTGTACAACAAACCCCCATCACACCACTTTACCTATATAACAAACCTGCACATATACCCCTGAACTTAAAATAAAATTTAAATTTTTTAAAAAAAGAAGAACCCTGGTGCTAGGCAATCTAAGGCTGCTTCAGGGGTTCAAGAAAGTTGAAATGTGTGTGTGTATATATATACATATGTATATAATATACATGCTCTATTACATATATTATATTAATTATATAATTATATTAACTATATATATTTATATTATGTTTTTGCCCCCGTTATATATGCATGTATACAAAGTATATTACATGCATAATATATACTAGACTATTGTGTATATAGAAACTATATATGTGTATATATAATCTATTATGTATATTATATATGGGTTTATTATAATATATAGAAACCCATAGATATAATATATACACTCTCTACATAATATGTAATATGCTCCCTATATATTAATATATATTATGTAGAATATATTATATATTACATATATTACATAATATAATATATAGACTCTACATATTAGTCTATTATATATTATGTATATGTAATATATATAATAGACTATATATACATATGTGTGTATACATATATATATATATAAACATTTGGTGGGGACAATAGCAAAGGAAAACAGTTTTTATAGACTTTGTTTTACCCTAACAAATATATATATATTTATATATAAATTATCTATATATAATCTATATTTTATATATATATATAATCTATATATTACATATAGAAGGAGGCAGGAGCTGTGTAGACTGTCCCAGGACAGTCAAACTAATAAGAGCACATAATAAAAGGCATCCCATTCAGTTCCCTCTCTTTCTATGTATATTAGAAAGAGAGAGAGAGAGCCTATTAAACAAAACAAAAAAACTAGAAAAAATACATCCACAATTTAACCATTCATAAAAGATGGTATTAGATGATAAATTTTAAATTAAGTAAATTTACCTCAATTTTAAAATAAATAAAGACAAAACAAGGGTAAAAATTCCACATATGCCCAGATCAATCAAGTTTAGCACACATATCCATGGGGGGTTGTAGCTTTTCCCTTACCTCTGGGCTTTGATGACTATTTTATCTCAAATTCATAAGAATTACATTAACATGGAGCCACAAACATTGAGTCCCTTTCTTCAGCCCACTTGAAGATGTCTAAGGCCTTTTGCTTTGCAAACCAACTCAAGATAATTCTGAAGAAAAGAAGGAGGCAGGAGCTGTGTAGACTGTCCCAGGCCTGCAGTGCCAGTATGGGACAGTGATCAGTACCAAACAGTGCTCCCCAGGGAGTCACCCCCCACCTACCCCTCAGCACCCCATGCGTGGGCTCTGCAAGGATGGGAAACCCAGCTGGGACACTCATCTAATCCCTAAACACCCTCAAGAAGGGGGCGAAGGCTTCCGCATATCACGAGAGTTGGTTTTCACGTTTTAAAGCAACCCTAGTGTTGCTATATAGTTTCCTGCTGGATTTTTTTTTTTTTTTTTTTGAGACAGGGTCTCACTCTGTTGCCCACACTGGAGTGGAGTGACTCAATCTCGGCTCACTGCAGCCTCAACCTCCCCAGACTCAGGCGACTCTCCCATCTCAGCCTCTTGAGTGGCTGGGACTACAGGCATGTGCCACCGCACCCAGCTAATTGTTTTTATTTTCTATTTTTTGTAGAGAAGGGGGTCTCACTATGTTCCCTAAGCTGGTCTTAAGCTCCTGGACTCAAGCGATCCTTCTGCCTCAGCCTCCCAAAGTGCCAGGATTACAGGAATGAGGTACCATGTCCAGCCCCTGCTGGATTCTTTAGAATATCAGTCTGCATTTACACCTAGTTGGTATGGTGTTTGTTTGATAATGGTCACAAACAACCGGAGGGTCGAAGGTACTGGTACAAGCAAGGGTGAGCCCAAAGTTTAAAGACCCAAGTGCATGATGCTTCGAAGCCAAACAAAGGTTGAACGAAAACAAGGGTGTCTAATCTTTGGAGGAGCCAAACCTTAAATGAGACGGACCAAGACAGCCCTCATCTGAGTCGGTACAGCAAGCTGCTAGGGATTCACGCCTGGTCCGGTGTCAGTGCCTCTGTGGCAGAGTTTGTGTGGGAACCTTAAGCCATCACAGCTAATGGGATTGCCTGTGCAGATCAAAAGGCATCCTGGAGAACACTTTGGGGAAATAGGGCCATGGAAAGCATCTGAAGTGCTGGGTAGCCTTGAAAGCAATTTAGAAAAACGCAGCAACTAAATTTGTCAAATTCCTTTTCAGAAGATCCGTGTACGCACCGGAGGAGAGAAACCCTAATGAAGAAGTCATAAAGTAATTATTTAAAAAATTAAAAAAGTAGAATCATTAAAGTTTTCCTAAGTAATGCAAACTAATTGCAATGTCCTAGCAGACATGCATTTTTAAACAATGGCTATGACAATGGAAAATTAGACTTCGTTACTTATTCATAAAGTTCTGGTGAACACTAAGTTCCATTTGTAACAGTTTACTTTTATAAATAGCATCTTTTGGGCAGATGCCATTTTTTTTGGTCATACAATGTCAGAAACGATTGCTTATTTGGATTATGGGGTAAATTAGAGCTCATCCGAGTTCAGTGCGGTTGGCTTACCTACCACCAGGATCATCAAGAAATTGTAAGACATACCTGCTCTTGGCCCCTGTTACACCAGTAAAGTGACCATGTGCATTTATGCTTCCTTTGAATTTTCTATTTGATAGTTAAAAACACTGTTGAAGTTTGAAGACAGCAAACAATGTTTGATGAATCTACAATCTTTATACTAGCGGGAGAGTCCAAAGACCAATCAATCCAGAGTACGATTAATAATTGAGATTCCTGGAAGCTCTAAAAGGAAATATTAAAAATGCAAAATCTTGTTGAAAAGCATAATTAAGCGCATCAATGCCTAAAGTTTAAAGGACAAGCATTTTCTCATTAAAGTTAAAAATGTCAATTTTATATAAGAATATATTGCCCTAACTTTCTTTGTGGGGTAGGGGGAGGATATAGAAAAACAGTTTTTATAGACTTCATTTTACCCTAACTTAAAGGAGCATCCTGTTCCATTTCCAAAGTCCTCACTTCCCCAGGATCCTAAAATAGTATAACTTCAGATGAGTAATAGCTAAATAAATTTATCACACATCAGAACTCTTTACTGGCGCACAGATGTTTTGACAATGGTGCTGATGGACATGATGGGTTTACTCTGTATGTGGAGGAAATTAAGAGGCATGTAGACTGCATACCTTTTTCTTAATGGCTGATGTGCATCTCTTCCCCATGCCTGCAGCTGAGGATGTAAGAAACATCCAGTTCCCGCGTGAAAACTCAAAGATGTGAACTGAGTAGGCCCAGCTGTGACGGGGTGGGGCAAAGCTCTCCTGTGCATCTGTACCCGAAGTCCCAGCCTGGGGCCTCCAGACGTAGGCTCCCTCCTTCATCAATCAATTCTGCTTATCCTGTTGCTATCCTGAGATACCTCAGCTGGAATGTTTGCCCAAATGGACCATTGAAAACATGTTTCCAGGATAATCAACCCTTTGGCAGGTCATCCTCAAACATAATTTGTATTGCGTTTATTTTTCAAAGACATGGAGAGTGTTCTCCATATAGCATATGTACTAGATATGCTCTTTTCTCCAACATCAATGTCAGGGGCTATAAATTTATGAACATTTTTTTTTCTAGTGGTTCAGGAAGCTGTGAAGTGATCTCTTCCCAGTTTTCAGAATGCTTTTGTGATACAGGTTGGTTTGAAGATTGGAAAACCATTCGCCTCCATCTATGTAAGCAAACCAAATGTAATTATCCAGATAATGGAAAGAAAATAAATTATAAACCTGCTCTTGTGGAAAGAAGTTTAGAGCGTAAATTTATTCAATTTGCTTTCCACGGGGGCTTATGTGTAATGTCAAAAGTAACACGCAATGAAGCGCTTTCCCCCCCCAAAACATACCGTAATTCAGGATAAAAATATCAGAAAATTTTAGTTGAGCTAGAAAGGGATAGAAGGAAGGACAGAGGAGGGAAGAAAGCAAGAAAGGACGGAAGGGAGAGGGACAAGGAAGAAAGAAAAATGATAGATTTGCAGCCTACAGTTTGTGCTTTTTTATCAGCTCTTCAGTAAAATGTCCTAATCAAATGCCACAGATAAGCGCCGTACCCTGCCTCATGTTTCTGTGAAAACATGGGTAGAATGTCTGGACTGAATGTAGCTATACTTTGAACACACCTAACAATACACTCATAGTGTCACCCAACTACACCCAGTGGGAACTTTCCATTTGCCAGACACTGGGCCAGGTATCAGGACACAAAGGAAAATAAAGCAGCCGGACGTGGTGGCTCACACCTGTAATCCCAGCACTTTGGGAGGCCAAGATGGGTGGATCAGGAGGTCAGGAGATCGAGACCATCCTGGCTAACACGGTGAAACCCTGTCTCTACTGAAAATACAAAAAATTAGCCAGGCGTGGTGGAGGGTGCCTGTAGTCCCAGCTACTCGGGAGGATGAGGGAGGAGAAGTGTGAACCCAGGAGGCAGAGCTGGCAGTGAGCTGAGATTGCACCACTGCACTCCAGCCTGGGCGACAGAGCGAGACTCCATCTCAAAAACAAACAAACAACAACAAAAAGAAAACAAAGGAAAATAAAGCAAACTCCCTAATTCTACTCAAACACTGAGACATTATCTCATTCCAACCCAAAGACATGTGCTGTTTCTATGCTATGTTCAGGCGTCTTTAGAAGACGCTAGGCAACCACAAAAACCATCCTGAGAAATGCTTCTATATCAAGAGACATCTACATCAAAAAAAGAGACATTTTGTATAAAAGGATGAGTCATTACTTGGGTAGAGCAAGGAGGAGATAAGTACCTCCAAGGTGTTCCACCTTTGCAAAGCTTGGCTCACAACAATGACCAAATTCACGATTGGAAAGGAAGAGATTTTTCAGATTCATATAATTCAGGTCAGAGGTCCAAATGAGAGGCTGATGTTACAATCAAAGGCTCTCCAGAATGGGGAAGTGGACATTCCAAAACGATGGCAGAAGTCATTAGCTCTTATTCAGCTGGAGGCTCTTAGTATCAATAAACAGGGTGTAAAATGGGAGGGAGGGAGGCCCAGGATAGCTTGCACAAAATGGCCTTGCTCCTTGCCATTCACTTAATGCAAAGAAAGAAGCAATTATAATAAAATGAAGAAATTCCATTTTGCAATGAAAATTTCTGCAGAGCTATATTATCTACCAAATACCACCACTCCACCATCTCTACCTTTTTTTTTTTTTTTTTTTTGAGATGGAGTCTTTCTCCATCACCCAGGCTGAAGTGCAGTGGCATGATCACAGCCCACTGCAGCCTCAACGTCCCCAGCTCAGCTGACCCTCCCACTTCAGCCTCCTGAGTAGCTGGGACTACAGCCATGTACCACCATGCTCAGCTAATTTTTTTATTTTTTGTAGAGATGGGGTCTCACCATGTTGCCGAGGCTGGTCTTGAACTCCTGGGCTCATGTGATCCTCCTGCCTTGGCCTCCCAAAGTGCTGGGATTACAGGCATGAGCCACTGTACCTGGACTCCACTATGTTAACTCTTCTTTATTTATTCACTATTCAGCAAAAATTCATTAAGAGTCTACCACGTGCTGGCCGGGTGCAGTGGCTCACACCTGTAATCCCAGCACTTTGGGAGGCTGAGGTGGGTGGATCACAAGGTCAGAAGATTGAGACCACCCTGGCTAACACGGTGAAACCCCGTCTCTATTAAAAATACAAAAAAAAAAAAAAAAAATTAGCTGGGCATGGTGGCGGATGCCTGTAGTCCCAGCTACTTGGGAGGCTGAGGCAGGAGAATGGCATGAACCTGGGAGGTGGAGGTTGCAGTGAGCTGAGATTGTGCCACTGCACTCCAGCATGGGCAACAGAGTGAGACTCAATCTCAAAAAAAAAAAAAAAAAGAATCTACCACGTGCCAGAATCTGTGTTCTCTCCCCTAGAGGCAGAAAAGCAGGCATGATTCTTTCTAGATGGAGGTCATTATCTGGAGCAGAAAACGGACCCTGATCAACGATCACATGAACAAGTACAGAATTGCAAGCTGACGTCAGAAGGAAGGGGACATGGTTCCCGGAGAGTCCATAGCAAATGAAGCGACCGTGGCCAGGGGATGTGGCCATCTCAGAAGATGTGATGTGTGAGCTGAGATCTGAAAACCTAACGAAGGTGAAGGGAGAGCCTCCCCAGCAGAGGAGGTGCAAAGACCCCGTGGCAGGCAGGAGTTAGGAGTTGATCAAGGGTAGGGTGACTAAAGCACAGAGAAGGGAAGTGTGAACAGGGCTGAAAAGGGTCTCTAGGGCACATGAGGATTTGGGTTGTTCACCTAAAAGGAGTGAGGAAACTTAAAGAAGCGAGTGGGAGGTTAACATGATGTGCTTTGTGTTTTGAAAAGGACAACAGGGGCTGGGCACGGTGACTCATGCCTGTAATCCCAGCACTTTGGGAGGCCAAGATGGGTAGATCGCCTGGGGCCAGGAATTTGAGACCAGCCTGGACAACATGCTGAAAACCCATCTCTAATAAATATCCAAAAATATTAGCTGGACATGGTGATAGTCGCCGATTATCCCAGCTACTCGGGAGGCTGAGGCAGGAGAATCACTTGAAACCAGGAGGCAGAGGCTGCAGTGAGCTGAAATTGTGCCATTGCACTCCAGCCTGGGCGACAAGAGCAAAACTCCGACTGGAAAAAAAAAAAAAAAAAAAAAAAGCAAGCAAGCAAAGCAAAGCTAAGGGCAACAGGGGAGATAAAGGATTATCAGAAAGGCTGCGGAGAAAATCATTAAAGGATGTATTAGTTTCCTGCACCTGTGTGGTAGCTTAAAACAATAGCAATTTATTTTCTCAGTATTCTGGAGGCCAGAAGTCTAAAGTCGAGGTGTGAGAAGGCTTTGTTCCTTCTGGGGCCTCTGAGGAGAACCTGTTTGTGCCCCTATCCTGGTATCTGGGGGTGCCAGCAGCCCTCACTGCTCTTTGGTTTGTAGGGGAATCACTCCGATCTCAGCCTCCACCTTCACACAGCCTTCTCTTCTGTGCCTTCTTCACTTCTGTCTCTGCTGAAAACACCTGTCATTGGATTTATGGTCCACCTGAGATGACCTCGTTTTGAGATCCTCATCTGAACTTACCTGCAAAGACCCTTTTTCTCAAATGTCCAGGTTCCGGTGAACATATCTCTTGGGGAGCCACCATTAAATTGAATCCAAAGGACTACTGTCTTAACTCAGGCCTTTATGGACAACTCCTTCCCAGATAACTGCAAGACCCTCTCAGCTAATCTCCCTGCGCCAGCCCCAGTGACATCGTCTTTTAAAAACAAGTCCAACAGACGGGAACCACATTCCCTTGCTCAACAAGCAAAACAAAACAAAAAACAAAACAGAACAAAACAAGCGCATCTTCCTGGCTCTTCACTGCTCTTGGGAGTGGAATGGGCAGGGAGGGGCTCTCATTCTCCAGCAGGAACACAAAGTCCTCCCCAACTAGGCCTGGCAGTGCTGACCTGCTTGTAATTCCCTTCTGTGAGCTTCAGTTACATCAGCTCAGGTCCCAGGATTGAACTCCTGCTGCGTAGGCCTCACATCACTCTATGTCCTCATCCTCACCCCACACTCACGTGTTTCTTCACCACCTGACTCCCATTCCTCTTTAGAAATGTATTTCCAGTGGCCAGGTGTGATGGCTTACGCCTGTAATCCCAGTACTTTGGGGGCCAAGGCAGGCAGGTTATGTGAGCTCAGGAGTTCCAGACCATCCTGGCCAACACGGCAAAACCCTGTATCTATGAAAAATACAAGCAATTAGCCAAGTGTAATGATGCGTGCCTTTAGTCCCAGCTATTTGGGAGGCTGAGGCAGGAGAATCACTTGAACCCGGGAGGTGGAGGTTGCAGTGAGCTGAGATCACATCACCACACTCCAGCCTGGGTGACAGAGCAAGACTCTGTCCCAAATATATATATACACACTTGCATCTCCTTCAGGTAGGTACAGGGCTAGAGAAAGGCTGGGTTGGGTTGCCCCTGAAAATACAGAAACTGCACTGGTCAGAAACACAGAGGTTGCCTGATGCAACGCCCTGCCCCACCCCGAAACGCTGGGAACTTGTGCTGCAGGCTTCTGATTATACTGCGAATCTTCCCTCTTTGGGGCGTCGGGGTGCTCCAGCAACCAATTGGCTGTCCAGAGCACAGGTGCACAAACACACCCCCAAGCACATCCACACTTACACAATTCCTACCCAGGACTAGCAACCTCAGGGGCCTGGTGTGTCCTTACAGAGTCTCCAGTGCAGGAGCATTCGTCGTGGCGAGGGGGGAAAGCACCAGCAACCTCACCCTCGGGTGCCTCTTTTTTTGGAAAATTGAGATACAATTCACATATAAAATGGCTGGGTGCAGTAGCTCACACCTGTAATCCCAGCACTTTCTGAGGCGGAGGAGAGGACTGCTTGAGGCCAGGATTTTGAGATCAGCTTGGAAAACAAGGTGAGACCCTGTCTCCATAAAAAAATTTAAAAATCAGGGCCAGGCACGGTGGCTCAAGCCTGTAATCCCAGCACTTTGGGAGGCTGAGGCGGGCAGATGGCAAGGTCAGGAGCTCCAGACCATGCTGGCTAACACGGTGAAACCTCGTCTCTACTAAAAAATACAAAAAATTAGCCAGGCATGGTGGTGGGTGCCTATAGTCCCAGCTACTCAGGAGGCTGAGGCAGGAGAATGGCGTGAACCCGGGAGGTGGAGCTTGCAGTGAGCTGAGATAGCACCACTGCACTCCAGCCTGGGTGACAGAGTGAGACACCATCTCAAAAAAAAAAAAAAATTTAAAAATCAGCTGGGCATGGTAGCACGTACCTGTAGTCTCAGCTACTGAGGAGGCTAAGGTGGGAGGGTCTCTTCAGCTTAGGAGTTTAAGGCTGCAGCGAGCCATGACTGTGCCCCTGCACCACAACCTAGGCAGCAGCGCAAGGTCCGGTCCCTTAAAAAACTAAATAAATAAGACATAAAACAAAATAAAATTCACCCACTTAAAGTGTACGATTCAGTGGGTTTTAGTATATTTATAAGGTTGTACAACCATCAACACAATCTAATTCTAGACCATTTAAACACCCCCAAAAGAAACCCTGAATTCTTTAGCAGTCATTCCCTAGTCCCCTCGTGCCCAGCCCCCAGCAATCACTAACTTGCTTTCTGTCTCTTTGGAGGTGCCTATTCTAGGCACCTTGTACATACAGATTCATATGTTAGGTCATCTTTTGCATCTGGTTTATTTCACTTAGTATAATTTTGTTTGTTTGTTTGTTTGTTTGTTTTGACACGGAGTCTTGCTGTCATCCAGGCTGGAGTGCAGTGGCACAATCTTGGATCACTGCAACCTCTGCCTCCCGAGTTTAAGTGATTCTCCTGCCTCAGCCACCCGAGTAGCTGGGATTACAGGCCTGCACTACCATGTCTGGCTAATTTTTTTTGTGTATGTATTTTTAGTAGAGATGGGGTATCGCCATATTTTAGTAGAGATGGGATATCACCACCAGCCAGGCTGGTCTCGAACTTCTGACCTCAGGTGATCTACCTGCCTCAGCCTCCCACAGTGCTGGGATTCCAGGCGTGAGCCACCACGTGCAGCATAATGTTTGAGGTTCATCCCGGTTGTAGCATAGACCAAAACCTCATTCCTTTTTCACACACACATGTTTGCCTGTGGTGCGTGGTCACTGTGCTCTTCAGACCTTACAGGACGCCCCACTATGAATGCCTAGTCTCCTGGCCAGTAATCAGCCTGGTCGTAACCTGAACACTTTGGGATGAACATCCCCAGTCTCAGTCAGCCCCATCCTTTTGTCCTCACAACTCCAGGGTAACACCAAGTAAATCACTCAAGGAAATTAGGCACATTCCTCATCTCCCCCAGAATGCATACCAAGAGGATGCTGGAAGCTGATCAGAGGTCTATAAAGCACTCTGAATTCAACAGAGAAATGCAATGCATAAATGCAAAGAGAGAACAGTAATTCTTGTATTACACTGCTTGAGAGCCTTCAACAAGATGGACTGTTTTCCCATCCAATTGCTTTCAAGCTTTCCATTAGGTCAAGTGTGTGCATATATCTAATCCCGGGTCACATTCCCCCTCCTTAAACCAAGTACAGACTTGAACATGATTGCTGTTGCTATATTGTGGTTATCGTAGGTGTTATTATTTTTTTTCAATAAGCCAACAGGAGTGAGTGCTGGCTATATACACAGTACCATGCTAAACTCTATTTACATTATCTTATTTAATGCTCCCCAAACCCTATGCCATAGGTATTGTTAGCAGATGCATTTTTCAGCTGAGTAAACTGATGCTCGGGGAACAGAAGTAACCTGCAGAAAGGTCACCAAGCCAGAAAGTGCAAAGCACAGACTCCAACTGCAGAAGCTGAGCCCTTTCGGTTGCCTTTTCCATCACCCCTGGGTGCTTCTGAGCAAAGCCGCTGACATGTGCCACCCCAGTTCCGGGCATGGTGGGGGGCCACTGCCTCTTCTTGGCCTCCCCTCCCTCTTGGGCTCCAGCCCCTTGCATCAGTGCATATTATTTGGCATAAATCAGCCCCCCAATTACATGAATGCCACAACCACGAACACTTGTAATTAAAACTGGGACTGACATCCTAAAAGTATGTTCCCTTCCCCATTCCTCTTTGTCCTGCAAAGATATTATTGGAAAGAGAATGAGCAATCATCGGGAACATATGCTTTCAGAATATAATGGGACTCAGCTCCTCCGAGAAAAGGCTGTAAAAGGGCACAGGGACAAAATGTAAAGTAGACAGCTTTATTTACTAGCGACTGGGGCATGTCCAAGAAATAACAGATAAGCCAGTAGGCTTGATAACAAGCGGGACTTTTTTTTTTTTTTTTTTTTTTTGCCACAAATTGCTGGGGAGTCCACTTGCCCTCAAAATCTGCCCCCACACAGGCATCAGAGCGAGCTTTTCACAGCTGCCAATGTGCCCCAGGCACTTGTCATCCCAGCCCAACTGGGCGCTGATCCCAGCCTAAAGCTCCATCCCCAGTCTTTGCAACACGTTCATACCTCCTTCACCAGCAAAAGCAAATTGCTTGGTACTTTCTGGCCTGTTTCAGGCCTACGTGCCTCTGCACTCACGGTTTCCTCTGCCCAGAGGGTACTTGGCGTCCCCATCTCTCTTTGTCTTTGCCTAACCCTCTCCTATTCATGTGTCAAAGCTGGTCAATATCAATCCCTATCATTTATCCAGCACTTACTATGTGCTTGCAGAAAGAACTTCACATGGGTGATTTTAACTCTCAGTGAACCGCGTGATACAGTTGCTGGTGTTGGTCCCAGCTCATCCTGGCTCCAGAAAACCTCCTGCTTCTTTAAAACTGGCACTGTTTTTTTTTTTTTTTTTTTTTTTTGTGATTGTACAAGCTACAAGCTAGTGCAGACTCCTTAACCTGAGGGTCTGGGGCTGGAACCCTAGAAAGAGGGGGTATATACAGATGGCCAAAATGTTACATCTTTATTTTTCACTAACCTCTGACTGAAGTTTAGCATTACTCTCATTTAGGCAAGGCACTGCGATCGTGTGAGAAGCATCTGTGTGTTTGTCGCAATCAAAATCACAGATATTTTCCTATCACGCGAGAGTTGCAGCTATTTCCAAACATCATTTTCACCCACTGTTTTGATAATTAGTAGTTAGTGGACCCACCATGAGCTGTGTTCTTTAATGGGTTAAGAAGGAAGAACATTTGTTACTAGATCCCATGATTTAATATTCTGACAACTGTACTTTAATACGATTGGTTTCCTCTGTGATCCTGCGCATTTTATGTATTCAAAACCATTATTCTGCAAAGGGCACCAAATGTCCAAGGGGTCCGTGACACAAAAACAGGTGATGGTTCCCAAAGAAAGTGAGTTTCTTGAGAGTAGAGACTATATCTCGCTAATCTTGCATCCTGCGTGCCTTACCCTAGCAGCTTGTAGAGCCCAAATATTCCAAGAATGTCAAACAAATGAAAGCAAAGTGACTGAAAACCTATTTTACTGCATGTAGATTTGCAGAATGGCTTTTCCTTGTCTTTATAAACATATTCACGAATTCATTCATTCAACAAATATATAATGGCCTTGTATTGGCCAAGCACTGGACTACCATCAGAGATTCCATTTTGAATGAGGTAAATGAACATCTCTTGCTCTCCCTGAAAACAACTTTTTGAAGCTTGTGTATCCTCTTGGTCTTCCGTCCATGCTGAATAACTTGGGGTGACCTATTTAGCTACCCACCATTTGAGGTCAAGAATCCCCTTAGCTCCCTGACAAGCTAAGCTCATTAACATACTCCCTCACTTAAAACAAAAGTCTATAAACAGCAGGCTGCCTGCTTTTTATACTTTTGTGGTATAATTAAACCATCAAACCTCAAAGCGGCCACTTATTTTCAGGGAGATTCCATAATGGAGAGCACAGAAAAGAATCCACACGATGCGTGGGAAACTGCATGCACGCTGACATCAACACCCTTTCCCTTGCATCTGTAAAGAGCTTTATCTTACTCACCACACTCTCCCTTCTTTTGTCTGTTGATTTTATTATCACATTGGCCTGATATGTCCCCTTCCCCATCTCCATCTTTCTACCCAGCAAACTTGTACCAAGATATACTAATAAAAAGGATGATAATAATAGCAAACATTTATAGATTACATTGTATTCGCTGGCCTGTCTTTTCATTCTGTCGTTGGAATAGTGTTGCATTTAATCCTCCTAACTCCCCTGGGAGAGAGACTATCATTATCCCCATTTTAGAGATGACGAAACTGAGCCAAAAAGATGCTAAGTTATCACTCATGATGATGCAGCTATTATATCAAGTGGCAGAGCCAGAATTCATAACCACTGGTTAGACTTAAGACTCCACACTTTTGATCACAAAACCCCTTAAAAAGTCACCTCCCTGAGAAGTCTTCCATGATTGTCCCAGGCACTGTCCTCTCCATCCAGCACTGCACCTTGCAGCATCCTTATGTCTCTCACTGGGTTATGTTGCTTTATTATAATTGTTCTGCCTCTCTTTTCTTCCTTCCTCCTTTAACTGTTTCAAAGACAAGCACTCTCCCTAGGGAGGGATCTAGTATGTAGCAGGTGTTCACCAATTGTCCAGTGACTATCCACTGCAACCACGCAGATGAGATAAGAAAGGCAGCAGTTATTGCCACATGTCAAATGAGGCATGTTAGTGATGAGCTCTTCCCCACAGTGGGGATTAGTGGAGAAGTGAGAGGCTAACTGATTGTGGCTGTGTGCTTGGTATGGATGCAATCACCCAATGAATTAAGTATATTTACCCCCATTAGAGGGAAAGAAACATTGAGGATCAGAGGGGTTGCTTAACTACCCTAAAATCACCAGCTAGGTTGAAAAAGACCAGCTAGAAAAGATTAGCTGGGTTTTGAGTCTGATGCAGAAATTAAACTCAAGCCTTCTACCTTTGCTGTCTTCCCTCTCTGGACCACTAACCAAGACCCAGAGGTCTGTCCCTCAGTGTGCCTGCAACAATTACACCCTTAGAGAGCCCGGGGTTGGTGTCTCCCTTGCTTATCCACTACACACATGCAGCTGCTTCCTGAGCTCACAGATACACAGGATACCAGCTTGCTTGCTTTCTGTTTTTGTTTCTTCCCCTAAAAGAGAAGATAGTCACATGCTACATGACAACTTTCAGTCAGTTACAGACTGCATATATGATGGTGGTCCCAAAGATTATAATATCATATTTTTACTGTAGCATTTCTATGTTTAGATATGTTAAGATATACACATACCACTGCTACAATTGCCTACAGTATGAGGCCCAATCATACGTTGCACAGGTTTGTAGGCTAAGAGCAAGAGGCTAGACCATACAGCCTAGGTGTGTGTGTAGTAGGCAACACCATCTAGGTTTGTGTACATGCACTCCGTGACGTTCCACAATGATGAAACCACCTAACAATGCATTTTCAGAATGCATCCCCAATGCTAAGTGACGCATGACTACTTTAAGTCTGATGTCATTCTACCTTTTTTTTTCTTTTTCTTTTTTTCTGAGACAAGGTCTCACTCTGCTGCCCAGGCTAGAAGGCAGTGGTGTGGTCTTGCCTCACAGCAATCTCTGCCTCCTGGGTTCAAGCGATCCTCCTACCTCAGCTTCTGGAATAGCTGGAACTACAGGCATGAGCCACCATGCCTGCCTGGCTAAATTTTTAAAATTTTTTGTAGAGATGGGGTTTTGCCATGTTGCCCAGGCTTGTCTCCAACTCCTGAGCTCAAGTGATCTGCCTACCTTATCCTCTCAGTGTTGAGATTACATGGGTGAGCCACCACGCCCAGCCCTAACGTTCAATTTGTATATTTCTATCCCCATTATCTGCATAATGAATCATCACCCTTGGGTCTATGGGGAACAACAATTTCAAAGCACTGTATTTAGCACAGAACCACTTGCCGAAAATAGGAAAGACCCTGGTTTATGGCTGTACAGAATCAATCACTTTCTGGTTGATTTCATGTGGAGGAGGCGGCCCACATTGATTGGGTGAGCATTATATGTTTGAAACCATCTCTTTGGCTTTGAAATGGTGGTGTCTTATAGACATGACCTCAATTCTGACAATTATCTATTTAATTGGATCAATACAGACAGCCCACTCCCCCAAACCACTGATTCAATTAATCAGACCATTGTCAAATCCCTTCTCCTCTTGGGTCTGTGTAGACACAGACCAAGTGGCAATTTCTCCCAAGATGGGCACAGAGGTCAATAATCCGCTTTTGGATAAAGTATTTGATTGCTCACAAATTATACAAATCACATTGATTACTGACAAATCATAATGTTTACAGAGCACTATTTGGCTTTGGCTCCAAAGCATGAGTAGGTATTTAATTAACAACTGTCAGATATAATTTACACCATTACAATGACCAGAAAATGGCTGATTGCTGATTTTACATACTAGAACAAACACTCTGCAACTAGCCTTGGTAGGGCAAAATAAGTAGGGACTCAACGACGGACAATAAAATCAAATTTCAGTACCGTGTTTAACCGGAAGATCCTTGAAGGCCATGATACCTCTACTTCCGACGAGAAATGGACATCCTTTTGCTCATATGGCTGAGAAACTCTGCAACTAATTTTGTTTTCCTTTTTTGCCTTGACTACTGGGAAACTCTAAGCCAAATCTTTAGCCCCGGTACATAACCCTTTTGGATACTGTGGTGTGCAAATGTGTGTTTTATTCTATTTCGTTTGCTTTTTACTTTTACATGTGTTTTACTACTTCATTGCGTATTAAGGCTCTAGCCTGGATGTCAGCAAACTACAGCCCACAGGCCAAATCCAGCCCACCAATCTGTTTATATATAGCCCACCTGTTCTGGATAATCTTTAATTTGTTATGCAAATAATGGGAGTGGAAATATTCATATCAAAACTTTCCATGACAAAACAACCCATGGCTTTTTTAGACTGGTTTTGTGAAAAAAAAAAAAATTAAAAAAATGTAATTTCATGACATATGGAATTCAAATTTCAGTGTCTATAAATAAACTTTTATCAGAACACAGCCATTCACATTAATTTATGAATTGTCCATGGCTGTTTTTGCAGTAGAAAAGCAGAAGTGAACTGTGACAGACGTCATATGGCCTGCAAGGCCTGAAACGTACACTCTCTGGTCCTTTATAAAAACAGTTTGCTGATCCATGCTCTAGCCTACCTGTAATTTCTCTTTTTTTTTTTTTTTTTTGAGATGTAGTCTCACTCTGTTGCCCAGGCTGGAGTGCACTGGCACGATCTCAGCTCACTGCAAGCTCCGCCTCTTGGGTTCATGCCATTCTCCTGCTTCAGCCTCCTGAGTAGCTGGGACTACAGGCGCCCACCACCATGCCTGGCTAATTTTTTGTATTTTTAGTAGAGATGGGGTTTCACTGTTTTAGCCAAGATGGTCTCGATCTCCTGACCTCGTGATCCGCCTGCCTTGGCCTCCCAAAGTGCTGCGACTACAGGCGTGAGCCACTGCTCCCGGCAGCCTACCTGTAACTTCTGTGGACAAGGCAAGGGATGGATGGATAGATAACTAGCTAGAGAACACAGAGGCATATAATATACCCGACCCGGAGTTACACTCAGTGCCCATATTATTCTTCCTAATTAAGCTTCGAAGGGGATACCATCTAGGCCAGGCGCAGTGGCTCACACCCATAATCCCAGCACGTCATGAGGCCGAGGTGGGCGGATCACCTGAGGTCAGGAGTTCGACCCCAGGTCCTATTTTGGAAAACATAATAAGAGGATGAGAAAATACACAGAGGGACGTTATTGAAACTCAGTTCACACGACCTCAATCTTCTTTAAAAACTAGGAGTTGAGGTCATCTTCTAAGAAGGACTGGTTGGGCCAGGGTGGGCCTGCAGGCTTGGGAAGAGGATAAAAACAGAAACAGCAGTTCCTGGCCAGGTGCGATGGCTCATGCATGTAACCCCAGCACTCTGGGAGGCAGACGCGCATGGATCACATGAGGTATGGAGTTTGAGACCAGCCTGACCAACATGGCGAAACCCCATCTCCACTAAAAATACAAAAATTAGCTGGGCATGCGGGCATGCGCTTGTAATACCAGCTACTCGGGAGCCTGAGGCATGAGAATCACTTGAACCCAGGAGGCAGAGGTTGCAGTGAGCAGAGATTGCGCCACTGTACTCAGCCCAGGCGACAGTGAGACTCTGTCTCAAAAAAAAAAAGGAAAGAAAAAAAAAAGAAACAGGAGTTGCTGCTCATGGGCAAGTGGGGAAGAGAGTGAACATGCAATGGGAAGAAGACTGCAGGAGGAGCGACCACCCAACTGTGACAGCATCACCGCTTCTCATCAGTGGGAGAAAAGTTAAACAGCAGTTTCATTCCAAAGGAGAGGAAAGAACCCGTAATATTTCATTGTACTCATTGGGGTAGGAGGTATTACAGAAGCCTTCAGAAGCTGCCAGTAGATCCCTTCTTTCTGAAACATCACGGCCTTTTGGATGTAATCGATAGCTTAAATAGAGGATTACAAAGACAGGTTGGAATTTTGGAACATACAGAGAAACAAAGAGAGGTAATCGTAACTAATCAGGGTCAGGCCAGGCGTGGTGACTTACGTCTATAATCCCAGCTCCCTGGGAGGCTGAGGTGGGCAGATCACGCGGTCAAGATATCAAGATCATCTTGGCCAACATGGTGACATCCCGTCACTACTAAAAATACAAAAATTAGCTGTGAGTGGTGGCACGTGTCTTAGTATCAGCTACTCGGGAGTCTGAGGCAGGACAATCACATGAACCCGGGAGGCGGAGGTTGTAGTGAGCCAAGATCACAGCACTGCACGCCACCTCGGCGACAGAGCGACAGTCCGCCTCAAAAAAATAAATTAATTAATTAAAATAAAAATAAATCAGGATCAGAGATGGAACAGCCCATTTTGGAAAAGATAGACTAATAAGAGAAGGAGAAAATAAACAGAGACAGGGACTAGGGACATTACTAATCCCACAGTGCTGTGCTTCCAACTCTGGCTGCAGATATGAATATGGAACCCCGCCTCATGAGTTGAACCAGGCCTGTATGGTGGCTTCCCTCCAGGAAGTGACTTCTCATTGGAAGGAAAAGAAATAAAGAGGTTATAGTTTATTGAGCGCCTACCATGAAGCAGACACTCAGGTTAACTCTTAAATCCTCACCATCACTTGGAAGGAAAATATTGTTACTATTTTGCAAACAAAGGAAAAGTTAGTTCAGGAAAAATGAAAAAGCATGTGGAAGGTCACACGGCTGGAAATCATGGCGGCACTGAAATTCTGTTCGTCTAAAGTTCGTCTGTTCAGCTGAGGTTCACCTGACCGCATTGTCTCGCTTTTTCCCCTTAGCTAGGCCCAGGAAATCAGGCACCTTCTGTGTTTCATACGCTGTCTTTCTCCAGGGCCTAAGACCATATCTAGAACCCTGCAGAAACTCAGGAAAAGTACTCCAACCCAGTGGCAAATCACAGGCAAATGCACAGTAGTGTCCTGTGGCCCCCGACACATCCAAATTTGAAAGACAGAGGTTCAGGATGACAGCAGGAGAAAGGCCCCTTTCATGTCACATGTAGTCCTTGGATTTCTGCCTTTCCATCTTTGATCCCTCGCAGGTACCTTTGCCCAGTGGATACATCGTTCTCCTACATATGACAGAGCATTCCTAGTCCTTCCTGGGGGCAACCACAGGTATCAGTAAATAAAAGCTCATTGAAACAGCTGACGCTCACTAACTACTTGTAAAAGAGAATCAGACAATCAGATAAATGTAAGTTGAACAAAAGTAGGAAACCAAAAATAGCATAATAAGTAGCCTTGGAATAGAGCAAAACTGGACTCGAATCCACTTACTAGTTGCGTACACTTCAGAAAGTGACTCAATTTCTATGCCTTGCTTCTTTCATCTCTGAAATCAGGGCCAAAACGTCCCCTTTGCTGCAGTGACACATGATTAATAAACTATTCAAAGTCTAAGGCATTGAGTCGCTGCTCAAAAAGCAGTGGCTAGGAGTTGGGTTGTTTTTGCCAAGTCTGGGGAATCCTCCAGGTGAAAACATCTCTGGCATTGAAAAATCTTAGAAGGATCTGCAGCAACGGCTGCATTTCCCTGAACCGACTGTAGCAACATTTACATTTTTCATACCATGGAAAATTGAGGGATGATCCAGGAAAACATAGACAGCTTGAGAAAATTTAGAGGTTCCACAGTGTTTTTCCATTCAGGGACAAAAGAAAACAGGAAAACATTAAGAACATGTCACTGCCCGACTGCCAGCAGAACCACCCCAGGAAAGCATCTTTTGGTGTAAATCACCAGGCTGGCATGGCATTCTCCCGTCCCATGTGTCATAACCACCCTAACCACCACTCCCATGATCACCATCTCGGGAAGATGTTGAAAACCTTTCAAACTTGACAAAACCCAGGGCCTTCCTTAAAGAGGACCATCCCTTCCCAGAAAAAGATCTTGCTCTCTGCCAGCGCAAAGACCCAGCTCGGGCTAAAGTGAGGAAATGCAGGCGATTGCTCAGTTCCCCAGCGGCTCTCAGGAATTGACAGTCTCTAAATTACTGCCTGAGAAGCATATCGCATGCCAACTGACAAAAGGAGGAGAGGAAAAAATCCTTACAGGCGGCGGAGCCTCCTCTCTTCCTCTCTGGGGAGGAGGTGTTTCTGGTGTTCTTGTCGCTGGACCCGGAAACCAAATGAAAAATATGTGATTACAAACACCTGGGAGGGCGGCAGAGCAAGAACGAAAAGCAGAATAAAGAGGACCCCAACCTTCCCCGTGTAGGAGGCAATTTGGCTAAAAAAATAAGAAGAAATGAGATAATAAAAGTAACAAATGAACCTGCAATTGCTTTGCTTCCGGGAGCTCCCATCTGATTTCAGATTGGTTCTCCAAGTCAACTTGGGTAGATTAATGTATCCACGTGATGCAAACCTAGCTCCGAGGAGACCCGGGACCCAGTCGGCACAGGACTTAACCCTTGCTGAGTGGGCTGAGAGTGGCGTGTCCAGGTGGAAGACAGTATACTAAGCAGTGTCTCTGGCCCTCACTGTGTGTGCTTTTGCTGTCCTTGTTGCAGACGCCTGAGCTTTGAGTGACTTCATGGGGGGACCTGCGTTTTACTCTTAGAAGAGCACACAGAAAAAGAGAAAGAAACAAGGGAAAAAAATAACTCCAGGGAAGATAAAAGAGTTATCAGAACTGAGCAGAGAAAAGATAGGGACTGGGGCAGTTCTCCTGGGGTCAGATACATCCCTGTACTACTCACCACTCCCCAGCACAGCCTGCTGGCAGATCAGAGCGCATGAGGACAGTCGTACGCATTTTATTTTTAAAGGAGAGGCATTCACTCTCGACCCTGTGGAAGGATGCAGAGAGGAAGGCCTCTTCCTACACAGTGAGCTAAAGCCTGGGGCTGTGCAGTGGGCGGCAAGTGACAGCCTTAAGACCAGGGCAGGGAGATACCCTCAACAGGGCAGTTTTGGAGGACCACCAGCTTCCTGCTCGCTGGTAGCATTTTCTTTTTTGGTGAAACGGAGTCTTGCTCTGTTGCTCAGGCTGAAGTGCAGTGGCACGATCTCAGCTCACTGCAACCTCCATCTCCCAGGTTCTTCCTGACCTCAGATGATCCACCCGCCTCGGCCTCCCAAAAGGCTGGGAATACGGGCGTGAGCCACCACACCCGGCCTGCTGGTGGCATTTTCTTTGTGATGTCTTTCTTCAGCCAGGCTTGCAAAGAGCAGCCCAGTCTGCCACGGGCCATGTTGGTGGGGCAAGAGTCAAAGGACCTGGAAGAAAAGAGAAGGCTGCACCGAATACCTGCTGTGTTTCAGGGGCTGCCTGGCCACCAGGGGAGGAAAAAAGGGCAGGTATATGTCCTGCTTTGTGGAACTTCCAGCCCTTTCCACAGACTATTCATTCTGCCTGGATATCCGTTCCCTCATTCATTGGTTAATCACAGCAATCTCTCCTCCTTGGAGCTGCACCACTTACTAGAGTAGCCCTCAGTAGTATGTGGCTCTTCAAATTGATTACAATGATATCAAATTAAAAATTCAGATGTCCGTCGGTGCAGTGGCTCCTGTCTGTAATCCCAGTACTTTAGGAGGCCAACGTGGGCAAATCACTTTTGAGATCAGGAGTTCGAGACCAGCCTGGCCAACGTGGTGAAACCCCGTCTCTACTAAAAATGCAAAAATTAGCTGGGCGTGGTGGTGGACACCTGTAATCTCAGCTACTTGGGAGACTGAGGTAGGAGAATTACTTGAACCCGGGAGGTGCAGGTTGCAGTGAGCCGAGATTGTGCCCCTGCACTCTAGCCTGGGTGACAGAGCGAGGCTCCATCTCAAAAAAACAACAAAAAAAATTAACATGTCATTACTAGTCGCATGCCAAGTTTCTGACAGCCGGGTGTGGCTTGTGGCTTTTATACTGGACAGGGCAGAGATAGAGGACATTCATCAATGCAGAAAGTTCAATGGGACAGCGCGGGCTGAGACCACTGCAAAAGCCTCCTACCCAGTGTCCACGCTTCCACCGTTGCCTTTGACACTTTATTCTCAACACAGCAGCCACAGGGATCCCTGAACTATTCAGAAATCAGGGAAAAAACAATACGGCAAAAAGATAGCTCTAGATAAGGAAGTTGACAGGGGCCAGGCACGGTGGCTCATGCCTGAAATTCCAGTGACTCAGGAGGCTGAGGCAGGAGGATCATTGGAACCCAGGAGTTCAAGGCTAGCCTGAAGAACATAGTGAGACCCATTTCTAAAACAAAAATGAGGTTTTTTTTTGTTTTGTTTTTGTTTTTGTTTTTTTTAAAAAGGGAGCCATGCATGGTGGCTCATGCCTGTAATCCCCGCACATTGAGAGGCTGAAGCAGGTGGATGGCTTGAGCCCAAGAGTTCGAGATTAGCCTGGGCAACATGACGAAAATGCATCTCTAAAAAATGCAAAAAAATTAGCTGGCCATGGTGGCACATGCCAGTAGTCCCGGTTACTTGGGAGGCTGAAGTGGGAGGATCGACTGAGCCAAGGGAGGTTGAGGCTGTGGTGAGCCATCATAATGTCACTGCACTCCAGCCTGGGTGACAGAGTAATACTCTAACTCAAAAATAAATTAATTAAATAAAATAAAAAATAAAAAAAAGGAAGACTACAGGGGCATGAAAACCAAATGCAAGGGGATTCTCAGATTCCATATCGTACACCAACAGAAACTACAAAGGGGGCAGTATTAGAGACAGGAAAATTTGAATGTAGAGGGCATATTAGAAAATACTATGTAATAGTGTTAATTTTCTTTTTTTTTTTT
>NW_026652281.1:11172574-11189084 GCF_009828535.3 Hylobates moloch
GTAGAGACGGCGTTTCACCGTGGTCTCGATCTCCTGACCTCGTAATCTGCCCGCCTCGGCCTCCCAAAGTGCTGGGATTACAAGGGTGAGCCACTGCGCCCGGCCGTAATAGTGTTAATTTTCTTACTGTGGATGTGAAATGGTTGCGTAGGAGAATGTCCTTATTCTCAGAAGACACCTGTTAAGGAATTTCAGGGTGAGCTGTGATGATGTGTGCAACTTTTCAATGGTTCTAAAAAAGTGTGTGTGTGTGTGTGTGTGTGTGTGTGTGTGTGTGTGTGTGAGAGAGAGCAGATATGTAACCATACATATCATATATAAAGATACATGTTATATATCTAAAGGTATATTTATCATATATTTATATAGAGAAGTAAAGATGGTGAGATGTTAGAAATCATCGTAAGCCAGATCTTGCTACTCCTCTACTCACAGCCTGCCCAAACCTCCCTATTTCTTTCCAAGTAGAAACCAAAGCCGTGGCAGGACCTCCGAGGTCCCACACAACATGACCCCATCTGCCCTTTGGCTCTCTTTTCCCATCTCCCGCACTCCCACCACACCGGCCACCAGACTGTCACTGAACCCCCACCCCCGCCCCAGTGTGCTCTGCCCTGAGGGCCATGGTTTCCCCTCTGCTGGCAGTGTCAGGCCCATGTCCCTGGAAGGTTCCCATCTCTACCCCTTGGTGCTGATGGCCAAACCTCCTCTGCCTGGAAGCCTTCCTTGACCATCCAGAGAAACAATCCAGTGTCCTCTCCAACTTCTCCCTCTCCTCCTTCCCTGATTTGTCTTCATACCACTCCCTGCCTTCTCATATGCTATTTATCATATATTTATTTTATGAATTGTCTGTTTCTTTGCCACACCCCACAGGGCAGGGGCTTTAATCTGGCTTATTCCCTGGGGGATCCCCAGGGCCTGGAGCCATCCCGCCATCACCTGTGGATTGGTCAGGGACGCCTCGCCCAGGGGCAGGTCCTCCGTGTTCACTTGATTAGCAAACATAGGTCCTTCGAGTCCTGGGGTTCCAGATCTGTCTCCCAAGCGGCTACTGAGTTAAAGACCCTGGTCCCATCTGTCGCCTGAGGCCCCTTCCCTCAGCACACGCCACTCCCTAATGTGAGTGTCCCCTCGTCTGCTCCTCTCTGAGTCCCCAGCTCCTCACTCTTGTCTGGCACACAGCAGATGCTCAGTAAGCATTTGTGAAAGCCTCCTGGGGTAGCCAGCCTTGTAAAGAAACACTTGTTTCATGGGTAGATTCTTTTGAAAAAGTAAGAAGTCTAGGCATGAGTAAGGTGGAGTGGGAACAGGGGGGCATGGTGGGTGAGCAGCTGGCCAAGTCCTTTGTAAGGATAGCAGCTTGCTCAGTTCTAGGCATGCTCAAGACCCATTATTATTCCTTTCACTTCTGAAGTCCTAGGATACTGAGGTTCAGAGAAGGCCACTGACTTGCCCAAGGTGACATGTTAATAGACGAGTTATCAAATTTCTCTCTCAACCTGATAAGTTCCAGAGCTCAGGTCAGGACTCACTCTCTCCAACCACCTTCCCAGATGAGGTCGAAGCCCGCATGATAGGTACAGTCTTGTGTGTCTCCCTCCTCCTTCCCATGTACCATGGTTGCACCATTCCATTTCTTCCTTTGAAAATTTGATGGGTGCCAGGAGTGTGGTGGCTCACACCCCTAATCCCAGCACTTTGGGAAGCTGGGGTGTGTGGATCACCTGAGGTCAGGAGTTCAAGACCAGCCTGACCAACATGGGGAATCCTTGTCTTTACCAAAAATACAAAAATTACCCAGGCATGGTGGCACGTGCCTATGGGCTGAGGCAGGAGAATCGCTTGAACCCAGGAGGCGGAGGTTACTGTGAGCTGAGATCGCACCACTACACTCCAGCCTAGGTGACAGAGCGAAAGTCCGTCTAAAAAAAAGAAAATTTGATGATGGATCTCTAGAGTCACAGAAGCCCCAGTGTTTCCTTTTGCCCACTCCTCTCTTCCCAGCCGTAGCACAGTTCCTTGCCCCCAGTTAGAGCTCCATAAATATTTGCAAAAAAGAGCCATAGCAGTGCAGAGCAGCAGCCTCAGCCATAAACATTCCAGAAAGCGCCCCTTCATACATCTGCAAAGAGCAGGAGAAACTTTAAGGCCATAGTGCCCAAACCGTTTGTAACACTCAAGTGAACTGGCATTCACATCATCTTCCTGCTTTCATTAAACAGTTCCACATCACCCACCTAGTGAATCGGCCTTTTTAGCAGGGAAGATGATCATCTATTAAGCCTGGAAGGGCAGGAGGCCTGCGGACACCTCTGCCTCCCTCTGCCAGCTCTGTGGATCCCTCTAAATAATACAAGGCTTGTTTGCAGTCAAGTTAGAACACGTTTAATGGTGAATAAATCTGATGCTGAATCGGGATAATTGCATTAACGTCACAGAGCTGACTCAATACCTGGCCAAGGCATCCCATATTTAGAAGGGTGGAGACATTTTTAGCTCGCCTTTGTGTGTGTGCTGCTCATTATACAAATGTGGCTCCATTTAAAGGCCCCGCCACCTGATCGGGGCCCACTGCTCTCCGGGTGCAAGTGCACATTTGTGGGGCTGGAAGACAAAGCCTGGGACAGGTGCTGTGACCTACCTTTGTTTGCTGAAACCAACAAATAGCAAGGTCAGCACCTTCAGGTGAAGGCCAGGGGCTGGAGGGAGCGAAGGGACTAGGGAGAGTGACCTCAGTATGACCTGGTGTTGGGAGCATGCCCAAGCTCTGTCCATCCATGGCCTTTGGCAAGGTGCATAATGCTTCTAAGTCTCAGTTTCAACATCTGTGAAATGGGGATTTCACAGACTGGTAGTCAGGATTCAAGATGGCCCCCAAGACTTCCATCTCTTGTAGAATCGCCTCTCTTGAGTGTGGGTGGCAACTGTGAATATGAGGGGATAATTTGCTCCCATGAGTGGGTTAGGCTACCAAGCAAAGGGGGAGGAATTTCGCAGACGTCATGGAGGCCCGAACACAGTTCGTTTTGCATTAATCAAAAGGGATTCAATCCTAAGTGGGCCTGATCTCATCACTAGGCCCTTAAAAGGGGCTGGGCCCTCGCTGAATAGAGTGATTCAGAGCATGGGGGAGCCTCCTTCAGCCTTGAAGAAGCCAACAGTCATGTTGTGAGGTCATCTGTGGATGGGGCCTGAGAGCCTGACAATGGCCTCTACGGGCTGCAAGAGGCCGTCGGTCAACAGCCAGCAAGAAAACAAGCATCTCAGTCCTACGGTTACAAGTAAATGAATTCTGTTAACAACCAAGGGCCTCTGATAAGACCTCATCCCTGGCTGACGCTTTGATTTCAGCCTCGTGAGACCCTGAGCAGAAGTACCAGCCTGAACCAGGACTTTTAACCTACAGAGCTACGAGATAACAAATACGCTAAATTTGCGATAATTTCTTACGCAGCAAGAGACAGCTAATACAATGAAAGTAACTAACTCCTAAGGTTGTTATGAGGAATCATTTGTATGCAAAGTGCTTTGTAAAGGGCTTGGGACACCATGAGTGACTAATAAAGGGCAGAGGTTATGATGATTACTTTCTCTACCATTATTAGTCAATGATAAATATTAAATACCTTTGGTATCTGAGAAAGAGCTCTCCATTCACATCTTGGTTTTGCTGCTAAGCAGCAATAAGATACTGGGTGAGTCACTTGATGAAATCTATTTCCTCATCTGATAATAGTGCTTTCCTTATAACTCTGCAGTGAGGTTTAAGGAGATAATAATTTCAAAGTGCTTAGCTTCTACAAATTTCCTTTTGCCATATAAAGTAGCATGCCTCCATAGTGGGGATTAGGTTATGGATATTTTGGGTGCTCTTATCCAGCTTGCCCTACAAGGCCTTCATCATCTTTCTCCTGGATCCTTGCAACAGTTACTAACAACCCTCTGGCCTCATCTTCTCCAATACATCCTTTTGAAGGCAACCTGAGTGATTTCTCTGAGTGTCTCAGGGCCTCTGTGTTTGCCGTTCCTTCTGCCTGGGACACCTTTCCAGTCCTTCACATCATGAGCCATTTCCCCATGTTTTAGAGTTTCTCGGGGGCCCTCCCCGATTACTCTATTTATATAAGTCGCTCCCTTTGTTATTATCCAGCTAAGAACCTTCTTTATTTCACCCACACAACTTACACTTACTGTAAATACTTGACTTTCTCATTGACTTCTTCGATGCCCTTCACCCTCACTGGAACATAAGTTTTGGAAGCGCAAGGATCTTGTCTGTGTCATTTGCTGTTGTGACTTCTCTGCTTGGCATAGTGCCTGGCCTGTGACAAGGTGCCTGTGGAAGGCTGGATAATGGTCCCCTAGAGATACCCCTACCCCATTCACCAGAACCTGTGAATATGTTAGGTTACACAACAAAGGGAAATGAAGACAGTGGGTGGAACTGAGGTTGCTAATCAGCTGATCTTAAAAGAGGAAGATGATGCTGGGTCATCCAGTGGGTGCAAAAGAATCACAAAGGTCCTTAAAGTGGAAGAGGCAATCTGAAGAGAGAGGCAGAAGGATGTCAGCATGAGAAAGACTCGGCCAGGTGCTGTTGGCTTTGAATATGGAGGAAAGGGACCCTGAGTCCATGAAGATGGGCAACCTCTAAGAAACGGAAAGCACAAGGGTACAAGCTCCCCCCAGGACCTCCAGAAGGAGCCCAGCCCCACCTACACCTGGATCTTAGCCCAGGGAGACCTGTGTTGGACTCCTGCCTTATGGGACTGTCAGATAATACGTTTATGTTTTTGAGACGGTACATGTGTAATCATTGCTTACAGCAGCAATTGAAAATAAATACAGTGCCTCACAAATATCTGTTGGATGGAAAATGGAATGAAAAAAAAAGCCTAACTCAGATCAGGGGCCAAAAGCATTCAAGAAATTTTTGTTGTGTACAGCTTAGGAACCGAAACTCTAACCTGGCACCTGATGCCCTTGTTAGGCTAACCCCATGCCCCTCCCCAGCCATGTCTTCATCCTCTGCTGGTGCCATGCAGACACTCTAACCTGCTGAGGCCCCCGGGTCTGTGCACGGCTGTGAGTCCCTGGACTTCGTGCTCTTCACATCTTCTCCTCCATTCCCAGGACAGGTCTCCTTTTTGTGCAACTCATCAAATGCCACTTATCCTTTAAGACTGGGAAGTCTTTCCTGCCCAGGCCAAACTTGTCACCCCATCTTCTGCTTTCTGTAGTTCAATCTCAGCACTTATTGTCTCTGTTGCCAGCCACTGCCACCCTCACCCCACTGCACCAGGGACTTCCCTAGCACAGTGACCGTGCCTTGTTGATACGGGTTCACTCAGTGCTGAGCACCAGGCCTAACACATAAGAGGTAACTGCAAATGGTTGCAGAGAGGGGACTAAACACCTGCCGCCTGTCCCCAGGAATGGCCAGTGGGTAACCAGAGAGTGTGGATGGATTTGTCCCTGGGACCAGGGCTGCCTTCTGGTCTCATGCAGCTTCACCAAGGTTGAGTTTCTCTCGTGGCCTGAGCTATGTTCTACTGGTTACTCTGGAATCCATGTACGGTGGCCTGAAAGTGTCCCTAAAATGCATGTCCACCCAGAGCCTCAGAATGTGACCTTATTTGGAAATAGGGTCTTTGTAGATGGACTTAGTAAGATGTGATTACAGTGAATTAGGGTGGGCTCTAAATCCAATGACTGGTGTCCTTATAAGACCACTGAAGACATAGAGACACATGGACAAGGAAGATGGTGGTGAGAAGACAGAGGCAGAGATAGCAATGACGTGACAACATGCCCCAAACACCAAAGGTTGCCAGGAAATACCTACAGGCCGGGAAGAGGCAAAAAGGACGCCCTCATAGAGCTTTCAGAGAGAGGACGGCCTTGCAGAAACCTCGATTTCGAAATTTGAGCCTTCAAAACTGTGGGAAAACACAGTTCTGTTGATTAAAGCCACCCAGTATGTGGCACGCCTAAGAAACGAACGTGCTATGCCATCAACGTTGGCTACAGCCACCTCATTTCTGTGACCGTGCTTAGCCTAGGGAGTAAATGATTCTAGGGAACTGTGTGTTGCATCTCCTCCCAGGGGTCATCAAGGAACCTTGGATTTCGGCTGGAGGTCGGCTCTTGGGAAACTTAGCTGTAGGTGGGTGGAGATAGCCTTACAAATCCTTAGGTCCACAGGCAAACAGCAGGCCTGCATTCAAAGCACAAGGCAAGCAACAGAGAAAGGCCAGACAGAAAGCCATGTGGAGACTCAGTTTCCTCTGTCCTGGAGTACGTTGAGGGCTGACTGCATCAATGTGCCCAGCACAGGGGCTGATCCAAAAACAAGCACGTTTGTGCTTTTTCCTCTTCCTTCTCTCTCCCTTCCCCCTTTTCATTTATTAAATTGAAGTGAAAAGAAAACAACAACTCCTCCTTTCTGAAACACAAGAGGGGAGCTCTAAACGCATAAAGTCCAGAATTAAGCTGTGAAATTAACCCCCCCAAAATTACAAGTAATAAAATCTCACATAGGTGCACGGCCCCAGCAAGCTGAGGGAAAACCCAAGTGCCTGCTGTGCCTTTTTATTACTTGAGGTATATGGAGTCTCTAATTTAAGGCTAAATATAAAATAAAGCATACACAGCTGGACTTTCAAGTATTTTCAAAACACATTTAATACCTTCCCATGAAACTCCCAGAAACTGAGCAGGCCTCACTTCGCACCAGTATAAACAGGAGTTGGTGTGGACCGAACGTATGGGCTTCAAAAGCATATTTAAGAGGGTTGAACAGGAACCTGCAAGCCAGAGGCCTGAAGGGATCGGAATGCTGACCTGAGCTCACAGTCACACGATGTCCTTTGCCACACCAGGGCTATAATAGAAACCAGCAGAGCTGGTTGACACGGCCAACACCAACAGGGTCTGCCTCTGACCGCAGCTTTGCCTGCCCCCCACATACTTTTCGGCTCTGTTCCTCCACTCCAGGGCTAATGGAAAATGAGAAATATCCAAGTCCTCCTGGCAGCCATGAATGGATTCTCTGTTATCCCGGGAATTCTCTTTGGAGGAAGTAGCATTCACGGGTACTGGTTCGCCATTCGGTATTGCCAAGCGTTTTTATTCATTCCAGAATTCCCCATGCAGCGCCTTCTATTGATAGATGTGGTTCTGAAGGTGCACAGGGACTCAACAGGGAATAGATCAAACAAAACCAGGGCTCTTGTCTCTTGGAATTGCCTGATGTGGGTAGATGGATGATAACGAGATAACAGACAAGTATGCAAATAAGATGATGGTCTACGGTATGCAAACAGTAACACTAGAGACAGGGAAGGCACGGTGTGTTGGCCAGGTGACACTTGCAGGAGACCTGAAGGATGAGAAGTACTCAGTACTGCAGAGATACAGGGGAGAATTTTCTTGGCAAAGGGAAGGGCAAAAAGCAAAGGCCCCACGACAGTGATAAAATCTGCCCATCAATTCGCTTCTCCTCTCATCAAGAGGTGCAGTCTTGGTCCCTTCCCCCTTAATCCCACTGGGCTCTGGACTATACCGTGGTGACTGCCTTCCCCAAAGGTGCAGTGGAAGTGACACCCTCTGCCTTCTGGGACGAAGTCAGAAAGGGCCGTTGCCACTTCTGCTGTATTGCTGGAACAGCTGCCCTACAAGAATCCAATCACCCTGAGACCACGGTGCTGGAGCGGCCACAAGCTGAGACCAGCTGAGCCCTCCCTGCCCTGCTATCCTGACAAAGCCCTGGACATGTGACAAAAGCCATCCTAGACCCTCCAGGCCAGCTCTCCTGCCAACTGAATTCCACTAAATGACCTCCATCAACAGCCACTGCAAGAGGAGACTCAACCAGCCAAGCCCTATCCAGAGTCCTGACCCAGAAAATCATGAGATGTAATAAAACTGTCGTCGTTTTACGCCAGTAAATTGAGGGGTACTTTGTTACTCAGCAATAGATAAGTGGAAGAGGCTTCACGCTGATAATGGGAGGATGAAATGAAACCATATATGTTCTGTTCACGGTATACAGCAGGATCTCAGCAAATGTTAGATCACGTCCCCGTTGCTCCCATTCCTTGTGACAATAGACTTTGATTGCCTTTCAGTTTCATTGCCTATTTTTATACTATGCTGCATTAAATCATAAATTACAAGCAGCTTATCCATGTCTGATTCTCACTAAGCACTTGGTTTTATTGGGCTCTCAAAGTTACAGAATGACAAACATGTAAATTGGAGTGGCTTCTCTCTGCTCACTGCAAAGTAGAGTTCTGGAAGGAGGTTTTTCAGCGGGAAGAGTGGGGTCTGAATCGTCTTGCTCCTGAAATGCGCTGCGATGCCCTGTGGCTGGCATGCATTGGCGAGCTGGGTGCATTCACCAGGAAGTTTTTAAATGATTTTCTGAGCAATATCATTTTTCTTTCCTAAACAGCATAGATTTTTGAGCTCTAATGCGTTTCTGCATTACGGAGAACAGGCAGTCTCCCTTGACATGTTCCATCATGAAGTTATTTTTCAAATCAGCGTCTCGAACAGGTAGTATAACTTAGTGATTATGAGCATGGGTTTTGGATCCAGACGGGCCTTGGTATGAACACTGTCTTTTGCCCTTATAGACAGGGAGAACTCGGGTGTATTATTGAGCCTCTCTAAGTCTCAGTTTTCACCTCTGTGAAATGGGAATAGGCACAGTCCCTCCCTCCCAGTTTGCTTGTGAAGATTAAATCAGATCACAGAAGTGAAGCACTTAATAAAGGGCCTCATGCAAAGTCAGAGCTCCAAATAACTGATCTGCTGTCATCACCATCATCACTTTAGTTCTGGTATGGCAAGGGTGGTCAGGTTTAGCAAAATAAAAAGGAAGGGGCCGGGTGCGGTGGCTCATGCCTGTAATCCCAGCACTTTGGGAGGCCAAGGCAGGTGGATCACCTGAGGTCAAGAGTTCAAAAGCAGCCTGGCCAACAAGGCGAAACTGCGTCTCTACTAAAAATACAAAAACTAGCCGGGCATGGTGGTATGCACCTCTTATCCCAGCTACTCAGGAGGCTGAGGCAGGAGAATCGCTTGAACTTGGAAGGTGGAGGCTGCAGTGAGCTGAGATCATGCCATTGCACTCCAGCTCGGGCAAGAAGAGTGAAACTCCATCTCAAAAAAAAAAAAGGCAGGACACCCAAGGAAATCTAAATTTCAGATAACAAATAATGTGTTAGGAGTACCGCATGTCTCATGTATTCCAGAGGATACACTTACATTAAAACTCATTCATCGTCCAGCTGAGATTCAGGTTTTACTGCCTGCCCTGTATTCATCCCCAGATTATTATTAGTGTTATTTACCATGACAATAAATTCCAATTGCCCAGATTTGTGGTTACCCCAGACCCCTAATCACACCCTCTGTCTTCTGCCCCTGATTTTCTTCTATTTAATAAAACCTTACATCTTTTTTTTCTTCCCTCCAGTCTCACTATGGACTGCTGGTAATTAAGATAAGCCAAGAGGTTGCTCTAGAAAGACAAGCTCTGTAACTTTTTCTAAAGTGACACCACTGCAGTTATTACATAAGCACCTCTCTAAAGGAGAGTCATGAGGTTCGCTGCAGAGAGGCTTCCATTCGTACTTTTTCCAACTTCCCACTGCACAAACGCCCCCTTCCTACACATTTCCCCCCTCTCCCCTCCCTTCATGCCTGAGGTCTGGCTCCATTTGAAGTCTCTCCCCCTGCCACCAGCTCCTTTTTTTTTTCCCACACAATATAGAGTAGTTTATTACATAAGTGATTTATTGCATGCACCTTAATGTATAAGGGGCAAAACTTGTTTAAAATAAATCCAACTGAGAGGATAATCTCTACGGGCAAAATGTACTTCGACTTAATTTCTCTACTGGGTATTACACACTATATAATTGCCTTAAACAGAAGCTGCACACACAAATTTAGCTTGGCACCAATATCTGGCTTCACAGAACACTCGAGTTACATGCTGGGTTTTGCTACAAATCCTTCGCTCCACCAGAAGAAACTCAACAGCATCCCTTAAAGAAATATGCAGCCTGACTCTCCCGCTGAGATTAGGGGGAGGGAGAGCAGCTGATTGTGTGCTGGAACTAGGGGGGCGGGGAGGCCTTTGTCTTGGGAGAGGAGGCAAAGCTGCCAGCCTGTCTCTAAGCGGCCTCGGTTCCTCAAGACTGCATCTTCTCGGCCCTTTATTCAAAAGTGCATTCAGCAGCAAATTAAATCGCAGCTCCCTGACTGGCACCTGGATGTGGGATATGTGTTTAATTAAAGTTCATAGTACCTTGCCCTTCTTTCTCCTGCAGATTAATTAATTAATTTATTTATTGACTCCTTCCTGCATTCATTCATTCTGCAAATACTTGCTGAGCTCTTCTTGGACCCCAGGCGGTAGCGGGCCCTAGGAATCTCACAGTTGAACCGTACACTATTCCTGCCCACGTCCAGTGGGGCAGATGAGTATTAATTAAATCATCACACAAATAAGTGCAATGTGACAAACCATGGCAATGCCATGGAGGAGAGGTCCAGGGTCCTCTAAGAGTCACTGGGGAAGGCTGGAGAACTTCACAAGAAAGGGGCTTTTAGAGGGTGTCTTACGGGGTGCATTAGCTTCCTCTGGCTGCTGTAACAAATTACCCCCAAATTAGTGGCTTAAAACAAATTTATTTTCTGAAGGTCAGAAGGCCAAAATGGGTATCACTGTGCTAAAATCAAGGGTCAGCAGGGCTTCCTGCCTTTCTGGAAGTTCTGGGAGATAATCTGTTTCCTTGCCTCTTCTGGCTTCTAGAGGCTGCCTGAATTCCTTGGGTCCTGGTCGCTTCCTCCCTCTTTAAAGCTGGTAACATCAGCCACCTCTCTGATTATGACCCATCTGCCTCTCTCTTCCCCATCTCTGATTCGACTGGGCCCACCCAGATAATCCAGGATGATATTCCCATCTGAATATCAGTGAACAGCCACCTTAACTCCATCTGCAACTTTAATTCCCCATCTGCCATGTAACCTCCCATATTCACAGGTTCCATGGAATTAGAATTAGGGCCTGGACATCTTTGGGGCTCATTACTGTGTCTACCACAGATGGGATGTAAAGGAAGGAGAAGAATTTGCCAGGCAAAGCTGGAACCTTCTGAGATGAGCTGCCAATGATGTGCTGTGTGAATGCAGCTTCAGAGCCCAGTGAGGGGGCACAGGGAGATGGTGCTAAACGTGTCTGGAGAAAGGAACAGGAGTCAAACGGTGGGAAGCCTGCTCAGACACGTGATGGATTCTGATTTTTATCCCAGGAGCCTGAAGAGACCCTTACGATATTTCAGCTGGGGAAGAAGATACTGCGTTTTACTAAATCTAAGATCATAGATGCCATTATTTTTCATTTCCTCTAAGGGAAAAAAAATGCTCCCAATGAAAATATGGCACAATGCTTTCTTATGACTTAGATTTTATTTTGTAATCATCACAGTAACTCTTTTTAATTTTTTAGAAAGTTTTATGTATTTCAAGGGTACAAGTGCCAATTTCTTACACGCATATATTGCGTAGTGGTGAAGTCTGCGCTTTTAGTGTATCCATCATCTGAATATTGTGAACATTGTACCTAACAGACAATTTTCCAACCCTCATCCCCCTCCCACTTTCACAACAACTCTCTTAGACTTAAGTACGCCTCCATTTTTATCACCAATAGCTCTTGTGCATATAATAAATACTAGAAAATGTAAGTGAAAAAATAAAGTATTCCTAAAATTTCTTCACATGAAGGGTCTCCCTGCCCTGAATAACATTTTGACCCCGAATCACTGATGTCTAGATTTCCTCCATGCAGATCATTTTCTGAACCATCAAGAGCATAAGTGATGCAGCTATTCTTTCTTTCTTTCTTGAGAAGGAGTTTCGCTCTTGTTGCCGAGGCTGGAGTGCAATGGTGCAATCTCGGCTCACCGCAACTTCCGCCTCCTGGGTTGAAGCAATTCTCCTGCCTCAGCCTCTCGAGTAGCTGCGATTACAGGCATGTGCCACTACACCTGCCTAATTTTTTATTTTTAGTAGAGACGGGGTTTCTCCATGTTGGTTAGGCTGGTCTTGAACTCCCGACCTCAGATGATCCGCCTGCCTAGGGCTCCCAAATTTCTGGGATTACAAGCGTGACCTGCTGCACCTGGCCAATGCAGCCATTCTTAGAAGAATCCATTAAAAAAAAAAAAGAAGAAGAAGAAGCCACTGGTGCTGGGTTGTCGAGCTGGCTCTGCAGTTGTGTTGTGCAAACCTACTTTTGATTTCCATGTCCTGAATATTTCTAGCTCTGCCTGCCCCTCCACTTCACAGCCAATTGGTTCCTAGAAGGTGGAGTATTCCACTATTAGCTCTGGGACTATCCTAGAATCTGTCAACACCCATCCTGCAAGTTTGGTTGCTGGCATTTGGGACATTTATATATGCATAGGCAATGACAAAGTCGGACACCGCTCCTGCCAGGCAAAAGGGAACTTTGAGATGTGTTCAGATTTCAGAGACCCTGACGTGAAAGAATTTTAGAGATGCACCTGAAGGTCAAGGATCAGACTGGCACTTTCAAAAAGTCATTCAATAGAAGCAAGGCTTGTTTCCACATTTCAATGTGTACGTTAAAAAGCATCAGTTAGTAACTATAATGAAAGTCCTTCGTGCATGCTGAGCACTATGCTAGCCGCTTGCCTGCACACATCAAAGTCATCTAATTTATTATTATTATACCTATTGTATATACTAAGAAATTGAGTCTTAACTACATCGATTAACAGCACCCAGATCATAGGTGGTAGAGCCAAGATTTGAACACAGAATGACTTCAGGTGTGGCCAATCCCCTCTGTTTCTATGTGTCTTAGTCCCTCAATGAAAAAGTCTTTAAAACTGACTGTCACCAAGTTCGTTCTATAAACACAGGTGGAGCATCTTCTGTGAAGGCAGTAGGCTCTGCTCTGGGCCCAAGTACAAAGCGTGAAAATCCACACAACCTTCACTTAAGAATCTCAGAGCCCAGTGGAGAAGGCAGAAGAGCAGCCAACATCTTAGATCAGAGAGAATGAACTGATGTGCAGTCCAACATGTCCTGGGTCCCAGCAGAGGAGAAAAACGTCCCCATTTTACTCATTGTGCAGTTTTCTTAAAGAATGTTGGAGGCTAGGCCGGGCGCAGTGGCTCACACCTGTAATCCCAGCACTTTGGGAGGCCGAGGCGGGCGCGATCACCTGAGGTCGGGAGTTCGAGACCAGCCTGACCAACATGGAGAAACCCTGTCTTTACTAAAAACACAAAATTAGCTAGGTATGGTGGCGCATGCCTGTAATCCCAGCTACTCGGGAGGCTGAGGCAGGAGAATTGCTTGAACCCAGGAGGCAGAGGTTGCTGTGAGCCGAGATAGCGCCCTTGCACTCCAGCCTGGGCGACAACGGCGAAACTCTGTAATAAAAAAAAAAAAAAAAAAAAAAAAAGAGAAAGAATGTTGGAAGCTAAACATTAGGCTGCAAAACATTCAGAAATTCCCAGGAAGGCAGTGTGAAATCTGCGTAGAAAATCTATTCCGGTCCCCATCCCATACTTTGTTGACCTTACAATTGCTATCCTGTCTAAATCCAGCTTGAATATTTCCTTCCAGGGGAATAATACAAAGAAAGAGGGGCAGGAGGGAAAGGAAGGGAGGGGAGGGGAGGGGAGATAAAGGGAGGGAGGAAATAAATACTAGTGCAAATTCACCATACATTAGGCTTCTTGGCATGATCAGTGTCACGAGAGTCAATTTTACAGGTACTGTTGTACATATATGCTATTGTTTAGGTGAAAGCCAGAAAGAGCAAAGGGCTATGAAAGTGTAAAAATAAAATAAAAATCTGGAGTAGAAAGCCCGGAGAAAAGGGAGGTCAGGCCCATACAGAAATACAGCGATAACAATACACCTATTTTTTAAAAAATTCTGTTGCATGTCACCGTGGTAAGAATAGAAACAGACCCCAGCCACGAATCTTCTAGATTTTCCACGCAGTTAACAGGTACGTTATTTCCAAAGCTGATATAGGGATGGTTTTAAGGAAAGGACCTTATATTATAACATGTCTTGCTGGGACTGCTTATTTTGCCGTCACTTAAAATTTTATTTCAGTTTGCTTTGAGGACCCTTGGTTAAGCATCCTCTCCTCCTCCTCTTCCCCCGGAAAATAGCACCCCCCTCACCACGCACACACGCGAACCACTCGAACATATGTCTACACTGAAGAGCAGTAGATTGGAAAAGCAGATGGTAGGATGCCTTTGGAATCCGACAGCCGCTCTGTGGCAGCACCATCAGCAGACACGACTTGCCAGAGACGCACATTTGAGCGAGGGACTGCCAAGGCGAACAGATCCGCACCTCGCCCTCCCAGGCGCGGGAGATGATGCTTGTGTTTGAAAACAAGCAAAATGCTTTTCTCCAGAGCAGCGAGTGCGGACGCAGCTCTGCAGCATTTATGGCACATATGTCGGAGGCCGGGGAGATGTTCTGCAAGCGACGGCTCTATAAACAGTGCCTACTTTGGGTGTTTTCCATACGAGGCAGGTGGGAAGCGGGAAGGGAACAGTTGGGAGAATTGCGGAGCAACCTGTTTTCATGGGCTGTTTACTTTCTGTCACTGTACCTGGCCATATTTGCCATATTGTCCCCATATTTTCGGGGGGATGTAGTGCACACTAGAGTCTCCCTGAATGGACATAATCTTAATTCTCATCTAAATACTGTTGCAAACTGTCCACCATCTCTCACTGTAATTTTCTCTTCTCTCCCACATTAGTTAGGAGGAATGGAAAGGTGTGGAGAGAGAGGGAAAGGGAGAGAATGAAGCTGATCATTATGAATTCATACCCATGGGTCAGGCCCAATGCTGAGCACTTTAAATATGCATCCATTCTTTGCAAACTTCGAGCCAATCATTTTACAGGTGGGGAAGTTGGGGGGTGCAGAATTCACCCGTACTCTTTCTATTTCACCCTTTCTACCTTCTGTCATGGTAGAAAACCATCCACAAGGCAACATCCATCTTCTAGGGAGCACCCAGCTGAAAAGGGGTCTGGCTCAGCTCTGCCCTTTACAAGGTTACTTCTTCTATCCACAAGTCTTCAAAAATTTCTAAATGGAGATTTTATTTACAGAAGATGTGAGTGTCGTTAAAAAAAAAAATCTATGCCTGAGCTTACTTTCATGGAAGGGGCCACGTTCTGATTTCATTTTGCGAAAATAACTTTTGTGATCTGGATTTGGAATCACCAGTTTCCCTCTTCTTTCAGTGAACTGAAAATGTATTTCATTCAAAGCCACGCTTTAACTCCATGCTGGCCTCTACCTCCCTGCAACTTACAGCAATCTCATTAATAAATTAATCGAACTGTCACAGAGGTATAAATGCAAAATCATTAGAAAATGATCCCATTTAAGATCACACAATCTCCAAAACCTACTGCAACATTTTACACTTCCTTCAGGCCACCTCGGGTCTCCTTTACACTTGTAATGATGCCCCTTTCAATTTGCATTTAAAAGACAGTAAATTGCAGGGTTCATAAACATTTTTATAGTGATTTATTGAAGACTAGAATGTCACTGCTGTTCTTCACACTTTACCAGTCCTGAGAATCAAATGCTGGCTATATATGTAATCTTGCTGTCCCCATCAACCACATAAGAAAAAGCCAGTTTGCGGTTTTGCAATTTTTTCTCTTCTTTCTCTCTCTTTCTTTTTCTTTTTTTAATAAAGATAGTGGCAATCATATTTATCTTCAGTTAGAAGAACGCTCTCCAAGTTCCAACTTGGGATCTGTAATTTACAAAGAACTTGGTTTTACCAATCAGCACTGTGAAGAAACCATTCTTTCTTACGGCTGAGGACAGAAAAAGGAAGGCTTTCTTTTCATCTTCCCATTCCATGTCCTACCCCAAAGAAAGCAGTCCACAGGCATCCTTCTCAGGGATAACTTGTAGGCAGGAGAGGGGAGGGAGTTGGGCAGGAGGGCAGGCTCACCGCGATGCATCGAGAAGCCTCTGTTCACCTTTCCTGCTAAAAGCTTCAGTGCAAGGACTGGGCATGGCCTTTGGAATCACTTATTTGAAAAGAATGCAAGCAGAGAGAAGCTGAGCTTCGAAGATACTTTTGCTACTTCCCAGCCAGCCAAGTCACAAAAGGGGGTGATCAGAGCCAGGACAAACTGTTTATCTAAGGGCACAGTGAACTCCTCGGCATCCTTCAGACTTTTTACCAGGGGGACTGGGAACGCTTTCTGAGAGCACTGTGCATAAAGGGAAAGGAGAGAGGCTGGGAGGAAAAAGAAAAAAAAAAAAAAGAAGACGAAGAAGAAGAAGAAGAAGAAGAAGAAGAAAAGAAGAAGAAGAAGAAGAAGAAGAAGAAGAAGAAGAAGAAGAAGAAGAAGAAGAAGAAGAAGAAGAAGAAGAAGAAGAAGAA